>NW_023503293.1:4881760-5214015 GCF_014529535.1 Bradysia coprophila | reverse complement strand
AAAAAGAGAGAGGTATTGACGGCTGGATTCAAAATTGCATAATTTGCAAAGACGCTGTTTCGGCCTCAGTACACCACGGTGGCTCTCATCAGTTGTTCCGTAACATACCTTCACAAGACAGAATGAAACTCTCGATTGAAGAACTGGTAGGAGCTTCATTTTAGGAAACGTTGTCATGAAAGTATCATGAAATGCCTAGTATTCGCACTAAACGCGAAAGAAAGAAAGAAAGAAAATCACCAAAAACTGGTGCCCTAGGAACACAATAAAAGCCAACTTTAACACAGCTCAATAGTCAGATACCATCATCAGGTCAAGCCTTTCCATTAATACAACACTTCTTACCTTGGGTACGAGCTGCAGGCTTGATACTCAAAAATTCTTCCTTCGATATGAGTGCTCTTCGTTACAACAGGGGAAAACGCTTTTCGTACTTTTCGAGCTTCAACCCGGTTCTCAGACGTTATTACTGCTACTTCACAGAATTAAACAATGCCAGCTTCGCACGACTATTCCAAAACAGAAGAAAAACGACAATGAAAACAGGATCGACTCAGTCACTAGTTTTCACAGGCTGCTAGTTTACAAAAGCAATTACACAGACAACACTTTCATTCCATTTCATTTCATTTTCCATTTTATTTTCATTCTTCATTTCATTTTCTATTTCATTTTCAATTACATTTTCAATTTCATTTTCTATCTGCCGTTCAAAACCACTATCATTCAAATTTCACTTCAGTTTGACTTCAACTTCAACTTCGAATCCAAACTTCTTCACATCCGCTTGAAATCCTCGACCCGCACGGACTCAAATCAAAACTCCCGACTTACGAACCTGTCAATCAAACTGCGGAACTCACCAATATCCACTATTCCTACTTCGTCTGGACTTTCTACAGCATTTAACAGCACTTGATTCACAACATCGTTCTCATCTTCTTCATCGCTAGATATATCCTCATATGTCCCGTCTTCAGCTTGTATCGGTTCCTCAATACTGTTTGCAATTGATTTGGTTCCACCAACAGTCGAGTTCCCTTTACAATTCACAGTTGTTTTTCCAGATGTTTTTTCAACGTTTTCCGCATTTGTACTAGCACTGCAGTCAGTGGTCGTAATTGATTTTCCACCGGAGTCTTTCGATTTCTTTTCTTCAATGCAATCATTGTGTTCATTGCTTTTCCTCTTCAAGGTACTTTCAGAATTCAAGGTACTTTCAGAATTCAAAGCAAAAAGCTGAGAAAGATCCCCTTCTTCAAAACCTTCCACCAGCGCACTGACCGAGTCAAATTCTACAAACACATTCTCACGTACCCACTTTATATCACTGATGACGCCATCCCAAATAACTTTCTCGTTCCTGTTCACTCTATAGACGTGGTCATACAGTCCATTCATCTCGTTCGAGTACATCAACTTGAATCTATTCGAGATGCTCTCAAGACGATTCCACCACATGCGATAACACCGCCCATCCATTCTCGATTGAACATCCGCTTTGATATTGTTGATTGTTTTTGTTAAAGCCCAAAGTGCCAGTTCCAGAGCGCGTTTTTCACGTGCCATTTCAGAAATTTTTTTCTCATTTAGTGCCTCAACGTGCTTGCTTCCTGATGAACTTCCTGTCTTATGCATAATCGCGCCTTCCAAGAAATCTTTTCAAGTTTTTTGAACTCTCCAAAAGGAACTTTCATATTGTTGACTCGTTCAAGTAATCCTTTCCGGCACAGCTTATAATTATACTCTTTCAGATGCAGAATCACTGACTTCGTTGAATTCATCAAGCAAACACGGTTCATCTAAAAAATAAAACAGAAACTCTCTCATCCAGCAGCCAAAACAAACATCATAAAGACAGAACTCCAGCCACTCAAACTCACTAGAAACAACAAAACTCTCTCAATCACAAACCCCTTCAAAACTACTCAAGCCCTCTGCGCGAGTAACTACACTAGGAAATAAAACAATGATAAGTCGATCTGGTTGCACACAACCCTTTATTCTTCCTCCTTCACTTAGTCTGATTGACTAGACATTTCAAGACGTAACGAGAATTTTCGGTATCCCATTTGCTGAAAAACATCTTCACGATCTCAGACTTCCGATACATAGAATGATCAGGAAAGCTTTCTACATGCTTCCCACATGGGGAGCTCGGATCCTTAATTAACGCTTCGACGGACCGTTGTACATCAAAATTGTTAGTGGTTGCGACGTGAGAAAATTCACAGTCGTTACAGCGTACTTTGAAAATCGCATTCTTTATTGACGAGTGACGGCGTGCATCTTTCATTTTAGACAAAATCATTCTTCTATTACTTGACGAAGGCTTCGGAGCAAGCTTGACTCTCAATTCATTTTCATCCACAACCGCCTGAATCGGTTTGAATATGGAACTCACAAACGGACAAGAAACATACCGAAAACCACGGTTTTCTAACGACCGAGGAACTCCATTAAGAACAAAAGGTCTTACATGCACGTTCTCAATGATGAATTGTTCGGATAGCTGCTTCTCACCAATATATTAGTTAACATGCTCTTAGTACGCTCCACAAATTCAGATGACGTCACTTCATATGCTTTGCTGATCAATTGATGGACAACATTCATCTTTAAGCCAATAGGGTGGTACGAATGGTAATTCAAAATCATCAAACAACTATAGTGTTTCTTCAACCAGCGACTAGATATGGTTGAGTCCTCATTTCGTCTAAAGACGCAGTCCAGAAATTCCAAGTCCTTATTTGAATCCTCTTCAGTGACAGTTAATTCCATTCCTACGGTTCGTGATATGTTTTCTTTTATAGCTGATATTTGATCATCACGTATGGCTGCGAAGATATCATCAGCATACTTGTAGAAAAAAGAGACTACGGTAGCATCCAGTTCTCGTAGCGTTTCGTGAACAGCAAAGTTTGTCTGAATCTCAGCTAAAACTTGAGCCAACCTATTTCCCATCGCTAGGCCCTTCACTTGTTTAAATAATTTTCCTTGGAAAACGAAGAACGTTGCATCCACCGGCGTAAAACTCCAAACACTTCATGAACACATGCAAAGGACGGAAGTCGTTTCCGGAAATTACATAATAATACTGCAAGATGATCTTGAACGTTTCAGCAAGCTCGATGTTAGTAAACATGGACACGTAGTCGAATGAACCACAACTTATGACCTGGTTCCATCCTAAAGTTACGTAACTCCCGCGTTAAACCTTCAGAATTTTTGACGTCGTACTGATTTAGACAGGAAGCTATCAACTGTAGCTTCTCAAGCAGCCAACCCGACAGGAATTTCCCTATCATATCAGTTGAAGCTATGATTGGCCGTTAAAGGTACACTTTCCTTGTGTATTTTAGGACAGCCATAGAACAAAGGCATTACAAAAGATTCTGAAGAAACAAGGTTCCTTGCATTTCCATCTTTCTTTAAATACGGATTGATAAGATTTGCAGCTTCCAGGTAGGCCCGTTCGACTTCCAATTGTATTTCTGATTGACTTCTACCTTTGACGTGCTCATAATTTCCACTTGCAACATTCTCGTCAAGATAATCTTTCACCTTCTGCACATAATCCGCTCTATCCATGATCACGGTCTTTCCACCCTTATCTGACGAAAACAATTATCACACTTTTATTCTTCTGTAGAAACTCCTCCGTTTTGAAGCATCAAACTGTGTATGTAACACTGCGCCTCTGTCGGAGTTACTCCTGCATGATTTTGATTTTGATCACTAGCTAGGAGTTGCTTTCGTAGATTACTGAAACCGAAGTTGCTTCCATACCATTCAGCGTAGTTATTGCAGCCCATAACAATCTTGTTCATACAAACAAACGCATCAATCATGGACGAGAAGTCGAGGGGTCTACAATAATTGAACGAGCTTCCCAGCGACGCAATGAACTTCACTTGGACCGGTATATCGCGCTTCGTCAATACAACCACTGCTTCTTCATTGTAGTATATTCCGAGATATTCCAGGTTCTTCTTAATATTACCAGAATACCTCATCGTCTGGAACGCCTAGACAGACCCGCTTTTAGACTCTCACCAAACAGAAACACATCAAACAAAACGGTTATCAAAATTGTAAATCTAGTCGCAGTAACTGTATCAACATCATGCTGACATACCACAACTATGTCGGTTTTCTTTAACGTTACGATTTGGTAACGGACTAAATAGACAATAATGAAAAACCATACAGACAGGCAAACCAGACTTACAGAGCTTCACTTGCTCTTCCCTTTCCCTCTACAATCACGTTCAGTGAATGTGATAGACAATCTATCGAAACAAAGACGCTGTTTCGGCCTCAGTACACCACGGTGGCTCTCATCAGTTGTTCCGTAACATACCTTCACAAGACAGAATGAAACTCTCGATTGAAGAACTGGTAGGAGCTTCATTTTAGGAAACGTTGTCATGAAAGTATCATGAAATGCCTAGTATTCGCACTAAACGCGAAAGAAAGAAAGAAAGAAAATCACCAAAAACTGGTGCCCCTAGGAACACAATAAAAGCCAACTTTAACACAGCTCAATAGTCAGATACCATCATCAGGTCAAGCCTTTCCATTAATACAACACTTCTTACCTTGGGTACGAGCTGCAGGCTTGATACTCAAAAATTCTTCCTTTCGATATGAGTGCTCTTCGTTACAACAGGGGGAAAACGCTTTTCGTACTTTTCGAGCTTCAACCCGGTTCTCAGACGTTATTACTGCTACTTCACAGAATTAAACAATGCCAGCTTCGCACGACTATTCCAAAACAGAAGAAAAACGACAATGAAAACAGGATCGACTCAGTCACTAGTTTTCACAGGCTGCTAGTTTACAAAAGCAATTACACAGACAACACTTTCATTCCATTTCATTTCATTTTCCATTTTAATTTTCATTCTTCATTTCATTTTCTATTTCATTTTCAATTACATTTTTCAATTTCATTTTCTATCTGCCGTTCAAAACCACTATCATTCAAATTTCACTTCAGTTTGACTTCAACTTCAACTTCGAATCCAAACTTCTTCACATCCGCTTGAAATCCTCGACCCGCACGGACTCAAATCAAAACTCCCGACTTACGAACCTGTCAATCAAACTGCGGAACTCACCAATATCCACTATTCCTACTTCGTCTGGACTTTCTACAGCATTTAACAGCACTTGATTCACAACATCGTTCTCATCTTCTTCATCGCTAGATATATCCTCATATGTCCCGTCTTCAGCTTGTATCGGTTCCTCAATACTGTTTGCAATTGATTTGGTTCCACCAACAGTCCGAGTTCCCTTTACAATTCACAGTTGTTTTTCCAGATGTTTTTTCAACGTTTTCCGCATTTGTACTAGCACTGCAGTCAGTGGTCGTAATTGATTTTCCACCGGAGTCTTTCGATTTCTTTTCTTCAATGCAATCATTGTGTTCATTGCTTTTCCTCTTCAAGGTACTTTCAGAATTCAAGGTACTTTCAGAATTCAAAGCAAAAAGCTGAGAAAGATCCCCTTCTTCAAAACCTTCCACCAGCGCACTGACCGAGTCAAATTCTACAAACACATTCTCACGTACCCACTTTATATCACTGATGACGCCATCCCAAATAACTTTCTCGTTCCTGTTCACTCTATAGACGTGGTCATACAGTCCATTCATCTCGTTCGAGTACATCAACTTGAATCTATTCGAGATGCTCTCAAGACGATTCCACCACATGCGATAACACCGCCCATCCATTCTCGATTGAACATCCGCTTTGATATTGTTGATTGTTTTTGTTAAAGCCCAAAGTGCCAGTTCCAGAGCGCGTTTTTCACGTGCCATTTCAGAATTTTTTTTCTCATTTAGTGCCTCAACGTGCTTGCTTCCTGATGAACTTCCTGTCTTATGCATAATCGCGCCTTCCAAGAAATCTTTTTCAAGTTTTTTGAACTCTCCAAAAGGAACTTTCATATTGTTGACTCGTTCAAGTAATCCTTTCCGGCCACAGCTTATAATTATACTCTTTCAGATGCAGAATCACTGACTTCGTTGAATTCATCAAGCAAACACGGTTCATCTAAAAAATAAAACAGAAACTCTCTCATCCAGCAGCCAAAACAAACATCATAAAGACAGAACTCCAGCCACTCAAACTCACTAGAAACAACAAAACTCTCTCAATCACAAACCCCTTCAAAACTACTCAAGCCCTCTGCGCGAGTAACTACACTAGGAAATAAAACAATGATAAGTCGATCTGGTTGCACACAACCCTTTATTCTTCCTCCTTCACTTAGTCTGATTGACTAGACATTTCAAGACGTAACGAGAATTTTCGGTATCCCATTTGCTGAAAAACATCTTCACGATCTCAGACTTCCGATACATAGAATGATCAGGAAAGCTTTCTACATGCTTCCCACATGGGGAGCTCGGATCCTTAATTAACGCTTCGACGGACCGTTGTACATCAAAATTGTTAGTGGTTGCGACGTGAGAAAATTCACAGTCGTTACAGCGTACTTTGAAAATCGCATTCTTTATTGACGAGTGACGGCGTGCATCTTTCATTTTAGACAAAATCATTCTTCTATTACTTGACGAAGGCTTCGGAGCAAGCTTGACTCTCAATTCATTTTCATCCACAACCGCCTGAATCGGTTTGAATATGGAACTCACAAACGGACAAGAAACATACCGAAAACCACGGTTTTCTAACGACCGAGGAACTCCATTAAGAACAAAAGGTCTTACATGCACGTTCTCAATGATGAATTGTTCGGGATAGCTGCTTCTCACCAATATATTAGTTAACATGCTCTTAGTACGCTCCACAAATTCAGATGACGTCACTTCATATGCTTTGCTGATCAATTGATGGACAACATTCATCTTTAAGCCAATAGGGTGGTACGAATGGTAATTCAAAATCATCAAACAACTATAGTGTTTCTTCAACCAGCGACTAGATATGGTTGAGTCCTCATTTCGTCTAAAGACGCAGTCCAGAAATTCCAAGTCCTTATTTGAATCCTCTTCAGTGACAGTTAATTCCATTCCTACGGTTCGTGATATGTTTTCTTTTATAGCTGATATTTGATCATCACGTATGGCTGCGAAGATATCATCAGCATACTTGTAGAAAAAAGAGACTACGGTAGCATCCAGTTCTCGTAGCGTTTCGTGAACAGCAAAGTTTGTCTGAATCTCAGCTAAAACTTGAGCCAACCTATTTCCCATCGCTAGGCCCTTCACTTGTTTAAATAATTTTCCTTGGAAAACGAAGAACGTTGCATCCACGGCGTAAAACTCCAAACACTTCATGAACACATGCAAAGGGACGGAAGTCGTTTCCGAAATTACATAATAATACTGCAAGATGATCTTGAACGTTTCAGCAAGCTCGATGTTAGTAAACATGGACACGTAGTCGAATGAACACAACTTATGACCTGGTTCCATCCTAAAGTTACGTAACTCCCGCGTTAAACCTTCAGAATTTTTGACGTCGTACTGATTTAGACAGGAAGCTATCAACTGTAGCTTCTCAAGCAGCCAACCCGACAGGAATTTCCCTATCATATCAGTTGAAGCTATGATTGGCCGTAAAGGTACACTTTCCTTGTGTATTTTAGGACAGCCATAGAACAAAGGCATTACAAAAGATTCTGAAGAAACAAGGTTCCTTGCATTTCCATCTTTCTTTAAATACGGATTGATAAGATTTGCAGCTTCCAGGTAGGCCCGTTCGACTTCCAATTGTATTTCTGATTGACTTCTACCTTTGACGTGCTCATAATTTCCACTTGCAACATTCTCGTCAAGATAATCTTTCACCTTCTGCACATAATCCGCTCTATCCATGATCACGGTCTTTCCACCCTTATCTGACGAAACAATTATCACACTTTTATTCTTCTGTAGAAACTCCTCCGTTTGAAGCATCAAACTGTGTATGTAACACTGCGCCTCTGTCGGAGTTACTCCTGCATGATTTTGATTTTGATCACTAGCTAGGAGTTGCTTTCGTAGATTACTGAAACCGAAGTTGCTTCCATACCATTCAGCGTAGTTATTGCAGCCCATAACAATCTTGTTCATACAAACAAACGCATCAATCATGGACGAGAAGTCGAGGGGTCTACAATAATTGAACGAGCTTCCCAGCGACGCAATGAACTTCACTTGGACCGGTATATCGCGCTTCGTCAATACAACCACTGCTTCTTCATTGTAGTATATTCCGAGATATTCCAGGTTCTTCTTAATATTACCAGAATACCTCATCGTCTGGAACGCCTAGACAGACCCGCTTTTAGACTCTCACCAAACAGAAACACATCAAACAAAACGGTTATCAAAATTGTAAATCTAGTCGCAGTAACTGTATCAACATCATGCTGACATACCACAACTATGTCGGTTTTCTTTAACGTTACGATTTGGTAACGGACTAAATAGACAATAATGAAAAACCATACAGACAGGCAAACCAGACTTACAGAGCTTCACTTGCTCTTCCCTTTCCCTCTACAATCACGTTCAGTGAATGTGATAGACAATCTATCGAAACAAAGACGCTGTTTCGGCCTCAGTACACCACGGTGGCTCTCATCAGTTGTTCCGTAACATACCTTCACAAGACAGAATGAAACTCTCGATTGAAGAACTGGTAGGAGCTTCATTTTAGGAAACGTTGTCATGAAAGTATCATGAAATGCCTAGTATTCGCACTAAACGCGAAAGAAAGAAAGAAAGAAAATCACCAAAAACTGGTGCCCCTAGGAACACAATAAAAGCCAACTTTAACACAGCTCAATAGTCAGATACCATCATCAGGTCAAGCCTTTCCATTAATACAACACTTCTTACCTTGGGTACGAGCTGCAGGCTTGATACTCAAAAATTCTTCCTTCGATATGAGTGCTCTTCGTTACAACAGGGGGAAAACGCTTTTCGTACTTTTCGAGCTTCAACCCGGTTCTCAGACGTTATTACTGCTACTTCACAGAATTAAACAATGCCAGCTTCGCACGACTATTCCAAAACAGAAGAAAAACGACAATGAAAACAGGATCGACTCAGTCACTAGTTTTCACAGGCTGCTAGTTTACAAAAGCAATTACACAGACAACACTTTCATTCCATTTCATTTCATTTTCCATTTTATTTTCATTCTTCATTTCATTTTCTATTTCATTTTCAATTACATTTTCAATTTCATTTTCTATCTGCCGTTCAAAACCACTATCATTCAAATTTCACTTCAGTTTGACTTCAACTTCAACTTCGAATCCAAACTTCTTCACATCCGCTTGAAATCCTCGACCCGCACGGACTCAAATCAAAACTCCCGACTTACGAACCTGTCAATCAAACTGCGGAACTCACCAATATCCACTATTCCTACTTCGTCTGGACTTTCTACAGCATTTAACAGCACTTGATTCACAACATCGTTCTCATCTTCTTCATCGCTAGATATATCCTCATATGTCCCGTCTTCAGCTTGTATCGGTTCCTCAATACTGTTTGCAATTGATTTGGTTCCACCAACAGTCGAGTTCCCTTTACAATTCACAGTTGTTTTTCCAGATGTTTTTTCAACGTTTTCCGCATTTGTACTAGCACTGCAGTCAGTGGTCGTAATTGATTTTCCACCGGAGTCTTTCGATTTCTTTTCTTCAATGCAATCATTGTGTTCATTGCTTTTCCTCTTCAAGGTACTTTCAGAATTCAAGGTACTTTCAGAATTCAAAGCAAAAAGCTGAGAAAGATCCCCTTCTTCAAAACCTTCCACCAGCGCACTGACCGAGTCAAATTCTACAAACACATTCTCACGTACCCACTTTATATCACTGATGACGCCATCCCAAATAACTTTCTCGTTCCTGTTCACTCTATAGACGTGGTCATACAGTCCATTCATCTCGTTCGAGTACATCAACTTGAATCTATTCGAGATGCTCTCAAGACGATTCCACCACATGCGATAACACCGCCCATCCATTCTCGATTGAACATCCGCTTTGATATTGTTGATTGTTTTTGTTAAAGCCCAAAGTGCCAGTTCCAGAGCGCGTTTTTCACGTGCCATTTCAGAAATTTTTTTCTCATTTAGTGCCTCAACGTGCTTGCTTCCTGATGAACTTTCTGTCTTATGCATAATCGCGCCTTCCAAGAAATCTTTTTCAAGTTTTTTGAACTCTCCAAAAGGAACTTTCATATTGTTGACTCGTTCAAGTAATCCTTTCCGGCACAGCTTATAATTATACTCTTTCAGATGCAGAATCACTGACTTCGTTGAATTCATCAAGCAAACACGGTTCATCTAAAAAATAAAACAGAAACTCTCTCATCCAGCAGCCAAAACAAACATCATAAAGACAGAACTCCAGCCACTCAAACTCACTAGAAACAACAAAACTCTCTCAATCACAAACCCCTTCAAAACTACTCAAGCCCTCTGCGCGAGTAACTACACTAGGAAATAAAACAATGATAAGTCGATCTGGTTGCACACAACCCTTTATTCTTCCTCCTTCACTTAGTCTGATTGACTAGACATTTCAAGACGTAACGAGAATTTTCGGTATCCCATTTGCTGAAAAACATCTTCACGATCTCAGACTTCCGATACATAGAATGATCAGGAAAGCTTTCTACATGCTTCCCACATGGGGAGCTCGGATCCTTAATTAACGCTTCGACGGACCGTTGTACATCAAAATTGTTAGTGGTTGCGACGTGAGAAAATTCACAGTCGTTACAGCGTACTTTGAAAATCGCATTCTTTATTGACGAGTGACGGCGTGCATCTTTCATTTTAGACAAAATCATTCTTCTATTACTTGACGAAGGCTTCGGAGCAAGCTTGACTCTCAATTCATTTTCATCCACAACCGCCTGAATCGGTTTGAATATGGAACTCACAAACGGACAAGAAACATACCGAAAATCACGGTTTTCTAACGACCGAGGAACTCCATTAAGAACAAAAGGTCTTACATGCACGTTCTCAATGATGAATTGTTCGGGATAGCTGCTTCTCACCAATATATTAGTTAACATGCTCTTAGTACGCTCCACAAATTCAGATGACGTCACTTCATATGCTTTGCTGATCAATTGATGGACAACATTCATCTTTAAGCCAATAGGGTGGTACGAATGGTAATTCAAAATCATCAAACAACTATAGTGTTTCTTCAACCAGCGACTAGATATGGTTGAGTCCTCATTTCGTCTAAAGACGCAGTCCAGAAATTCCAAGTCCTTATTTGAATCCTCTTCAGTGACAGTTAATTCCATTCCTACGGTTCGTGATATGTTTTCTTTTATAGCTGATATTTGATCATCACGTATGGCTGCGAAGATATCATCAGCATACTTGTAGAAAAAAGAGACTACGGTAGCATCCAGTTCTCGTAGCGTTTCGTGAACAGCAAAGTTTGTCCGAATCTCAGCTAAAACTTGAGCCAACCTATTTCCCATCGCTAGGCCCTTCACTTGTTTAAATAATTTTCTTGGAAAACGAAGAACGTTGCATCCACGGCGTAAAACTCCAAACACTTCATGAACACATGCAAAGGGACGGAAGTCGTTTCCGAAATTACATAATAATACTGCAAGATGATCTTGAACGTTTCAGCAAGCTCGATGTTAGTAAACATGGACACGTAGTCGAATGAACACAACTTATGACCTGGTTCCATCCTAAAGTTACGTAACTCCCGCGTTAAACCTTCAGAATTTTTGACGTCGTACTGATTTAGACAGGAAGCTATCAACTGTAGCTTCTCAAGCAGCCAACCCGACAGGAATTTCCCTATCATATCAGTTGAAGCTATGATTGGCCGTAAAGGTACACTTTTCTTGTGTATTTTAGGACAGCCATAGAACAAAGGCATTACAAAAGATTCTGAAGAAACAAGGTTCCTTGCATTTCCATCTTTCTTTAAATACGGATTGATAAGATTTGCAGCTTCCAGGTAGGCCCGTTCGACTTCCAATTGTATTTCTGATTGACTTCTACCTTTGACGTGCTCATAATTTCCACTTGCAACATTCTCGTCAAGATAATCTTTCACCTTCTGCACATAATCCAAATCGAGCTAAACAGTTAATGGACGGTCGCTCTCTGATGACAGTTCAGACGAGAAAATACTTATTTTCTCAACTCTTGTTTCTCCATGGAGTGAACAAGAGTTTTTCGTTTAAGTTCTGTCAATTTTTAATTTTTAATAGTAGATTATTCACCTCTATCCACATGTTTATTTAGACACTTGGGGAGTTATTGCATGAGCCAAAGGCGAATGTTATAACCCCAAGTGTATATAAAATAGTATACATTACTCGGACCTAGAAGGTCTAATTTTTGGCCTTAGTGACATAATACACTATTTCTTTTTGCAACTGTCACTTTGTTTTGGTTTTGAAAAATAGTGAAACAAATTGTTGTGTTTGTTCCGTGGAAAAAAACGGTTACTCACGCCTCATACGGATATGTTCACCTCGGGAAGATAATAATAAAAAAAAAATTCTAACTCGAACGAATTGCGGCAAGAGCGTTCGCTCTTGATGGAACTTCCTATTTTCTCCCCTTGGTAAAGAAATAACCATTTCTCAAAATCAGTGACGAAAAGCAGAAGTTTCGCTGACTTAATTGAGAAAAACATTGCATGCAATCGAGTGAAAAAAATTTTTAGGGCCACGATGTGTGCTGTCGTGCTATTAGACATCCAGTGTCGAAAAAAGAATTTACGACCCAGTTGCATAAATAACTATTTACAGTTGAAACAGAGGGTGGCGTTTCAGATCGCTTTTCTTGTCTCATGCTATAAATTTTTGGTATAACTTCGCTAGTCCATAAAAGTAATGAGAAATAAAGAAAACAAAGTCAGTCATTTTAAATAGCCCCATTGTGACAAATTTCCACGAATTGTATGGCTTTTATATAGCCAAAAAAATGCCGTGTACATCTGTAGAAAACGACACGTTTTCATTTTTTGAACATTTTTCTATTTAATCGGTCTCTTGTCTCTCTTAAAACAATCAACAAAACCCAAATACTTTCACCGAATAGCATTGCCGATGCTAAGACGATAAATTTTCCAAGCCGAACGGAAAAAATACACTTTTCATTCATACAGTACAGATTGTGTTGGGGAAAATACAATATGCTTCTACTCATGTATACACATACAGACTTGAGTGATCAAATTAGCCGATTTTATTTTGTATAGGAAAAAATATCTTATGAGTGAAGTGAAGTTGAAAAAAAATGAAATTCAAATTTATATATATTGGAAAAATTCGAACAATACATTTTCTGGGGAGTGTTTGTTATGTTATCCTTAAGATTAGTATTATTATGTTCAGATACAGAATTTGATTACGTTCTAACAAGGGTAAAGGACACCATTTTTTTTATTGTCCTGGATCTTACACGTAGTATCTTTCAAGCGAAACATTCGATTACAAGTAGAACGAGGGAAACGACATTTTATTCATCGTACTAACTAAAGATTCCTAAGTCCCTGAAAAGTTATTTACATTTCATTTAATTCGTCCTTCAGAGCGTTACTGAAAACAAGGAATAATTTTATATATTTCCGCTCACTAGAACAGTGGAGATACTTTCAGTTCATTGTACGACTACGACATTTTCATATATTAGGACTAATCAATATGATCTACGAGATAAAATGGAAAATGTCATTTCAAATATGGTTCCTCTTTAAAATTTCAACATTATCAGTTATCAATTATCAGCTCTGCGCCTTAATATCTGAAAAAGAAAGAAAAACGATCTTAGATTTTATGTGGTAGATGGCGTCACCATCACCTTAAGCTTCTCTTTATGCTACAAGGACTACTACAGCGCGCTCTGGGCCTTTTCTCTTTCACTGAGAAAATACAGATTTATACTTGCTCCGCGACACTGTAAATAACGGTGGCAGATATTTTAAAAGTGGTAAAAGGTTCGAAGCGCAGCCGAGGTCTGTTTACCATTTTTAGCACACAACCCTCAACGTATTAAATGCATACAGTTCACTTTAGTTATATTTTTGTTACGGTTTATCGGAGCTGATAAATTTAATTATCGATAAACATATTATAGCCTCGCTAATCTTTCAATTTGAGATTACCCAAAAGTGTAACTATTCCCATATATTATTTTATTTAACTGGATCCGTACTACCGTACTCTGTACCTTCGTTTCGTAGACATACTAGAAAAATCACGAGTACACGGCAGCATCAGGCAACGCTGATTAAACGAATTAGAAAGAGCGTTGTTTATAGAATCGATGGTGTCTGATAAACTATTATAGGTGGCTGGCATCGTATATAGCCATTAATGGTCACTCTAGGTCCATTTAAATTACCATTTTCAGTTCGATCGTAAACGGTACGACTGTAGCAAGGAGTTCGATACAATTCTGGCCATTAATGGTCACTCGAGGCGGGTTTCATGCCGTTTTTGCTGGAAATATACCTTCTGAAAATTCGTTGTGTATAAAAAATGTACATTTTCAATGTTATGTGCATTGTAAACACTGGCGATGATTTACAAGTTGCAGACCTCTTTCCGATGACGCAAAGGGCTTGTTTTATCAGAAAAATATACTTAAAGAGGGCTTCACATTTGTTGTCCACACCAGCGACAAAAGTAAGTTATGCTAAAACAGTGTTTTGTCGTATGGTTTTGTAAAGCAAAGTCCAACAAAATCTATCTATCGAAACCATCTGAGAGCTTCGGTTGGCCTCAAGGGACTATAGACAGAGAATACCGACTGAAATAGCACAATCGTCACTATTCCACTACTATAATAGTTAACGGAGGTAGCCTTTGTTGATCAGCTAGAATTCTTTTACTTTCTCAAATTTTCCAGCCGTAAGTTATCGCCACATCGGCTAATTGCCTTCAATATTTTTTCCATAGGTAAATAAAAATTTTAACATTTCGGAATTTTTTATATGTACATAGAAAGGACATCGACCCTGGAAGCCAAAACCACTTTCAAAAAAATTCTTTGAAGCTTGTGTGGCTGGTGAAAGGTGAGCACCGAAAAATTGCAATTTTCTTACAAAAATTTCTCCAGTTACATAAGCCGTACAGGGTCGTGTGGGGTGTCATTACAAAGGTAATCACATGTACTATTGAGCCGAATAGAACTTATTGGTTTTAAAATTCATCCAGACTTACACTGTTCTTACAGAAATTTCTCGAGGTACACAAAACGTACATGGTCGTGTGGGGTATCGTTAGAAATAGAAGTTGAAAGGTTTTAGTGTCCATATTTAACCGCATATGCATCCAAACCCCATATCCCTATTTGGCCCAAAAGCACATAAAATTACCTTTCAAATGATACCCCACACGACCATGTACGTTTTATGTACATCGAGAAATTTCTGTAAGAACAGTGTAAGTCTTTGGTTGAAAACTTTAACTGTACATATTTCAGTGTGGATGAATTTTAAAACCAATAAGTCTCTATTCCCTGTATGGCTCGTGTAACTGGAGAAAATTGCAATTTTTCGGTTTTTGCTCCCCTTTCACCAGCCACACAAGCTTCGAAGAATTTTTTGGAGGAACAAAGAGATAACAAAACAAAAACGGCTTTCAGGTCACAGTGTTTTCCTGTAGTTGATTTTTTCGATCTATAAAATATTTGAGGATTGAAATGCTTTACTCGCCAACTACAAACGGTACTTCTGTAAAAGTAGGTTCACTATAAACATTAAGAGTAAACATAACAGCCCATCCATTTTTCGAATAACAAAATCGTAAAAGGTTACACATGGGTGTTACAAAAGACTCTCTTGAATATGATTGTCCATAACACACACAGATCCTGAGCGCCGAATAAATCGAAATCCATTGGTAAGTTGTTTTTTTTCCTTCATATATTTATATATTTCCAAATATTATTTGTATAAATATGTTCATTGATCAGCGTTACTACATGTATATTGTATATACTGTACATCGTGTAGTAAATATATTATTTTTCATCCGTGCGGCATGAATATCCCTATTTTCTCCACTCAAATGCAGTGAGAAGATGCCGTTTTGGTTGACGCCTCTCTCTGAGGTCAGAAATTTTTTATTTTCTCAAGTCTTGCTTTTCCCATGGGGCGAACAGGAGTTTCTTTTCTCTTTGCAACTATCAATTTTTTTTCGATTTAGAAAAATAGTGAATCAAACTGATGTGTTTGTTTCGTGGATAACAACTGTGATTCACGCCACGCACTCAGTGGGAAATATAGGAAATTCCAAGTTAAGCAAATGTTGGAATTTTCTATTTTCTCCCCTTGGTAAACAAATAGCTATTTCTCTGAAGAGCCATGAGATTTCTTAAACTTCGAGTGGTTCTATTTTCTTTGAATACAACAGTCAGTGGAGAGATCATTCATCGTTCTGTTTTTTTCTTCCATCGTATAGTTAAGAGTTGAATCCGTACAAAGAAATGCGAAATCAAAAAGAAAATACGAACGAGAAAAAAATATTAAATTTCGTTCACGACCAGATATATTTCTTCCCATTTCATTGTCTAGTAAATAAAGATTTGAGTGGAGTTTCTTTGCAAAAAAAAAAGAGGAAAAAAAGGTTTGCGAGTAGTGACTCGAATATAAAATGATTCCTTTCATCAGAATCTTCCATGAAACATCAACGTATGATATTACAAAAATTAATATGAACGCAAATAATTTTGTCATAAAAAAATTAAAAAGAAAAACCTCGAACGATTATTATTGTCTTTTGAATAGGATATGAGTGAGAAGAACGTTTTCATATGCAGCAGCCAATAAAACCATATTAGCGGATGATTGAATTTTATTGCTTTTTGAACAGAACTTTTAGATGAAGTTTTAAACAGCAAAAGTTTGTGTCTATTGCGCAAGTATACAAGAGAGAGATAAATACTTTGAAAACCGTACATTAAGTTCTTCCTCGAAATGTTGTTGCTTTTGAGGAGCGGGAAATTTGAAGCCCAAACCGAGCAATTGATATACATTCCCACTCCTCTGAGAAACACATTTCCAAGCAAGAACAAAACGTACTATATTTTACGTGTGTGCGCAATATATCCTATCTAAGGACGGAAGCAGAATAAATAACACTTCTACAGACTGTGACATCCACTAGTCAAAACAATAATTTCCAAGAATGTAATGTTACCTTACGTCTGCCGATATCGAATTCGGAATAGAAATTTTCAACCTATTGATGTTCGTCTATTTTTATTGAAAATAAAGAGAGTGTTCCGTTTTAACATTTAAAAGTTTCTAATAGCTAAACGCAAATTACTCATTACAGTAACTTTGTGAGCTGACAGACCGCAAATTTTTGAAAAAAATTCTGTTCGTTGAAAAAATGCGAAATAATAGTCAATTTTCGCATGAGCAGGCAATAAACTAGAATACGTTGGATGCTGCGACGTAATTCATTGACTCGGACACAATTTTGTGATTTTGTGTCCTTGTGTAATGAATTACTTTCGCAGCATCCAACGTAATCTACTATTACTTCGGATAATAATAATATTTTACATAATCTCGTTTTCGTGTGTTTTGGCTTCTCCTCGGATTTACAAAATTCACACAAAAACTCTACCTTGAGGGATTCTTTTGAAAAACAGCAGACCGAAATCGAACGCTTGGAATTTTTTATATGTTCCCAGTAAGGTATATTCGACCCTAGAAACCAAAACCACTTTTTAAAAAAAATCTTCTAAGCTTGTGTGGCATGTGGTGATTATAAACCGAAAACATGCACTTTTCTTACAAAAATGTCTCCAGTTACACGAGCCGTACAGGGTCGTGTGGGGTGTCATTAGTAAGGTAATTGAATGTACTTTAAGTAGTCTTACGGAAGTTTGCTGCCTTCTACGATGAAATGTAACCGCTTTAACATTTCTATTTCTCATATTTCATCGTAGATGCTTCCAAACCCACATAAGACTCTATTTGCCCTGGAAGAACGTACAATTACCTTTCTAATAACATCCACTCGACCATGTACATTTCAGTGTGGATGAATTTAAAACCCAATAAGGCTCTTTTCGCCCAATTACCTTTCTAATGCCACCCCACACGACCCTGTACGGCTCGTGTAACTGAAGAAATTTTTGTAAGAAAAGTTCATGTTTTCGGTTTTTGATCACCTCACACTAGCTACTCGAATTTTTTTTTTTGAAAGTGGTATTGGCTTCTGGAGTCGAATACCTTACTGGGCACATATACAAAATTCCAATGGAAAATGCGTCCGATTTCTGACTGCTGTTTTTCAGATGAATCACTCTTTTCATTTTTTTTATCCCGAGTTATGTAATGGATTTTACATGCCAAGGGCACCGAATTAAGTGATTGAAAATTATGGTTTTCGACACATGTAGCATGCGAAACAATTTATCAACTGTAATGTCATAATATTCACATTTTCGGTAACACCAAAATGGGCTAGATTTAAATATGTCATTTCCAGAACGTCAATTTATGAACTGAAAATTTCGATAATTATTCATATGCCCACCGTGAACTTCGATTATTTCTTGTTTATCCACTTAAAAATGACAGATTCTTGTCAGTGTACTAGATGTGTGATTTATTTGAAGCCTTCAAATTGAAAGTGTCTTTTGCGCGCACGATGTGTTGACGAACTCGCTTTGCTCGTATCATATCCACTAACAAGGTATGACCTACTTTCGAAAAAAATATGCACGTTTATAGGTGCTTAGTATAGATGCACTTTGCCGACGCACGTTGTGTCCCATGTCATTGCTCTTGTTACGATTCTGTTAAGCTCTCGGTATCTGGGATACATAAGATTGCCTCGGTTTAAAGTTGGATTTCTTTTATATGCTTCTAAAAGAAATGGTCAAATATACAACCAATAAAATAATTCGAATATCACAACCTTAAAAGCAAAAACAAAAAAAAGTTTATTCAACTTTTATTTTCCCTGATTTCAATCTGCTGAAAGTTTATTTCTCCGAAATCATGACCTGCCTTCACAACGAAAATCCATTTTCATATCACTAGCTTACCAATAATCAGTTCTAAGTCCAAGAATACCTTAGTCCTAAATTGTAAAGAAGAGAAAATCTTCTACCATTTATCAGGCTTCTTTCTCTATGAAATAAGGAAAACAATTTCCGAATAACAATTTCCAGTCACGTCGTCACACTGCAAAACTTATATATTTTACATATTTGCGAAACAATGGTATGCAGTACATGCATATAGGAGGGAACTACCATTTGCAGAAAATGGATACTCGTCAAGAAAATCGTTGGAACAACGAAACGTTATACAAATACAAAAATTCGTAATAGCTAGCTATCGAACTCCGAATCAGAATTTAGCTATTCCAATTTCTTTGGATTTCTTATTGAGATGTCCTCCAACTTAATTAACTGGATTTATTCAAAGGACGTTAGTCTCTTTGTTGGTGAACCATCTAAAGAACCCGAATTTTCAGCATAGTATTGTCTTAAATTACAGCAAAATGCGTAGAACTGAGGATTTTCAATGATTTTCTCAGAAATTTCTTTGATTTTAAGAGGATTTTCTATTCCTTTTTTGCTTGATTTCAAGTTTTTCCATCAATTTTTACAGTGTTTATTTTCAACTCTTTTGGAATTTCTTGGTTTTTTAAGGATGTTTTTTTGGTTTTCTGAGAACTTTCTTGGAAATTTTCCAGTTTTCCAAAATTCTCAAAAGAGTTTCCAAGGATTTTTTAGTCTTTCAGCCATTTGCAAAAATATATGGTAGAACGAATGAAGTAAAAGATTTTGCATCAATAAACAAAAGAAGACACAGATTGGCTGACTATCTATACATACTGCTACGCCCTTACCGTAAGTAAAAGGTTAACACATTCGCTCCACTTATTTCAGTGATTGAATTCACATTTTGTCACATTGAAGTCGTTTTCGACATACTTATATGATAACAACACCATAAAACTAGATACTTTAACTTCGTCTTTGTACTCGATATCTCGACTCGACCAAATATTGAAAAAAATGTGAATCGAAAAAAGTTATTTTTTCATATTCGAGTACAAATCACAAAAAGCGATACATCCACCAGTCCATGAATCTGAACTTAATATGATGTTTAACATAGAAATTTTCTTATTCCGACATAATTTAGCCAGTGGTGATTCAGTTGAACTTGTTAAAAAGTTGTTAGATAAGATAAGTTGTTAGATACATTTAATTGACGACGATTTCGGTTATATTCTGGTACTAGAAAATGGAGAAAAGTTTTGAAGTTATTGATATTGGCCTAACGACAACCGAATGGCTTGTAAACAGGATTCATTTAAAATTATGTTTTACCGTTTTTGAACATTTGAATCATTTATTTTGTTGTCATTTAGATAACGGCTCTTCACCTGAAATATTTAACAAGTTTCATATTTACCCTCAAAAACATTGAACAACAGCAGACTTCACAAATTATGTGTCAAATCGAATTTCCACCTAATGTTTTTAAATCTCTTAAACCTGTGCACGAGAGTCTAAACGCGCGATAAATACGATTAGTACACCGACATCAAGCTCTTTGGTTACGACGAAGCTGTAAAGAATTATTTGTTCGAAGAAATTAGTTCTGTCGAAAAATTGGAGGGTGAGAGTGTTGCAATTAGCAGCTGTTGTCTAGAACTTAACCTATGGTCCCATTTTTTCTGATAAAAAATTATAAAAAAACGAGCCATCAGAACAGTCGGAGCGTTTGCTGCGACTGAGCCCCGTATGAACCTGTATACCTATTGCGCTCGTGACCCTAGAGCGTCTGTCACCCTACTTTGACCGTAAGCCTATTGCGCCCGTAATAGTAAAATTATTATGAAATGTTAACATCGTAGAAATTGCGCATACGACGTTCCTTTCAAATGTAACACAAATTTCAAATTGACCTAAAATTTTAATTTATTGATTATAAATACACATACGGCTTAGTAGCGGTCTCAATCCAAGAACCCAAACTCCAAAAACATTGTATTCGGCCTTCGATTACAAATAAAAATTGCGAAAATCCGATGAGATTTACTCGAGTTATAAGCGAAATATACTTAGAGCCGAGGCCGAGTAGCGGCCTTAGTCCAAAGACCCAAATTTAAATTTTTTTTCAACAACGTTCTATTCGGTGTTCGATTTTATTTATTTATTTATCACATCTTTTAACGTCGATCTAATACAGACAGACGGTACATATAAACAAGTAATCAAAATAGCGAAATTATCAAAAAGTAAATGAAAAGAAAAACAGTCCAATTACAGTTAAATGAAAACGAAAAAAAATAAAAGAAAAGAAAACAAGACAAAAATGCAGTCTATATCACAGGTAACTGAAGGCTTAGTCAAACAAAAAGAAAACGAGAGGTAGAGAAGTATAAAATCCAAAACCATATAACAAATCGGAAGAACAGAAAAAACCAAAACAGTCGACAAGAACAGTACATAAAACCTCAGTCTACGAACAATAGACAGAGTGGTCCAATCTCCAAACACATGATCAGGAACATTTTTCAGCGCAGTCCGAAAATGAATACGAGGCAACGACGGGCCTTATTGAACGGTGACATTGTCAAATATTGTCTACTGTGAACTCTAATCGTAATGAAATCAGCATAACGAGCCGCTCTCTCCGTCCTGTTCAATGTAATCATCGATCGTAAATGCGGTGACTTCAATTTTCCAACAATTAATGAATGCATAAAGAGGATCGTGGCATTGATACGTCGTCGAACCAAACTACCATTTTTAACTGAGCACATCTGTCCGTGTATGGTGGCGAAATATAGTCTTCCGTCAGATGGCGTCTATCGTCGCCCAACATAAACCAGACGAACTGTTTTTGTACACTTTCTAGCCTGTTCTTACCTTACAAATAAAACAAAAATTAGGAAAATGGGATGAAATTTACTCGAGTTATATGCAAAATACACTTAGCGCCGCAATACCACAATTGCAAGATACATTAAAAGTGTGTATTACAGTGAGATCAACATTAAGGTTACACTTTAAGGTTATCGGGTTACAAGCCACTCGATTTGCAACACATTTTTTTTTCAGCGTAAGTACTCTTTTTTATTACCTAGCAACACTGCAACTACGACAGAGTAGAGTTAACCAGGCAGGAGCGCTGTTTGGTATAGGGACCTGAATAATCTAGTAGCCCTATATTTTTGCGTATACAATTTTTTTATTTATGTTAGTGTTCATTTGAGTTCATTTTCATACAGTGTATTAGGTCACTTATTTGAAAATGAGCCGCTCACCGCTCTTGTCTGGTTTATTTTACTCTGCCGTGCTGCAACTCTTTCTTTTCGAATGCATGCGGTGCGTTGTTAACCTCGGCTTCGCCCGGGGAAAAAAGGATAGGATTCTGGTTTGAAATTTTCTTAAACGTTTCGCTGATATCATCCGAATAATAAATGTTTTCAGATCGACGAATCTGAAGAATTTAATTAAATTTCAAGAAATTACTCATATTTGAATGGTACACCGGGTTTTCAATCAAACATATTCCCAATATTGTCTGAAAAATTATTAATCTTCAGCATTTTCTTTAATTTCTAATATTCCCATTAAAAACAAGTCACATTGATTGAACCGAACATTTTATTGATACACAGACACTAAAACTTCCGACTAAACAAAATTCAAAATGTGCGCCGAAAAGTGGAAATGAAAAATGATACCAACGTGGCAATATGAAAAATCAATTTCCCATTTTATACATCATTCTGTCGGTTCTGTCAAACAATAACATTTCATAAAAAAAAATATTGTAAGTGCATTCGCAATCTAAATTGTAAAAGAAATATCACAAAAAGAAATAAATTTCACAAAGTTTTGCCATCGTCATCAATTGATATTCGAAATATCTGAATAATTGGTATGTTAAATTAGATAAATTAACCGAATCATTTAGTCGTTCTATACAAAATTTAAAAGAAAAATTCGTAAAAGTGTATAAGTCAAGTGTTTTGTTTCGTTTTAATACGAAAAGAATTCAATTTCTGTAAGTATAGTGAAAATAATTCTAAAAATTGATGTTATTCTATTAGCAGCTAGTGGCAGTGTTTCCTTGAAACCGAATTGAAAGTGCTTCAATGATGTATATTGAATTGATTACACTTTGCAAAAAGAAAGAAGAAAAAAAATTGTTTGTGCAATGATTTTTCCAATGAAACCTTTCAAATGTTGTTTCCATGCCATGATTAAATTGTTATTTTGGTGAGTGGTTTGTGAATTGGTAATTGTTTCGTACATTAATAAGGACAGTTTTGCGAAACTTGCCCACACACACACACACACTGTCTAAGTTGTCTAAGCTTGTATACATTCATCTGATGTATGTATATGTAAAGCTACTTTTCCTAACTAGTGGTTAACTATCGCGACTTCGTCGCTTATTTTCCACGTCGTTTAGGAAAAACGTTGTTCCTAACTTATGCTAAAATGCTCTTTTAGCGAATTCGTTTCCAGCTCCTCATTCACTAAAAAAACATTTTAGCATGCGTTAGGTAAATAACTATTATCAGTCGTTTCAAGAACAGCAAACTCTCCTATTAAATCTGTTAATTGACTGAATTGATTTCCCATTCCAATTATTTTCATTTTATGAATAAATCTTATGCTGGGTTCAGTTCCATGCATGGCTGGATGTGAAGAACCAATGTTTAAAGAAAGCTTAGCAACAATGTGTTGATAAAAATAACCGGCAATATTGAATATGTTACAGGCTCCGCTTAGAATATTGTAAAGTAATCCAATAGATCACACCGGTCAGAACCGGAATCATTCGTTTATCGATTCACAAAGTATTTACAAATCAGTACTCAGGGTGAGAGTGGAAAAAATTTGAAAATTTGTGACATATCTTACTCTTTTGTTTGACCTCCCAGTTTTCCCTCAGTTGTCTCACATTGTATGGATACTTCTTTTTTTCATTAAAACGGCTCAATCCTGGTGTCATGTCAGTCAGAAACGGTGCAGCAAGAAGGTAGAAAATATATCTAGTTTTTCGACGTTCATTGGAAAATGGAAAACTCTAATATGTAAGCGACAGTAAGGGGTAAGAATCACTGCACTGTTAGGTTAGGTAGTTGTTATTCAGCGGTTGGCTTTTTTTTAGAGTAAACAGCCTCAATACAAATACAAATCACATGCTCTACGGGGAAACAGTGGTCAAGTCAATTTATTCACTGAAATTTGCAAAACACCTAATTGGTCCTTTGTACATAGCCTCCGAACTACAGATCCCGTAGCAAAGTTATATATGGACGTGTTGTTCATCATAAGCCATAGGGAACCATTCTTCTTTACGTGTGTTTGATGTAGGACCTCAAGTTTCAGATGATTCCCTGGTTCATAATAAACAACACGTCCATATATAACATTACGTCGGTTCTTGTTATTCGAACGTTATGCACAATTTACTTTGTCTGTTTTGCAGTCGACATTTTAACACTCAACGAAATTGGGTTGATAAAATTTCAAAGTTATGTGAATTGACATCCAGTCTATGTATTCCAGGTAGCACAACAATCGATCAGTCGCACCTTTTCAAATTCAATGGAATTTTTCGTTTTATCGAACAGTCGAATTACAGACAATACATCTCAAAGTGATGTATAAGCAAACAAACAGCCACTAAATTGAGAAAATTGAGATGCACGTATCACATTGTTTTTACCGTATTTGAGAGCACAACAACTACACAGTCTATTTACTATCTTATTGATAATATACAGCGTTAAAAATTATGTTGTTGACAAAAATGAAGTGTTTATCTCCACGTCACGTATAGATCATGCGAATGAAATTTTAAATAAAAAAATTCCAGTATTGACGTCATTCGATTCTATTTTGAATAAATTGTTCACAGAGAGCAAATTGAGAGTGTTTGTTAGATGCTACACTTGTTCAATATGGTTCAATTTTGTATGCAAAGTCAAAATGAGCAAAATACCTAATTGCCTTTCTTTTCTCAAACCTGACTCTATGCAAACACTCGTTTACAAGCATGTTCAAGGGCATGTTCACAATAGACGTCCACGAATCAAGGGGAAAAGTGTTGCCGCGAAAGATGGAATTCTAGTTAACCTAAAGGGACAAATTAGCTTCCATATTCCGACATGAAGACGTTTCTGTAGAAACGCTGGCCATAATTTAAACGAGTGTCTATTCTGGTTTTCGCAATGTAAACTTGTCCATTCCCTAATCTCCGAACGTATTTTATGAACGACTCCCAATAGGAAAGTTTAATCGATAACAATAACCGATATGTAAGTTGTAAATTTCATGTTTTGAACACGCTGTCATGTTGCCAAGCTAAAAATGTTTGTTGTTGTGTCTCCTAAAAGCAAATTATTTTTTTAAAATATTCCACTCGATGATAAAATAAATACTTTGGTAAGGTTATGGGGTCTGCAATACTGTGAACGTTTGTCTGTCGTTCTTGAACGAAATTCGGAAAACTTGTTAAATCAGAACAACTGATGAGATGAATGGTCAAGACCTCAAATCTCCGCTCTCTACAGTTCCATAAATGTTCACACAAAACTCAAAAACTTGACGATCTCCCGCCTGCAATAACTTCTCTGAGTCTCTATTAATTGATTTATTAATTTGACATATTGAAGGAATTAAATAATAGTGATTAAAAGTAAAACTTTCGTTACCAGTGCATGTAGTGCCTTAAAAAGACATTAAACACTCGATCCACAACTATTTTATGAACATCACAAAGCTGAGATCCATTTCAGGACAGGTACTAACGTTGTACCTGATAGATCAATTTTCAACTAGTCTGTTAAGAGCAACAGTTAAAGTTCACTAATACACTTTGGACGCCAATTTTGATTGTCTATAATGTAACCTGGCTCAGATCGACATTACACTTACCTTCCAAACACTCAAATACAAAACGGTGAAACAATGTGGCATTGGTTTCAGATAATCACTTAGAACTTATGTGCACCCTTGTGCTCCCTTATTATTTAACAAATAAAATTTAATTATTAAAATTGTGCAGTGCAGCCTTATGGATTATCTCATAACGCCGTTAATAAATGCGCTACCTCTTGCTATATTTAATTATAATGGAAGATGTGGGACAATATGGAAATCCGTTTTCCATTTACTTTTTATTAATATGAAAAAATTGTCGATTTTAATAAGATTATTCAAATGAGCACCATAATCAGTTGGATCTATGATTTCAACGCTTTTTAGAGACCTTGCAAATTATATCCAGCTCCATTTTTCGTTTATTTCCTTACTATTTAACTACGTACGTTGGTCATTTTGGTATCCTTAAAAGCAAATGTTTATTTGATGATTAACGGTAGATGCGAAATTTCTAAAAAAATCCACAAATAGTGTCTCAATAGCAGATTTATTTTCAACCCGATTTTTTCCTGCATTGTTCCCGTGCATAGAGATCAAGGATTCGGTAAAGCCGGAGGCCCGGTTTAGTCAATTGATACTGATTTTAACTAAGCTAATTGGGTATCCTTCACAGGTTCTGTCACGCTATTAGGGAATCCTTAAACGAAGTTTTGGGTTTGACATTTTTCCGTGAAACGGATGGGAAGGTCTCAATTTCGTCTAATTTTACAGTCGAAGGAAACTGAATACCGGGATGTTTTCTGATATGACAGTTTGTTGGGTCCACATATTTAACCTAACAAATGAAAACCTAGATTTGTATGTTTCGTTACTATCGTGCTGAGTCTGGTGCGCGCATTCCCAAAAAAAAGACAGTCATCACACTCACTCCTAAATATCAGAAAACATTAATTCCTCCACTGTAATGACTTTATTACGCAATTCGAGAAAGACTCATAATCATAAAATCATTCAAGTGTTTTGGTTAAAATTGTAGGGTTGGACTTTCGTTTGTCTCCGTTCTTTTTAAAACTATTTTCAAACGGAAAGCGTGATTGTCGATGTAATTATTAATTCTATTACTTCTTTCGTTTAAAGTGTTGGCTAGTGTTCGATAAAAAATCTTTCACTTCATTAGTTTTCTGTTCACATCATTTTTCTATAAGAGTTAGCACTGCTCACTAGAGTTCATTGCTTATTTTTGACGACATTGTCGATGACAAATGATTATCCGGTTTGTGATATTCCGTATTCCGAAATCCACGAAATCGTATCGAGGAGATCATATTCATAACGGACTCGTAATAGAATGAGGCGTTTCATATATATATATATATATATATATATATATATATATATATATATATATATATATATATAACGGAAAAAAATCGCTTGATAGTGTCATACAATGTGATCTGTTGATCATACAATCCAGTCTTGTTGATGGTAAAATTCACCTATAATCCACTTATGAATAAATGCGCTCATTTGGAATGAGTCGAAATATTCGGATAGAAGTGCAGACTAAACAGTGCAGTAGTACAGACTTTTGAGGTGGAAACATGTGCATAGTTGGAATTTTATTATTACGATAATTTCTATCTGATGAATGAACCATTGTATCATTCTTAAGGGTATGGTTTTCTGCTTGTGAGACATTTCAACGATCTGAGATTGGATAGTTGCAATAGTAGAATTTTCAGTCAGTTTTTCATCAGTTTCTGAAGAGAACAGTCTACTAGTTCTTACCACAGTCTTACATCGATTTTTTCAAGAGAACAGTTCTCCAGTTAGAATCTTTTATCACTTTTTGAGCAATAGTGTTTATACAAAGTTGATATTGGCTTAACGATAGAGCAAAGTGTTGTCTATACATGAATCTGTTAATAAAAGTGCAGTTGGAACCAAATTGTTTTTTTTTTCATTATTATTTCCGTAAGTGCAAACATAAGTGAGTCCCCGAATCACATTAAATCCCATCTAACCGGGCCCTGTCCGGGTTTCACAGGTTTTAAAATTTAAATCATTGAGTCAAAACGCATTTAACGGAAATAAATATTTATTATTGATTCAGTGATGCGAGGCTTTATACCGGCTAATAGTAGCATAATAGACCAAAAATTCTGTTTAAACATTTTCAACTTAAAAATAAATATTTTTTTTATATATCTATCCACTTTGCAGAAACCGTATAATGGATCACACCATAATGCATGAATCGAGCACCCCAACATCACCAACATTGTCTGGAGAGGGCTTTGTGAAGAAATATTACAGAAAAGCGGCGCACAGGTAAGTCCCATTTGTGCTATGTGCTAGAGAAAGCACGGTAAAGAAGCAGGAAATTTTAATTTTTCTTTTTGCTAAATATTTTTCTGTGCCATTAAGTACACCGTCAATATCTTATTATATTAAGTATATTATGTGGAATGGGAACGTTGAATAGATCTTTTTTGTAAGGAAATGGAAGAAGATTGGAACCGTGTAACATTAACAACATGGAGTACAATGTATATACCATGCATGACACGTGCATCTATTCGATTGTTATATAGAGACGCAATTTATCGATAAAAAAAGGGAAATAAATTCACTTCCCGATTAATATTCATTTTGTAGCTGGTACTCCGCTACAGTTTAAAGCGTCTAAATTTAGCTTTTTACATACACAGCGAGATCGCGGACCATAATTACAATAAAATGATAATAAATAAATGAAATAATCTATTCGCTTGATTTATGCGACGCATGACCCAATAAATCTTCCATGTGTATACACATATATGTACATATTACACATGGATGTGCTTCATAAACTGTATAAACTGTGTACAAGCGGTGTGTTGTGTGAGTTCGGATTTTATTTTGTAAATATTCTATCCAGATCCACCACATGAACGTTTCCATGCGGAGCGCATCATAATTACCATCTCGGAATATCAAATATTTTGTGTTCATAGTCGAACAATTTTGTTATAAATTGAACATTTAAGACATTGATGCAGCAGCATTCTCACTATAATGTTATTTATATTGAAGTGAATTTATTGAATGCATGGAAATTTGTGCGCTTCGATATATATATATATAAATTCTGATCATCAATAGCCGTTCCGAGAACATTTAACATGCAAGAGATGCACAAAAGATGGATTTTCCAACATTGAAACGCACCAGCCATGCATCTGTTATTCTCGTTTTCAATTTTGAAAAAAGAAAATATTGAAATTGGAATCGATTGCACAGTATACAAGCAAAAGCTGACTAAGTTGATCAAATTGATTTTTTATTGTCACTTTTCCGTATGAAAGGGAAACGGCTCGAATAGCAATGAAATTTAGTTGGGGCTATTTCGATTGCTTCCCAGAAATTCATTTATTTAGGCTGGCTTCGTTCAATTTCAATATTCAGTCGGATGCTTGCCATCAGCATGTACTCAGCATTCTCGGAATCAGACATGCTCATAAAGCGCACAAAATTTTCATAATTAGTTCTTGGTATTATATTGATATAGCGTTCTTCTGATACGTGTGGTATTTATGCATCAAGTTGCTTAATGAGCTGTTTGCTTAATGGGCTGTTTACGCAATTTACGAATAGCTTACGAGTGTTATTTTAATATTGCAATGGTATAGCTTTTCGGCACCAGTTATGAGATAAAAATGTTATCTTCATCTGCGTTCATATGAGCCAAGCCAGCTGAAAAACTGCTGAAACAAATTGCGTCACGAATTTGGTTGGGGTTAACTTTAGCATACTTTCCTGCATTATTGTAATGAATTGATTAGCAGATTAAGAGGTTCCGAGCCTACGCTGAAATTGTAGCCTACATTTCTGCGTTTCGAAATTTTTGATCGCTGATATCTTTTTACGAGAGCCCTTTTTGAAAAATGTACGACCACATTTTCGAGTAAAAATATGTCAGCTTTGAATAAAAAATAAAATTGTCTGTGAAAGTTCCATGTGCTTTGAGAAAACTGTACCGATGCCCCAAATTTGCATCAAAGGTACACATTTCTCAAAGCACATGGAACTTTCACAGACAATTTTATTTTTTATTCAAAGCTGACATATTTTTACTCGAAAATGTGGTCGTACATTTTTCAAAAAGGGCTCTCGTAAAAAGATATCAGCGATCAAAAATTTCGAAACGCAGAAATGTAGGCTACAATTTCAGCGTAGGCTCGGAACCTCTTAAGAGAGCTCACCCCTTGGCAATTTTCTAGCCTACATTTGTGCGCAAAAATATTCGTTTTTGATGACTTCTCTGAACCAAAATCTTTTTTTGAAAAAGTAAAACCATTAAAGCATGCAAAAATGTGTTACTTTTGAGAGAAAAATTGGTTTGGGGATGATAACTTATTCCACTTGGAGAAACCTTTGCAAATGTGTAAATTTATGTGTTTTGCAAAGGTTTCTCCTAGTGGGTTAAGTTATCGACCACAAACCAATTTTTCCCTTAAAAGTAACACATTTTTGCATGCTTTAATGGTTCTACTTTTTCAAAAAAAGATTTTGGTTCAGAGAAATCATCAAAAAACGAATATTTTTGCGCACAAATATAGGCTAGAAAATTGCCAAGGGGTGAGCGCTCTTAACCCTTATACTAACTTGTAATTTTTACAAAAGTCCAAAGATATGTCAATTTTTAGAAATTATAACGGGTATCAAGTCATATATTGATTTTAAAGTTCATACACAAGGTATGTACCACTACCACTTAGTAACCATTAAGTTACTTCTCACCGAGTTACATACAACATTTTCCGTTAAAAAAAACAGCAAACGTTAACTGTTCGTCGCTGAATTGACACACCTTGTTGCGTTTGTATACAATGATACCTTTATGATCTTGTTCGTCGTTCTTACACAAACAATCCGTCTGATTTTGTGTTTGCAATGCGTCGTCACAATTGCATCATTCCGTGTAACAAACTTTGCAATTGCATCTGTGAAAAATTTCTGAATCACATTGAGTCAATCGACTAAACCCAAACAAAATAATGAAAAAAAATCAAATTTTTTAAGGTCAATTTTCGCAAGTTCGTTCATTCTTCTCACACTCGATACATGTGTTTAATCCAACCCAACGCCAATGATAACAAAAATTTTGTTTTTGAATAAGTCCTGACCAGCTTCATTAATTGCGATAACCTTTAATCGATGGAATGAAAATTGCAATTACTAAACATAAAACAATCAATTTTTGCACAGAGTCACTCACTGCTTTAGAAAGCACAAACTAATAGTGGCTATTAATAGTCCTATTGCGATAACGTTCTCTGCAGGAACGAATATATAAACGATCTCAGAGGGGCTGAGTCAATTAAAACGTTTTTTTTTATTTTAAATTGTACTAAATCTTTATTTATTCACCTGACCGGTTTCACTAGCTACGCTAGTATCTTCAGAGGTTGATAACTGATAACTGTTTAAAAATAAACCACATCTCTTCAGGCCATGGCGACAGTTGCAAAGAAATGACCAACCTCTATGAAGTGCATGTACAAGTCTAGTGGCACTTTCATCTCATTTCATCACCTGTACTAAAACCGGTACTAATACCTGAAGTATGAATACGGAATACCGACTATCGACTAAAACTGAAAAATTGAAAGGAAATGTTTGATTGGCCTGAATCATTTCAGAAAAACCGGTATTAATTGGTACGGTACACGGGATACCGAATACCGGTATAGTGTAAACCTGTATAGCAGGGCATACGTTTGTAAAATTAATTCGTACAAATTCTCGAAATCCTTAAAAATTCCAAAATTAGGAATTTTCAGAAATTTAAATTCTTGAAATCTTTGAAAATGGACGAAAATCTAAAAATCTACAATTTTCAGAATTTCAACCCTAACGACGATTGAAATTTAAATTTTGATACCTATCATACATTATAAACAAGAACAAACATCAATTTTTGTTTAATGCAAAAGGCATTAAAAACTTCGTCGTTAGATAATTTCATAAATATTAATTATTCATTGAAAATTGTCGTAATGAAATTAAAAGCTTCAAAACTTTTGTTTATGAATTAAATTCTGATGTAACAACAATGACAAATTTACACATTTTTTTCGAAATACCTCTCACTGAGCTCCTTTTCAAGTCACACTTTGTTAAATTTTGACAACACCAAGCTTCCGTTCGGAACGTATATTATAATATATATTACAATATGGTGCCATTAATCCATAAAACATGAAAATGTAGCTGGAGAAAACAACAATAAAATGGCATTGTGTTCGCATCTTTTTGTGATTCTGTTGTTGTTTTCACGAGAGTAAAATTTCACGGGGGTCCACCAGTCACACGAGCCATAAACAAATACAATATCGCAAGACGTTATGTTTATTTTGATTACCGAACCACTTACTAATAGAATTCATTTATTAACTTTTTAACATTAACTTTTCGGATGGAAAAAGCCGTAGCAAAATAATGACGAGCTTTTCTTTTCAGTGTATTATGGATCTGTAAGTTAGACGTACAATGCAGCTGAAAGAAAATAAATTTAAGATTCCATCTCTGAGCAGGTCTCTGAGCTAAATTCCGCACGTATTTATTCCGTTCATTTCCTTCTCAGAATTTTATTGTAATCGTATGAAAATGAATGCCTATACCTCTTTAATGCCAGTAGCTGTTGTTCAGCTTTATCTAAACATGAACTGCGAAGTTTCTTCTCATTTGAAATATCTTTTGTTTATCTAAAGACATTTTCAACATGTAAATATTATGGAATTTACTATAATCCATTACTACGTAATATCGTGTACAGTGTATATAGCAAGCAGCCATAGAAAGATAATTTTTTCCACAGAAAATGATAAAATTCAAAGGAGTATCTTCCGGTCAGAATGCATATATAAAGTGGGAGATAAACATGTTCAGCTTTGCTTTAATATAATCCGCTTTCGGCTATCTTGAAAAATAGAGACTATACTGCAACCCTTGCTGCAACTGTATTTGAGCACAATAATTGTTGAACTGATATGCATGCGAAGTAAATTTACCCATAGTCTTCAAAAACACTAAACTAATAAACGTGCCATGTTGAACAAGTTCACTGATGGTAAACAGGAACAAACACTGCTACATTGGATGATCAAACTTTAAACCGTAGAATTTAGAAAGCTTATGGAGCTTAGCCTTAGCTTATCACATTCTCACATAGAATTGGGCTGACAGTGCTGTTCTGTTCCTCAACGGATCGAGATTTGTGTGTGACGTTTTTTTTTTTTTGAACAGAACAATCTCGAAAAAACTCTATCAATGGGATCGGACGAATGTTTTTCTGTCGTTTCTCAACAGTCAGCTTCACACAATTTACTGAAATGTTCCATCAAATAAATCGAACAAAACAAGTGTCAGTAACATTGATTTTATCGACAATAATATTTTTGTGGAAAGATAAGGAAATTGTACGATTTGCTTTTTTTGTGTGTACTACTCGTATGCGATTTACACATAATCGTCGCGTCAGTCATATTTGAACAGTTGTGTGTTATACACGGTGTTATTAAATATTAATCTATTTGTTTTTTCATTCGGTTCTGTGGTGAATATACAACACAGCCAAGCTTAATGAGCAGTAATTAACGTTCAAATCGTTTTGTTTTGTTAATATAAAAAAGAAGAACATCAACTTTGAAGTGTTACTGAATTGCATAGTATAGTCGTAGTGAATGAACAATCGTACCTGTAGTCATTTAAAAATATTATTAATTAGAGCCTAAGAACACAAAATGCCTGAAATTTCTCAAGATGCATTCGAAGATAAATATCCCGGCATTCCACCGATTTCACCGCAAGAGTTACGCATTCGGGCCAATTCGTTCGGCAATAAAAAACTTCTGTTAGATGTCCCATCCGAAAATGGCAGCAGCCGATGTAACAATGATCGGAAAAAGAAATTGAGCGAAGGCGATTTCGATAGCTTTCATCATGTTGGAGTATCCGATCTCGCTTATGGCTATAAACGGGAGAGTTCTCATAGGTAAACAAAATTATTGATTGCAATCTATTCACCAGCTTATCTTGCAATGTGCATTGTGAGCGGGATCTGATTTTAAATTTAAAGCAAACAGCAAGTATACGTAAAATTCACTTATTTGTTCCACAAATAACCATCAGAGCACGGCACATAATATGGGATAAAGACATGTTTTCCATCAGTATCAACGTGCTTTTAAGTAGGTCATTAACATATATGAATAATACGAACGTTGTGTTTAAATTAGCCGACTTAGTGACCAACTGAAGCTGTTATAACACATAAATAATGAGACGCAAAACATTTGCGTACACTTGACCGATTGGCTCTACGCATATATATCGAGCGTGGACCATCTCTTCTCTATATGTTTTCGTTTCTAAATATAAATTTTCTTGTGGAAATATTTTATGATTTTCAGTTGCAGTGGAAATTATATTTATTTTTGTAAAACGGTTTAATGAACCTTCAACCGAGTCAGCAGCATCGTAATGGCAATGGATGGTCTATTCGAATGGTATACAAAGACACTAAGTGAAATAAGTGTGGGGCGAGTTATGCTGGTTAAGGTGAAACGTTCGTCATTTTAAACCACGTAATGCAAACTGAATTCAGTGAAATGAATGAAATCCTTTATACGTTGGAAAATAGACTCGAGCAAAGGAAAATTTAATTAGTTGGTCCTCTACTTCACTACAGTTCAAACTTAATTTTACATTGTTAGAGAGACCTACGTAAAATGCTGTTTGTCTGATGTTGTGGAAGCTGTTTTATTGTACACAATATGGAAGGGATATTGACTTTTTTGTGTTGGCTGGTTAACAATATTCGTAAGAGATTTTGCCGTTTGTTTGGTTTTCTTTTCTTTGAGTAGATTTCGCAGAATTAATCTGAAAACTATGTAGAAATCATGGGTAAAATTTGAAGTAGAAATCGAACCATCTACAACATAACATTGGACATTATATCGTCCATGTTCGTTACTCCTGCTGGTTACTTTTCGCATTTCACTCATTCTCATTTCGATATTACATCACTATTTCGGTTAAACTGTGACTCAAGTTAGCCGTTTGTGGATGGTTGTGGTTCTCTCTGTTTGAAATATACATCGAAGTAAAATGGTATAAGACGATTAAATGGGAAATAATCTGTCATCAAACTTGAATCCCTTTTTATCGAATTCTTTATGGATTCGGTTCAGCAATAACTTCTGTAAGTTTATTGATATTAGTTTCTTGTTTGAAAGAGCCATTTCTAAATAGAAATTGTCTCAAGATAGATGAGAAGTTTCTGTAATTTCAGTTTGTTTTTTGGCTCACACTTATACAAAATACATTATTGCGTGGTGTAGAAGGTGTGAAAAACAACAGAAAAACGGAATGTAAACTGGAGGCAGGCGGATATTCAGTTGTTGGATTTAAAAATGTATATCATTTGCAGACGACAAGAGTACATCACTTAGCGTGAAAGTAACACTAGTAGTCACAGAGTACTCACAAAATTCTCAAACACCATTAATTTGCCCATTTTCTCACCTGAACATTTACAGACATTTTTCCTTTTGTTTCTCGTAGAGGTGGAACACCATTTTCATGAGTCGGTAACCTATTTTGAAATCCAAAGAAATTGCGTTTAATTTAGGCAATGTTGGAAGCAATTTTTACCATACTTTTTCTCCGCTGTAAGTACAGCCATCGGCACCATCTAATTTTATTGTTATTCGAAGTAACTCCGTAATTTCCGACCAAACGACTGGCGAAGATCAGAACTCTAAAATTAGGTAGTGTAGGTTTAAAATAAATTGTGGCTGAACGATTTTCTCCTATCGTCTCACGTACCTGTGCTTGCTTTCATAGTAGCATGGTCTCTTAAATTTAATCAGCCGTTACTCCACCCATATTCTTCCTAATTTGACGCATAATTAAACGCCTGATTTCAACTAATCCAATAGTTAACAAAAATCTGTAGACATGATATTTGAATTAATTAGTTCGGCTTATCGTCATGAGTCATTTGCGCAAACTCTTTATCGAATCGTTAGTTTGTTTAACAATATTACTCATTGCCAGTGTAAATGTCTGTGTTATTTATCGAAGTCATAAAATTTTATATTATAATCCGCTGCCCAACCACAAATCACTTAGAAAATTGTTCACATGAAAACTATAAATAAAACTAAAAATGGTAGAAATATTACCAATCATATTGGAATTAATGGTGAACTTGTTGTGCAACACTGTAAATAATCCAATGAATTTTACCTATTTTGCCTACAAATAATTTCGTATTCTCTCTGTCGCTATGATTTTATTATAAATATTATAAATATCGGTTAACTACCACACGAAATTCTCTGATTTACATTTCTATATTAAGAAACATATTTCTATAAATAAAACACTGCGCTTCGGTAAACATTGCGGATAGTAATATATGGATGACCTTGAAATTTAAAGTTAATAAAAATGTTTACTTAATGCCTCTCATATGCAAATGGAATATTTTTCGTTAAACAAATCGAGACGTTGCTATCTTTTGCGTTTCTGAGTTTTTTTTTTTTTTGTTCTTCTTTTAATTAGAAACAAAAATACAAAAGCTCGAATTTCAGACTGTGAATAAGTGAAATCGAATAATCAATAGATTCGGGTGTTTTTCGTTCTCATTTATTTGTTTTTCTAATTATAATTCTCTTTAAAGATCTTATATTAATATACCGGATGGTCAAACAGAGCATTTTGTACGAATATATGCTAATTTCGATAGCTGCAAGCTACGTTCTTCCGATTGAACGTAGTAATAATTAGAAATCTAATTGAAATTGGAATTTCGAAATGGTTTACGAAATGTATTAATTGGCAATTTTCACTTATCGAATATTAAGCAGATAAATAAACAGACGAAAAATAGGTTTTGCTGAGTCATTTGATAAAAAGAATTATGTTTTTCCTAACTAGTAGGATCGCTAGTAGATATCGCCTCCGGCTCGTGCTGGAAACCCCTCATTCGCAAAAACTGTCTTTTAGCATTCACTAGGAGAACAAATAACTATTACACTTCAATATCAGAGAAAAAGTTTTTCGTATTTATTTTTGAGAGAATGAATCTATTGAATCCGAACAGAAAAATGAAGCTGATACACAGGCGGAGAAAAATAAGAAGATACAATTACTATCCGATTCTTTGTATTCATACCATTATGTATGTACGAAATGTATGTAACTTGGATATCACATGTGGAATGTAACATCAATTGGATCGTAATGCGACATCTTTCTACCACTGTACCGATATACCACTGTATTTAAGATAACACTCGGTTCCACTGTATAAAGTATAACCATTACTACAACAACGATTTCTTCGAGAGTCATGATCTGTGGCGAATTATCCCTGCCCAGACTAAAAAATCTCCAAATTTTCAAAAAAATATATTTTTTTAAACTTAAAAGCTTAAAACTATGATAAAGCCTTTTAATGCGTTCCATGGATTTAGTCAGTATTCTTCTTCACCGCCCATTACTACCATAAAGACACGAAACTGATGATAATCTGGCATCAAAGTATTTGATTTTGAACTGACATTGAACACCGAATTTCAGGTGGTGAAATTACATGAAATTTTTTATTAATTTATCAGCTGCACAAGTTGTTTTTTAATGTTTTTTTCAGTAAAACGGTGTTGTTGTTTATTTACGGTTGAAAATGTTGTGATATAATGCGGTAAACTTGTTTTTCGTTAGAAAATTTTTGGCGTCCATTTGTTTGTTTACAAAATTTAATTTAGATCAACCGTCCAGCTTGTTATGTGTAAAAATTTATGGAATATTTTTTTGCATCAAATTTTTTAATCTATTTTCGGCATGACGTTAAGAGCAGATAAATCGTATGTTCGAATGCACAATAGATTTTCGAACAGAAGAAAGTTCTTTTTCATGGAATTCGGAAAAAGACGTTCTATGATTGTCATTTCGAATCTCAACGATTGACTGTCGTTCTCTTAAATTCAACTTCATTTTCTGAATTCAGAAATTAGGATTTTTTTAAAGAATTCGATATCTGAAAATAAGGTCCTAATGGTGTCTGTTTTTCCAAGAACTTTCCACTGTAAAGGAAATTTCTTAAGCGTCTCTTGTAATAGTAATGTATGTACAAAGGTTTTTTTGTAAGCCTATGTCTGATAAGTACTTATATTTGATATCGTGCAGACAGCATTCACTTCTTTTGACCTACGGTTTTTTTTTAATAGATTGATGCCAAACCTTCTGCTACATAATAGAGTCAGAGTACAACGTCGTTATAACCAGTCTGCTAAAATAAAGACATGTACAACAGTCAACATACCTACTGAAACGGTTTGAATAAATCATCAGATTCAACATTTACATTCAACATTTCTATTATCTCTTTAAATATTACTTAAGTTGGATTGTGTTAGCTACTATGGACACAATTCAAAGTGATCATCTTTTCAGTCGATTTTATGACCGAATAATACAAATAGTTAAGACATCCGTATATATTCGTATATGAAAGTGTGTTTCAATGGTATTGTTGGCCCTGTTGAATATTGAGCGTTATGAATGTACTGTCTGGTATAAGCTGTGTTGTTTTTATCAACATTTTGGTGAACGTTAGAATGGAAATTGTGTAAACAATATTTAGAGGAAGAACCAAAATTAATCAAATCGTCTGAGTCGGACAAATTGGATTCTGAAAATCTCAAATCATAGAAAAGTTAGGATTTTTATTTATTTATCAACATGGCTAAAGTGTTGCCTACATTCGGGCACAAAATTATTATTATTTTTGATGAGAATTTTAAGCTCGCATCCTTTTTGGAAAAAGTACGACCAACATTTGGTGTTAAAATGTGTTAGCTTCCCGTAAAAAATTCAAATGTTTGTGGACCGAGAAAACTCAAAATTTGTGTCAATTTTCATGAAATATTGAGTTTTCTCGGACTGAGGTGACACCACCACAAACATTTCAATTTTTTACTGGAAGCTAACACATTTTAACATTAAACTATTGTCGTACTCTTTGCAAGCCCGAAATCATCATCAAAATAATAATAAAACAAGGCATCAGAACAGTCGGAGCGTTTGCTGCGACTTAGCCCTGTACAACCCGTAATCCTATTTCGTCCGCAACCATAATACGTCCGTAGCCCTAATAAGCCCGGAACCCTAATACGTCTACAACCCTCTAATGCGTCTGTTACCAAAATGCAAGTCAAGTTGGGCATTGTCAAATTTACTGAAACTGTTCATTTTTAAAATTGCGCATAGCGCAATTACGAAAGCCCGTACGAAGTACCTTTCAAATAAAACCAACAATTTACGACATTATTTTAGAAACCCAAAATTTTTTGCCAACTTTCCATTGGGTATTCAATTACCTCTCAAATGAAACAAAAACTAGCAAAATCGGATGAGATTTACTCGATTTATGTGCAAAAAACACTTAGGGCCGAGTAACGACCTTTGAGCCCTCCCAACAAGCCCACGTTGCATCTTACCCAAAAACAATGTTCAGCAACTTTGTTCTACTCGTCAATACCTTTCATTTAATATATCACAAGCAGCTATTGCGTGCGTATTTCGGTAGATATCGTCGAAAGACTGAAAAAGACCTATAGGGCCCTAGCTCTGGAGGGGCCGACCCTACCATGCCCATTTTCAAACTTGACCTTACTTTTGTCGATACCAATCGAAAAAAAAAGAAAAAAAGGTTGTGATTTACTCAAGCTAGAGGGGTCACGGACGGACGGACGGACGGACATTTTTTTTATTGCGGATTCGTCATCTATGAACATAACCGAATGCTTTGCCCTTACTGTCTGCTTCCAATTCGACGTGTTACAAACGGCATATTAATCTTATAAGCCCCCAGTACTTCGTACGGGGCTAAAAATTGCCCGAATGTAGGCAACAAGTTAGCATGTGTAGATTCCTCTTAACTTGCTATCCTACAAATTGGAGTCAAACTCAATTTTACATTTACAAAATGTTAGTAGCATGTGTCACAAATGCAGTGACGAAAGTGTGATGTCTTCGCTTCCACTACGTTCACTGCACTACAGGGTATTTTTATAAAATCTCTGCTATTACAACAAACCGTTTGCTATAATATACAAACTGCGGCATTAAAAAAAATGATGTCTAATTTTAATATCGTAATAATCGCTGTCAACATTAACGTTAAATCAAAATATATGTAAAAATCGGCTTTGTCAAGCAATTTAAAATGATTCACTTTATAGTTTCCTACATTGCCCATGTGGTGCTATAATAATATTTGTAAAAATTGTAGTGATATTAGTGCAAAACTTTACGGCAGAGAAGGGCGAACACAACACAGCACATATGAACAACATTTCATTTTATTTTATATTTTTTTTTGTTGATTGAACGTACTGGTCGTTGGTTGTAGGATTTTGAATTTTATGTGTGCCTTTTTCTAGACATTTTTTTTTCTCAGTGTACGTGAACCGTTTTAAGTGAATGCATCGGTTGTCGTTTATGGCGCGTGTGGAATAGCAATTTATAATTTCTTTGTTTTTAATAAAATTATCAGCGTTCGTCGATTTTAAAAGCCAAACGGCACATACTCAAAGACTTCATTTTGTGGATATAATTGTGTGTTGTGCATTGTTTTTGATAGAATTGAATTAATCGCCGATATTGTTTTAAAGAGGCAACATCATTAACCTGTACGAAGCTTAAGTAATGAGTTACTCCAACTATTTTCTTTAACTTAATTTCAAGCAATGCGTGAATTAGCACTAAAGTTAAAAGGAAAATTCTAGTTACATATCAACAACAACAACAGCAATAACAACAAAAAAATGCTGAAAGAGTTTTGTTGATGTTGATGAAAACAAAAACAAATGTGTGTGCGTTGAACACAATTGTTTTTTTTTTGCTTCATTTCTTTCTGGTTCACAGATATTGTAGAGCATGACACCATTTATTATATTGTTCAGTATACATGATAACCTTGAAGTGATTATGGCTTACTTTCGACTGATAGCAGCGGAATGGATATAATTTGTGTTCAATAACATTAGCGTCAATCGTTTTCTTTAACTTTTTTTTTGCTGCTAACTGTTCGTTCATTAATCCGACGACAACGTAATGATTTATAGCGACTTGAATTTTTAACTTTCCATTCGGTCAGCCTGCTAGTCGATACAATGAAGATTAACCTTTCACAGACGGCTACTACATACGTTATCGACCAGAGCCTATTTTTAGGAATTTAATTCCGAAAAATTCCATAAAATTGGTTTAAAATCTCAAAGATTAAAAACAAAAATTTAGAAATTTTTATGGAATTAAACTCCTAAAAATAGGCCCTGATCGACAGTCACAACCATAAAAAAACAGCCATGAACTATAATGGCAAAAAGTTTGTTAAAGCCAATGATTGTGTGTGAATCTTTTGAAAAAACTTCGATCAGAGGAAGTTAGCCGTATCAGAGATATGATTTCCGTCTGTGAAAGGTTAAAGGCGATTTTTTTTTCCTTAAAAATATTTTCTTTTGTCTCAACTAAAGTAGCTGTATAGTGATTATTTCGATTATTTTGCTGTTATCACAGTGTCCATGTGCCTTGTGTAAACAGTATGACAATATGCATAAAACTGAGATAAGAGCATTTAGTTTACACTATACGATTAGTCGACAAAAGATGATAATAGAGTCCAATCGTTCGATGTTCAACATTCTCTGCTACACTGGTTTTCTGATAAGGTTGAAACTTTAGGGTTCAAGGGCAAGTTGAAATAATTATCACGGCTTTTTCGGTTAAGGCATCAATGTTTTCAATACGGCACGGGCTAGAGTGTTCTTGTTGTCATAATTTATACATGAGAAAAAGTAGCGTCGAGCAGAGATATGTTCATTCCCCGTCCATTGCACAAGGAAAGATTCTAGAAATGTCAGAGTCAGTCGTATGTACTCTCTCATAAATTTTAAACAATAAACTGATACCGAAAAAGTCATCCAGTCATCCGTCAGTTAATAAATTCCGTTGCATTCAATCTACAAAGGTAGATGTTATTCTCCTCCGTGGTCGAATTGGCTGGGTATTGATTCGGTTAGGATTCGCTACAGAAATTATTGAGTTTCGAATAGATGTCACAAATAAGATTCACGCAGTTACATGACATAGTGTGTACAAACAATAGTTTAATAGTTTGGTCCAAAGAACTTCAAATAGTTTTCGTGGCGCTATTTGAAGCGACAGTGAATTGTCTCTACCATTAATGAGAATAGCTCACTATAACATTACATTCAATCCGCCCCAAGGGGCGAATAGCACATACAATAATAATCTTGCCCCGGGCGTTAGTCAGTATCGAAAGTTAAAAATGGCAAAAAAATGTGAATCCATTTTTGTAAGAAGCTTTTCCGGATTCGACTCAATTTTAAAGAGCTTTCCCGTAACAATATGAATGGAATGTTCTCACGTTTATATATTGCCATTATAATACCCAAAGTGTTTCAGCCAACAATGGAATATTTTCGTTTATTTCAACATTCCGAATACAATTTTTTTTTTGCCAGGAGATATATCACCTCACCACACATCCTTTTCGTTCATTTTCAATTTCAAATAAAACATTGAACCCAAGAAAAGCTAACTTTCCACTCGAGGTTCATATAAAACGCGACCTCTTGTTTAATGCAAAGTTTTAATTAACTCGTTTTGTTGATGTTACAGTTTCCTCTCTCGCACAACAGCTCACGAACAGAAAATGAAATATGAAATGTTACACCTTTATTGCGTGTACCTGTCCAATCAACCTCTAGACTACTCGTACACCGTAAGCCGTCCTAAAAAGTTATATACATATCGTCCCAGTTACAGGCTATGTCTGAGTGGATGCTTCATTTCTCAACCTGAATATAGTTCTAAATAAGTTCGTCCGACTATTTTATTACAGTGACAACAGTGTTTCATTAACTATAAATTTACTGAGCGAAATTTCGTTGGTTGCCTTTTATTGTTGACGGTAGCAAAGCGGCTACACCTCTCTCTCACCCATACCTCTTAATTGTACATTAACATTTAAACGAAATATTTTATCGGATTTGTGTTAAATGTTCGCCAGGTTTCTGAACTTGAACGGAATGAACAGCATATAGGTTTTTTTTTATGGCGTTTTCTCCATCCAATTCATGTCTTATCTCAATTGCAAGAGCCAAAATATAATGAGTTTTATTGAATATGGCACGAGACTATAATACATTTAATATAGCCGACGATCCACCTAAATGAAAATAAACTTCAATTGTCGCTATCGTTGATAAGCCGTAAATACATATATCTACATGTGAAACAAAAGAGGATTTTGTTAAAATGTACTGCTTTCAGTGCGGCAGCGGCATACATATACGTAGGATATAAAATATATGTTCGAATAAAGTGGCATGATAAGCAGCAATATAATTAAAATGTTTCTTAGATTACCTCATTTATTCGGAAATAAATTGAAAATGTTGTATGCTGTTGCTGAAAAAGTTCAATGATACGTTATCGCAGACATACTTTGTACTTCACAAATGATGTGACGCTGTTATAATTTGATGTGATAAAAATAAAATAACGAGAGCGACAAGTGTTGTAGTTGATGAAGTTGTTAAATTAATTTTTTTTTGTGTTGTTTTTTGTTGAGACATTTTCAGTGTCTCTACATTCACCTCGTTTACATATTCAATTTAAAAAAAATTCAACTGAACAACCTTTTACTTTAAAACCTACACACATTATTCCGTCCGACTGCTAATTGTTATTTATCCACCGCTATATTACAATCTAATAACGTGTGCTGGTGGAGCCAGTCATTCACCACAAACCATGCTGTAACCCCCAACAAAATTACCATTCACCTTTTACAAGATATCGTATATTATACACTACACATGCATTTTCGGGTGTCGTATACCAAATAAAGTGACGGCATCCGACGGAAATTTCGTAACATTAATGTTGGAAGACAATAGTGTGGTTGGTTGGTTTTATCGACAACAATATTCAGCATAATAAGCTAGCTTCTATGTCAATTTATTCATAACTTTTGGATAGAAAATAGCCCCGAGGTGTTTATGCATGGATTATCAGGTCTTTCTCCAGAAGTAATATGTCTTCAGGGTGGATGTTGCCTCTTTTTTAATTAAGAAACACATAACTTGCAGATAATAAAACAGTAAACCGACAGTAACATTCGATTGTGTAAATTGCTAGTTGCATTTGTGTAAACAATTTAAAATAAAATTTAAAAAAAAAACTTTTCTGTGATGCTATTGAAAGACAGTGACGATACGATTGTGATGCCAGCTAATTGTAGTGATAAAGTTTCGTCCAATTTAAACGGTGTATTGAGTCCGATCAATGGCAATCATGAGAATGACATCTTAAAGCATAACTTATGCTCAATGTCACCGTGTTCAAATTCATCGGAAACATTACCGCTTCCGACCGTGAATGATGCTAGTCCGGAAAACATTGTACCGTATAATGTAGCTGATCGACAGCGAATATTGAGACACACATCGCACGATACATGCTATGAGGATGATTTGTATATTCTTGAGCCAAAATCGGCGCCGCATGAGTAAGTGTATTTAACGATGTTGACATGAAAATATAAATTCGTTTAAAGAAAAAATTAAAAATAAATTAAGATGTCGGGTTTTGTATAAATATGCCTGCCGGTGTTGCTTACCTAGGCGAAAATATTTATAAATATTGCACTTGAAATGTTTCCAATAAATTTTCTCTTTTATTTTCATCATTTTTTTTTCCTTGCTTTGTTTTGCATGCACTCGATGGCATGCCGGTAAAAACATGGTATTTGGAAAATGAATTGATTATCAATTTACCGTGTTAAGCGATACTGTACGAAAGTTCCTCAGATATTGATCTTTAAACCAAAAGCGGAAGAAAATGCCAATCCATTTCTTCGGAAAAAGATCATCATATTAATGTCAAAGAAAGATCTTTAAAGGGAATTCTTCACTGTGACCACATTAACTCGCGCTGTAGAGTTCCACGAATATTATCGACTAAGACATTGTTCACATTCAATCATAAATCATCTGTGCATAGCAAACACATACACACCGCTGTTCTTACAATGTTATTACATTACATTACATTAGTGCATCTCGTGGGGTTCTGTTTCTATAGAAATATAAAATAACAGCGTCGACTGTTGTTCTTAATATTATTTTGTAAATTGCAACAAAAAATAGAGTGATTCCGATGAGGAAACGCTTTTAATGCGGTTGAAGATGAGTGGAAATGTTATACCATACGCTCATTTTCTTGGAATTTTCCGAATAACTCAACTCCGTAAGGATATTACATTATACCTATTATTGCGTGCAATAACAATCTGACAGCATAAAATACTATTAGATGCACAATTGTAGAATTTTTCGTCTATTCCGCGGATGCAGTGCCACCAGTCGAAATGGAAACAAAAACATAGCTAACGCCGACCCGTACGAAACACCTATTCGTATCAAAAGCCTTTAATGTGAAACTCTTTATTTCTCTTACTTCATTCTCTTCTCTACTGAAAAGCTATTCGCCCTTTAAAATCACTTACATTATCCACTCTTTGCCTTGTTATCTTATACAAATAAATTGCCGGAGGCTATATACCGCTATATTTACCTATATTTTCCTATGAATAAACATTTCACAGATGAATATAGCTATATATGCCTGTATATAGCTCAATATAGAATATAGATATATATATAGATGTCTACATATATGAAATGCCTGAAACACCCCACACACATAACCAATTACTTCTATGTTAACAGAAACTCTCTAAGTACCATTTTCTCAAGATACATCACTTTTAATAAAATCCAATATGGCCGCCGGCAGCCATTTTGTTAGGACACCGGAAGTACTACCGACGCTTTACATTTGTTAATACCTTTCAAACAAAAAAATTCATGAAATTCGGTCAAAATTTACTCGAGATATTGACAAAATACTCCACGTTCACTGTACGGCCGAGTAGCCAGATAAGAGCTCACTCCAAGAGACCTAGCTCACGCTAATCCAATCCAATTGTAAATATCTTTCATTTGATGTATTGTAAATATCTTTCATTTGATGTAAAACTGACAAGTGTAATGCTTAAATGTCGTCGAAAAACAGTTAGGCACTTATTGGGCCCCAGCTCCGGAAAGGTCGATCCAAAATCACCCATCTTCGAGCTTAGTCTGTCTTTTGACATTACCAAATAAGGAAAAAAAGAATTTTTAAAATCGGATGCGTTTTACTCAAGTTAGAGAACCCACAGACAGACGGACATTTTTTTTCACTGATTTGACATCTCTGGACAACCACAATAGGTTTCCCCTTACTCAGAGAGTCCAATTCGACGTGTTACAAACGTATGCGTAAACCTATATGACCCCAGTACTTCGTACGGGTATAAAAAGGAAGTTTTATGCTTGCTTTTCCAGATAATGTGAAAATCCCCTATTTTGACAGAGTTTATATTTGCAAAACATTAAGGAGGATGCAGCTAAACATCTGATTTCACTGCCACAGAAATTTTGGGTTGGATCTGGATGAAAATAATTTGTTTTCAGTTTCAATTCTCACTTGACTTGCGAGGGAAAAATCCACATTGTGTGCAAATAGTGGCCTATTTTAACGAGAAGGAGTAGTAGATTTCAACACAACCGATTCAATTCCTTCCCTACCGATTTACTAATTCATACACCGATACACTCTCCCACCGAATCCTCGGTACTCACTGTAAAATTCGTACCCGAACTAATTTCGGTATAAGTTTTGCGGCTCATCGTATATAATGTGAATCATTAGCAAATATGTCTTCGGGTTGAAAGTTTCAATTTAACACTGGCTAATACAATTTATAAACTATTTAATTCAGACTAATGTGAGTACATTAAAACTTTGCATTCGTTTGAATGTATCTTACTGAGTAATTGTTATTAAGGATCACACTAAATGAAACTTTTGGTAGGGACGGGTTTTTTTCTGGTATATGGTTGAGTGTACATATAACTATATATCATACGGTTTAACCCGAATAATCAACAAATTTAATTGGTATTAGTAGGTAAGATTTAACTCTAATAGCATTAAATCAGCATACAAATTAATGCGGTTTAAGTCATAATCCCATACATACGTGGAATGCCGTATGAAAACTAATCTTCGGGACCTTGTCGCACGATATCAGCCCGACCGGTTTAGCATACATATATTATACTGCCTTTTGATGCTATTACTTTTTACCTGTCATTTCAGATTGGTATGTAAATTGAAATTTTAATTTACATCTTATGAACGAAACATAAAAAATAATTGAAAGAGGCAATGCGAACACTGAACGTAATCGGAACACTCTGTGTGCGATGTGCCGGGTGGGGTGACTACAGTCAACCGTGTAAAACTTCATTTGTCATCAATCTGAATTTTACAATCCGGAAATTTTATTCATGGTGTAAATAAATTGTGCCAGCATCATCATCAACAAACTGTTGCGTTAAAAACGGGTCAGAGCTGAATTGCAGACATTTCGGTAACCGGATGGCTTCATTCATCGATTTCATTCTGGTGTTGTACACACTTTTACCAGCAGCAACTGGCCTTTTTTGGCCGTTTCGATAAAACATTTGATTTTTTTTTTGCTGTTGCGCACACAAATATGATAACTGAACGAACATAAAAGCAACAAACTTTTTATATTACTTTTGGGGATGAAATGGTTTTTATGTCAGATCCGAATGTTATTAACATCCTGGTTACATTATAACTCCTTTGCACTGACGCTTTTATTACACAACTTTGTGCTTTGTGGAAACAAATCGAAAAGTTTTTTTTTTATTCTTCAATTACCATATACAGTGCATATAAACCGTCAAGTCAATATTATCATTTCTCGGCAGTCTTGATGCATTAATAAATATGTAAGCAAATTATACGTAACCATGAAAAATGTTCTGTAATTTGTAAATGTGTTTTAATCAAATTTCTTTCGACAAAATCGTTTTGCTTGATGCGACATTCATTTATTTGTAATGCAATCCTTTGATGTACATAGCAATGAAAAACTTGTTAATAAAAAAACTACTTCTACGTCTGCATCAAACAATTTCATTTTAATGCTGTGTATTCCATGCAGTGAAGATGCTTTGTTCATATACATTTAATACATTAACATGCATTCAAATTTTCGCATCAATCTTATGAAAGTCTTTTCAAAGTCACCCGCTATTCACCATCTTACAGAAGCATGTCATGGTTATGGTTCTAGGATTTTGTTAACATCGCAGAATATTTAATTTCAAAGAGTATTTGAAATGCAATTACTTCAACATCTTCCGTTGTTCCAATTTAAAAAAATATATCCAAAATAGCATACGTTACAATCACAAAACACTTTAACATCGGTTTGTTTACCGATTCGATTTCTAACATTTTCATAGGCGTATATATCGGCGCTTTAAATACTTTCACGCGAAGTTAAATTTTCTCGAAATATTGAAGTTTTGATGTTGTATACATACCATGAATCCTCACCGTGCTCCACATGTTTATTTATAAAATCTGCGGTCAACTCGCCATCTCGAATTTAAATTACCCATTTTTTCTTCTTTCAAAAATGGGTTAAAAAACAAATAGGTTTCACAGTTCGTTTAACTTAAATAATCTGAAAAATTGAGGTCCAGAGGATGACAAATGTTTCCCTTACGTGCAACACTTCCATTAAATTTTCATTTCCTGGCTCTTGTAAGAAAAGTAAATTTTGATAGACGCGAGACGCCACATAACTTAGATTATGATTTCGAATGATATTCCATTTCATCACGCCTATGTATACACAAAAACTGTTACATGTCTCGAACCTAATTTCGATAAATGGTAATGGATAGCCATAATTTTCAAATTTTAAGTATAGCAATAATCGAACGGTGGAAAATGCAACAGCAAAACTTTCTACCACTAATGGTGTTAATATTGGAGGGCGTGAAAAGTTGTGGTTGTTCTCGGGAAAGTAATAAAAAAATTGTGCTTCGTGAAGTCATGCTTCAGTTATTTTTGTTATTTAATGGTACACTACACATAAAAGAAAATTTATTGTAGACTCGTTACAAAGAAATTAAAAGTTCACCTCAGCACGGACATTATTATTATGTGCATAAGGTGTACTGAAATAAGACTTACATTGTAAATGGAGTCAATAAAGTCATATTGTTGGATATTGGATTGATAGTTTTTCCTCGCACTAAAGTACGAGAAAAATGTTCTTCTTGCACTAGTGCATGAAAAATGTTGTGATTGCTAAAATATAATTTTACACAAAGCCACGGATTATTTTTCGGGAAAACGTTTTCCTATGTTTCCTAATTTCAGTTGTGGAAAAATTGAGGAAAAAAAGTCTTTCTAAAAGTACTCGAAATTGCAAGCAGCTTGACTAAAAACAATTCGCTCGGCTTCCTTTCGAGTTAACAATCTGACATCTAGTCTAATACCTTCGTACGACACTTGGTACTTAAATATTTCGATCCTACTAATGAAATTGTATAATTAATAATAATTGTGAAAGATTATCGTGTATAGGTCGCGGGTTCAAATCTCGTCAGGTACATGAAAATCGAACAAAAAATAATTCCGGATGGATTCTAATTTTAATTCCCAAAAAGAGTCGGTCGCGTACTATTCATCTCTGAAAGATATAAATCTGGACTGTGTTCACATTTCTATCTTTGAACACATGACATACGAAAACTATCCACTTCGTTGAGTGTATAACTTAATTACGTGTCCAAGCTTAAAAGCGTTGTTTACATTTTGATTGTAAGATACGTAATCGTTCAGCACAAGCCGTATGTTACACTCTTTTCTACATCGCATCGGTTCAAAAAGGCACTGACCAATACCCCACTTTCAAAAAATAAGACATGCGATGAACGATTTATCTTCATTTTCTTTTAACACTTCACCAGAATAATTTTATTTTCTCTGTCGAAATCTTTATTGCACCTTAATGTTACTGTCAGAAGCATGTGTAACACTCTTGATTGACTTTATGGCTCGTTTTCGTACATTATTTGTTACAACTGCACGGGCTACAATTTTTGGCACTGCAATGTGGAAAATAAGTTGCGAAGTGAAAATGAATAAATTTCGTTGTACAAATGTGACAACTGCATACACTCTTTTCGTATATTTATATTATGTTCGAGTGCTAGATGAGCCAATAAATATGTTAAGCTTCAAATGGTGAAGTAACAACATTGTTATGATGTTCGACATTTGCTGGATTATCGGAAAAAGTTCAATTTTAATGAAAGGAAAATTACAAACAAATGAAAAGGAAATGTACTCAAATCGGCAGGAGGACAATTTTACAATGAGTCTTAAATTTCAATGTTCAAATTCTTCTCCGAAGAAGGATGGACCACTTTGTCTATTCGATTGAACTATACAAAGTTACCCATTTTATGCACCGTGATATCAATAGTGCAACCACAACCATAGATGGAATAGTTGACCTATGACATCCTCTTAAAATACTATTGGATAAATCACTGTCAAATTAAATGCAAATCGACAATCACATGTTTGTGCAAGTAAAACGCAAAACTTCCATCGTCTGTTCATATGAGCAATACTTTGTCGAAGATTTCGATTCAATCTCATCGCTTTTAACTCTATTAAAGAGGCCAACCATATAATATGTAGGTGGAAAACCACATTTCCAAAGAATAACACGTTTTACTTACATGACAAACACATCCCATTGAACATGCAAAACGTTGAACAATGTAAGCACACAGCCCCACCGTCACAACGTAATACAAATTTTATCCTTTTCGTAGAGATGTGTATAGCAAAGATCTGGAATCGGCTTGTAAATAAACGGATGTGATATAAACTACGACTTTCGATTCGGAAGCGTAAATTAAAATCCGACGTAGATAAAACGAATGTCATGTTTATCGTTCAGTTTCAGGCGTGTCTCATTTTAAATGCCGAACAGTGAGCCATACACACATCAGAATGTATGTTGTATAATGTAATGCCGAAATGCTTTTTTAAATCGGAATGAAAACAGAACACGTTATTTATGAGTCGAAAATACAATTACAGTAAACATCCTTTAAGTGTATGTTATAATGTGTTACGCGATTCTAAATTATGATTCGCTTATGACCTTAATCTTGACATTCAAACGAATCTATTTTCATAACGCCAATTTATGATACTCATTTTAATATGATAGAAAGATGAGACATATTAAGCTTTTTCTCGACATTATGTGTGTGTTTAATGAATGACACACATTTTCCCTTCCATTTTCCCTTAGGAAAAACGCATAAAATTCACATGCTTCTGAATGTAATGTTTAGCAAACAAGTGCGAAGTAAAATATAGAAAACCACACTGTCATGCACAGGCAGACATTGCAGCTGATTCAGAAAAATTTATATTTTTCCACTAGAAGTCGTTTTTTGTCGAAGCTTTTGAACGCCGCTTTTATCCCTATGTATGACCCTCAATCGATAATTATTTGTTTACCAAGGAAAAAAATGAAATTGCAATAAGAGTGACGTTTGCTTCAGTTGGAATTTCCTATTTCTTCCCGAGGTAATCACATAATTTTATCTGATACATTTGTCGAAAACCGTACTTTTCATGTTTCAAACACTATACTTTTGACACCCTCAGCATCGGGCCTCGGTTTAAAAATGAAAGACCTCGTTTTCGTGTGTATAACTCTACTTTTCATATTCCTAGTTATATGTAAAATGCTGTTACGTAACTAGGGATAAAAAATGAAAAGTAGAATTTTCGTGTGAAACAAACGTAAACGAAACTGTGTTCATACATTGGTTGCCACATTAAAACCGAATACTAAATGCTTACCAACGTATATACGATCTGTGAAACATGAATTTAAACTAAATACGAAATGAAAATTACAGATTGCCCTTGATTCGACTCCTGTCCCCACTGGGATGCCATCCGGTGACCTCTCGGTTGTGAGTCGAATCCTCTGCCGTTCTTACAAATGTGACGGACGAAATGTAATTTCTCAAATCGCTTCATGTTTCCTTGTGACTTATTGTTCTCTGTTTGACACTTGATTAACGTACAAGACATCTATCATCAATGCCATGAAGTACTACTCTACAAGTGCCTTAAGAAGCTACATCACTTCGAAACTTTTCATCTTTTTATCCCGAGTTATGTAATGTATTTTATATGGCTCTGTGTGGTATGCCCAACATGACACATCAAGCTCGGAGAGGAAGTTTGTGTTTATCTTTGCATCGACATATAAAAAATGATCTGCACCTATGCACAGTTGTAGCTTGAAACATGAAAAGTACGGTTTTCGACGCATGTACGTAAATAAAAATGTTCTCACCGGTACTGTCATCAGATAGAGCGGTAAGTTCTCACCGCATTTGAGTGAAGAAAATAAGGTTATTCACGCCGCACGGATAAAAAATATTTTTTGTTTTAACAAAATGTATCACTAGCAATTGAACTATTGGCGAATTTTAGGAAAGACCATATCTCTACAATCCTCTATAATCTGCTCCAGCTTTTGAACGAATTCGGCGAATTTGACGGAGTTCAACTCAATCTGTAAAATCATTTATAATCCGCTTCAAAATAAGCGGCTTGAGTCGCTGGCAAGTCTGGCTACGCAGTATGTTAGATATGAAAGTAAATTAAATGCTTATTTGCTTGGAAAGTTGTAATTTTGTATTTATAACAACTACGTCAATATGGAAAGACTCGCATGCACCATAATGCGTTTTCAAAGCGTTTTAATGCTTGTGACAATCGTGTTATAAAACTTAAATGTAGCTGTGGGTGAACACTCCTCACTTTTCAACTACATTTTCATTTTATTTCTTGTCCATGGTCGAACGGTTTGCGGCTTATACTCCTTTTAGAAATGTTATTCAATATAAATAGACCTCGTGATGACGTGATAGACTTTTCTAAAAATGTTTTTTCCGAGTTTATAATTTTAAACACTCCAGCGGGTTAGACTGCTATTTAATGCAAACGATGACACATATATAAATATGTAAGGACATACGCACACGGTAAAATGTGAAAGGGACATCAAATGACGTCGACGGTATATTCATTTTGGACCGATTTGATGGAACCATTTATTTTCATCGGAAGGTCTTTCTTGTTGCCATTTAAGCCGTTTAAAATTAGGGAGAGACACGATGAATTTTGTAGGATGTTTGGGATAGGTTATGGACGTGGATGTAGTATGTATGTATTCACATTATGTAATCGTTAATTAATATGGTTTAAAAATAAATTATCTCAGTCAGTTCGTTCAGATGTATGGTGAAATGTGTGGGTATGAATTCTCTGAAATACACTTTGTGTAACCAATTTAGAAAGGATACACAAATTAATAGAACTTGTTTGAAGGAATGAGATTGCTATTTACGAAAATAGTTTCATTCATAATAACAATGGCACTTACACCATGAATGGGTACATCGGGATAGTGTGAAAATCATTTTATGAAAACAACAAAACTTGCACACGTACCGTTCAACGTTTCAAATGATTGATTCGTGTAATGCGATGAAAGCAGAAGCTTTGAATGACTTTATACGCTTAAAATTAGCTGTTTGACTATACTTTACTGTTCTGTTGTGAGGGAATTTTACGTTGCAGCACACATATGAACGGGAAAACAATGGCATACACATTTTCGATTATGATCAATGTGTTAGCTTTATCAATTCACCAGAGTGGAAAATCATCTCATTCAATTGCCTTAATGCAATTAGTTGCCGACGTAAAGTTAAACAAAAACAAATACATTGTATCAGCGCTGGATTAACCTGATGGGCTAGGAAGGGGCTCAGTCCTCTGACACTGGAATAAAGGTGGCGCTGGTAAAGGGAAAATACCTTTTCGCAATTCCGGTCCATAATCATCACCTTTCCATGCATCCATTTAATGTCGTTTTGAAGGTATTTATTTCACTGTATTCCCGGACACAGCGCAATATGAACTTTTTTTCGCACGCAGTGCGTTATCAACTTGTTTTTCGCACGCAGTGCGATATCAACTTTTTTTTCGCACGCTAAAGAACCTATTACCTTCAACGAAGGCTAAATTTTTATAAATAAAAATCTTGCATTGACCAGAAATCGAACCCCCGACACCAAAAGGTTTTTGAGCACAAAGCAGCGACTATAGCCATTCGGCTATAGAGTCACACAATTATTCCGAACGTATTGTTGAAGCGTATATATTAAGCATTGACTACTCGATTTCATTCAACGCGTCTCTTTACATCACATTGCAATGTGTATTATAATGCAGCCTTCTTGATCGTTCAAATGAATTTCTGTATACACAAGAATTTTGGAGCAAAATGTAGGACATGTTTTGCATTGGAAAGTTGATTATGGCCCGAAATTGCGAAAAACGTTGTATCTACCACGGTAGGTATGCCGGTATTTTTTCGCACACGACGTCTTGTCGACCTCGGCTTCGCCTCGGGTCGACAATCGACATCTAGTGCGAAAAAATACCTTCATACCTACCTTGGTAGATAAATAACTATTACAGACTGTCAGACTAATAGCGAAAAATAGCGTCAAGAGATCCAGTAGAGCCCATGGCTCTGAAAATGGAAATCCGGCGCTGTAAGTTATAACATGAAAACACTGGAAATGAGTTTTAAGTAGGAAGGTCGATGGTTGATGCATGAGGACTTCGATGTGACATATTGTATTGATCTCACTAATAAATTGTAATTTGTGAGTACGACATTCATTGTGATTGAGGGGTTTCATGTCATAACTAGATGGTAGCCGTGACCGTAGATATCGGTTAGTATTGGCCGTAAAATTAGAAACGATAATCACATGCAGTGCATCGACCTCCAACTTAAGATGCGTTGAAATCATTTCAATGAAATGTAAACTCTTCAATTCTGCTAAAGCTTGTATCACGGCATTGAATTGATGACACTCGCCCGATGTCGTCAACTTGATTAGATTTGGACACAATGTATGTTGTTTAATGTACTGTGACCAGACCTCGCACTCAAAAATGGCGTGCCTTATTAAGGAAATAAGGAGGTTTTTTTAAAAAAATAAGGAGAAAATAAGGAATTTTTCGGTTGAAATTAAGGAGAAAATAAGGAGCTTGGAAGTAAATTTTTGGGTAAAAATCTTGATGATTTTTTATACGCACACCCCCTGCACGCTTTTTTAGGCTCATAATCAAAAATTACGAAGTTTTTCAAAAATTCCCATACCCATATTCAACGATTTTACACTAATTTAATCCACTTAAATCCACTTAAACGCAATGAGCCACGTTCAGAAACGAAACGTTCATGACATCTGGGTAAACTTTCACGACCAAAGTACATCGTGAGAAATCTAACCTCAAAGTTAAACTTGACAGCGTTAACTCAACGAAACGAATGTTCACTCAGTAAAGAATTTTTCGTTCCTGAACGTGGCCTGAACGAATTACCATGGTTTAATAGTAAAAGTTAATTTGAAATTATTAACCTTAGCTTACCGCTACTTTCTTATACCATGTCAATTGTTTATTTTGTGGACTGTGAATATTTACGTGTAAATATTAATACAAATAATCCACACAACCCACAAAATAAGACTATGGCTCTTTACAACATTCCATTGGTTGTAGGTCGTGTTTTGAACCTCAGGATAAGACTGTACATTTCTCAATATGCTACATTCCTTAATTTTCTTTTAGGTGAAGTAGAGATTTGAGGTCAGAATTATATCAAATTTGTAAACAACACAATAATTTGATCAAATGAATTTAAGTTTATGTAGGTCTTGTTTTTTTGTGTGATCTACCACCAAATAGTTTGTTGGGAAAGTTTCCCTCTTAGTACATCAGTGAAATAATAAAATAATGATTCTTCCCATAGATGACTTGGAACAGGTAGATTCCATTGACCTTTTCAAGCCTCCAAGCACACAAGTGGCGTCCACCAAAATTTTGAAACTTTGGGACCCCCTCCCCCACTGTGCTCTATTGTCGTTAGATTGTTTCTTAGACTGACTTTTTGTAAAGTCGATGTTTTGACTGACTTAGTATGACCGCGCTTTTTAGCGTGAGACAGAGGCAATTCTTTCCAAACATTCGTCCGTTACCTTCAATTCTTCAATCCATTGAGTGGGAAGGTAGCAAAATTACTGTAATCCACGTGGATATTTTTCTTCAGTAAAATCGACAACAAGGAACTACATTTCTATGGTTTGTTTACTAGCAGTAGGAGATCGGGTGAAGATTTACGATGACCCTATTGCTCAGTATTCTGCCGCGCAGCGATTTTTTTTTTATTATCTGTTATCCAAAAATGTAGTTTTCTCGTCAAAATTATTGAAAGATAAGGAAAAAAAAGGAACTTTTTCAAAAATAAGGAGGAATAAGGTGGTTTTTTCAAAAATAAGGAAAATCAGGAAAATAAGGAGTAGTACGACCCCTGTGTGACGTTAATTTCGGTTGCATAAACTGGGGGAATGTTCTGATTGAAGTGAAATTCAATTATGTCCGTTAGGGTGTGTCGATTTCAATTTTTGTTTTTAGTGATTCCGGATTCCGCCCTACCGCGATGCACCCTCGCACTAGCAATAATAATCAGCGAAAAGTTTTTTTTTATAAGTCAATATAAGCTTGCACCGTCACTTTTTCAAAAATTTTCGAGCTACATGAGATAGCTGGATTATGGGTCGAAACCAAAAAAAAACTACAGATGCTTTTGCAAAGTTTTCACTCTGTACGGCATCTAGAGGGTCTACTAGAACATACAAAAATTAAAAAAAGTTAAAAAAATGTTTTACCGTCATTTTGGTATAGCATCAAGTTTCACCGAGGTGGAATTGTCAAGAATTTTGTAAGTGGAAAAGTCATCTCTTCTGGGTGAATTTTTTTCAAGCTATTGTTGTGATAGCTCATTTTGTAGGTATTTCAATAGCGCATCCAGCAAACATACAGTTTAGATAGATAAATTTAAATATTTTTTGGTTTCGCTGTTGGAAGGCCCAAAAATTGGGCATTTCTTCGAGTATGGAGACAATTAACATTTTAAATACAGCAAGTAAATGAAAAATTTTGACAGAAATTCAAATATTATTCATGAATAACACATTAAAAAGCTGAAAATATTAAGATTTCGTTTTTTAAGAGAAGCCAATTTGTTATGTTTTCGAAAATACCCAAAGAAATGCCCCATTTTTGGGCCTTCCAACAGTGAAACCAAAAAATATTTAAATTTATCTATCGAAACTGTACGTTTGCTGGATGCGCTATTGAAATACCTACAAAATGAGCTATCACAACAATAGCTTGAAAAAAATTCACCCAGAAGAGATGACTTTTCCACTTACAAAATTCCTGAAAATTCCACCTCGGTGAAACTTGGTGCTATACCAAAATGACGGTAAAACATTTTTTTAACTTTTTTTAATTTTTGTATGTTCTAGTAGACCCTCTAGATGCCGTACAGAGTGAAAACTCTGCAAAAGCATCTGTAGTTTTTTTTTTGGTTTCGACCCATAATCCAGCTATCTCATGTAGCTCGAAAATTTTTGAAAAAGTGACGGTGCAAGCTTATATTGACTTATAAAAAAAAACTTTTCGCTGATTATTATTGCTAGTGCGAGGGTGCATCGCGGTAGGGCGGAATCCGGAATCACTAAAAACAAAAATTGAAATCGACACACCCTAATGTCCGTGGGTAAAATCAATGCGATAATGGTCGTGATTGATTTGTAATCTCGGTTGTTCGAAATATCAGCAGATTTTTCATATGAAAAGAGAAGTTTGTTAGGCCATATAATTCGACAAAGTGGTTAGAAAGGCTAAACAAAACGTTTGCGCAAACTTTATCCTAGAAACAATAAGTCTTACACCCAAGAACGAGACCCCCTTATTCACATCAAACATTTTCAATTTGCAGAATTTTCGTGAATCGATCACTTCACCTGGAAAATATCAAGTTTTATGGCTTCGACATGGATTATACACTGGCAGGTAATTTGCTAACCTCCAAATTCCTTCTAGTCAAAAAGTTTGATTAATGAAAACCAACAACCAATTTAGAGTACAAATCGCCGCAATACGAAACACTTGGCTTTGACTTGGTCAAAGAACGTTTGGTCAACATGGGATATCCGAAAGAAATTCTCCAGTTCGAATACGATCCATCGTTCCCCGTGCGTGGATTATGGTTTGATACAATGTACGGCAATTTGTTGAAAGTGGATGCATACGGAAACATTCTAATTTGTGTGCACGGTTTTGAGTTTTTAAAGCAGTAAGTACCGAACAACACCACACATCACCCGAACCATTCCAGGTTATTAAATTTTGATCCTTGTACAGTTCCCAAGTGTATGAAGTGTATCCGAACAAATTTCTACAATTGGATGAGTCTCGAGTGTATGTCTTAAACACACTGTTCAATCTGCCGGAAACTTATCTTCTGGCGTGTCTCGTGGATTTCTTTACAAATTCGCCGGAATACATTCGTGAGAAGACAGGCGTGCGAGCTGGTTGCCTATTCATGTCGTTTCAGTCAATTTTCCAGGATGTCCGTAGTGCCATGGACTATGTTCACATTCACGGTGATCTGAAGGCGAAAACAACTCAAGTAAATGAACCCTCAATAGGTAAACGTACCCGGAACGTAATCATCACATCATTTTATTCCACAGAACTTGGATGAATATGTGAAAAAGGATCCACGCCTACCAATGGTTCTGTCGCGTATCCGAGAGTCTGGCGCCAAAGTTTTTCTTCTCACAAACAGCGAATTTAATTTTACCAACAAAATAATGACATACTTGATGGACTTTCCGCACGGAGCTAAGCCAGACGAACCGCATCGACACTGGACCACTTATTTCGATATTATTGTTGTGGATGCACGGAAACCGTTGTTTTTCGGCGAGGGCACCATTTTGAGACAGGTGGATTCAACAACAGGAGCATTGCGTGTCGGTACACACATGGGTCCGCTGGAACAGGGTCAGGTTTACTCGGGCGGTTCATGTGATGTGTTCACACAATTGTTGGGTGCTAAAGGCAAAGACGTTCTGTATGTTGGCGATCATATTTTCGGTGATATTTTGAAGAGCAAGAAAATACGCGGCTGGAGAACATTTTTGATCGTACCCGAATTGGTTCAAGAATTACACGTATGGACGGACAAATGTCAATTGTTTGCGGAGCTGCAAAATTTGGACGTTAGTTTGGGCGATATGTACAAGTAAGTTGGTATAGATATCAGTGAAATTTACGTGAGAATAACACCGATTTTGCCGGCAACAGAAATTTAGACTCAAGTACTCATGAAAAACCGGACATATCAAAATTACGAGCTTCTATTAGAGATGTTACACACAAAATGGATCTTGCCTACGGCATGATGGGATCGTTATTCCGTTCTGGTTCTCGTCAAACTTTCTTTTCTAGTCAGGTACGTTTTAAACGTCTACAATAATTCCCAATGGCGGCCACATGACAAAAAAACATTTTCATTTTCAGGTGGTTAGATACGCTGATTTGTATGCCGCAACGTTTCTCAATCTTATTTATTATCCGTTTTCGTACATGTTCCGAGCGCCAGCCATGCTTTTGCCTCACGAATCAACTGTAGCCCACGAACAGCGATTCATTATGGACGCTCCGATGATATCACGAACAAGATCACGCATGGGATTGGGATCGTTGAGCACCATGGATTCCATACAGAAAGTGGACGATATTAAGGATGTTCAGGTGAGAGTCGGATGTTGTAGCAAACCATAATTCAAACTAACAAAAAAAAAAATTGTATTCCGTTCCAGACCAATTCAGTGCCTCATACTCGTCCCGAAACACCGCGATCCGTTACACACAATCACGATGAAGATTGTTCGGATGAGGAAAGCGATCCGATCAAAGTGGAAGAAGAGGAGTGATTACTATTTGCACAACGAATGCTGCTGCTGCCGCTATTCGCTTAGAATATTTTCTTTTTCTCTTTCATTTCAATAAAATTTATCGAAGCAACAAATTAACAAATTGAAACATACACACCCGCGCGCGCGTTTATTATCCAATAATAATTTGTCAAACGTACGTTATTTAGCAATAGAGAGTTGTGTGCACATTATTCTATTATATTGAAGCATGTCGGAAGTGCATCGTTCGTTTTACTTTCTAAGTTGTGTAGCCTAATCAAGAAGAAAACAACAAATTCAATTGCGCGGCTAGAATTTATTTTTTATTTTTTAAGAATTGATTGTATCTCCAAAAAGCAATGTCTATAATCCATTTATGAATTCGCAGTTAGTAGCACAAGAAGCAATAATTTACAAGTAAAAAAATCAAAAAAAAAAAGAAACAAAAAAAATATTAGAAAATTCGTTTAGTGTCAATTCAATTAGTCATCGAATGAAACGAATCAAATAATACAATAATTTACAGGTTGTCCTCATAATGGATATTATGTTACGAATTGTGAATGTAGTGAAGTAAAATAAATTAAAATTTAAATTTAAAGTAAACAAAAATAATTTTCTCATCACTTACATTGCATCTAAATACTTCGTAGTGCCTGTTTTCATGTTTATAATCGAATTTTTGTTAAGTTTTTTTAAAGTAAAATCTTCATTTTGTTTTTTATTTTTTGTTTTATTTTCATTTCATTTGTTAGGGCCCCGTCCCGCCAGAACGCCATGCTCCAAAAGTTTTCGGCGACTTATCACTTGCTGTTCCGTTGATTGTAAAGCGGACTCTCGGGAGAGGACAACATCAAGCAGTGCCTATCTTCAGGTATTTAATTCCTACAAATACCATTCAATTCATAGAGAAACAAAAATTTCTTAAAATACCTAAATTTTCAAATTAGGGATTTTTTCGGTTTTCTTTTGGCAGCTGCTATTTGCACTCGAGCTAAAGGTAGGTGGAAATAAATCTCTGCACCTAGGCCTGTTGCGCGTTTAATAACTGAGTTAGGTTGGATTCTAATCACACTATTTATGAATTGTAGTATATTACTGGGATGGATTTCCTTTATAATACTCGGCGGATGTACCCTACCAGATATCTAGCTCTATGGATAATGTAGGCCGGACATTCACACAGTAAGTGCTGGGCGTTCTCTAATTGGTCGTATTTGTCACACATAGGAGAGTTTGTTATACCTATCGTGTGTAGGTGTTTCTTCAGTTTGCAGTGCCCTGTAAGTATTCCTATTCGTTTTGGATTTTGCCTATTGAGTGATAAGTAGAACCTAACATAATTCCTGCTTATTTGAATAAATGTTTTCGCTGGCCTTGCCTGGTCCTTAGTTGATTCAAAAAATGTTTAAACTTTTCATTCTTCCAACTATTTATGCATTTGTACTGCTCAGAGTTGCTTACTCAAACACCTGGGCCAAGAAGCCTATTGTTCGATCTGTTTCTAGCCAATTTGTCTACCAAATCGTTACCTTCGATCCCACTATGACTTGGGATCCATACTAATGGTTGTGCAACCGTTGTTGCCCGGTTATACACCTATAAAAAAAATATTTGCGTATGGTAACTCTGCTGTTCATTTTACAACATAGCTGAACATTAGTTTTCAGCATATCTGTATATTCTACGTAATTGTTGAATGTTGAACGGAATGACAGTACTATGTACAGCTAAGATGTACTACTGCACTGTTAAGTTACCAAATGTACTTGTCGCGAATTTGTACAGCAGAGCAGTACATGATTTGTGACAGATCCAAAGTACTATTGAGATGTAAAATGTACAATATAGCTGAACGAATGACAGTTTGAATGTAAGTCGTGGTAGCTGAACGAATGACAGTTTGAATAATTCAAATTGAATGTAGGTCGTGGAAACTTCCATAATATCAAGACTAAAAACTGCATGACATTTCAACACAATTCTAGATTTATTCTTAATTCATAAATTCAGCGGTGAATAAATGAACTGGAATAATGAAAGATTTTTTTTAGTGTAATTGACGGTAAAAGCTGTCGTTGTAGATAGCAGATTTTCTGATGCCTCTACTCGCATCTTTTATCCTTCCGGATATCAATTTAAAGCATTTCATATTCCTTATGCGATGGAATCTTTGATGAAATCACATCAAAAAAATTTATGACTAACTATTTTCAGGGTCGGTAAAATTTCTATTAAAGTACGCTAAATGTAGAAACCAGATTTTATGTAAATAAGACGGATTATGTGCAACTGACGTTTTATTAACGCACCGAGTTATACATAAATAACTATTTTCGTAAACAAATTATAGATTTGCAACGGTTTCGCCGAACAAAATGATCCAAGCACGAACCGACTATTATTCAAACGTAACCTCACTTAAGTTTCGTTAAATGTTTCGTTCATTCATTCATGTGTATGAAATTTTTTTAACGTGGATGGCCAACGCACTGCTCCTAGCATGAACACTACTTTGACAAATATCCAATTTGGAGGCTTTTGTGATGACAGCTACCGCTTAAGATTGATTGTATTGTGTGTTTTAACTCATACAACGAAAACAAGTCAAAACAAGTTTTGGACTAAGTTCGGACAATCAGTTTCAATAAATGAAAACTACTAATTGAAAAAACACATTTTTCGAAAAAAAAACAAAGTTTCCATGGTTCTGGATAAATAGAGTAGGGTAATTTTTGTTAAGAATAGAAGCCACTCCATCGGTGGAATTTGTGTCATGTACAGGTACAAATTTAGGATTAATTTTAACGAAATCTACTAAAAAAAATAAAAAAAATTTCTAGTATTTCTCAATTATTTTCGATATTTTGACATTTTACATTACAGCACAGCAGTATAAGAATATTTTTTTTTTCAATTTAGTTAATTTAGTTAATATAATTTAACGTACTAAATAATATAACAATGAAAAATGGTGGATTTTGACTATATTTTCTGTACAATTTTTAATTTTGGATCAGGGAATCAACGTTCGCTTAACTGTACATTTATACAGCTCTGCTGTAAATATTACTGCTACGTTAACATAATGTACTTGTCGCGAATTTGTACAGTACATTCGTACAAAGACTACAGCTAAGCTGGACAAGATTTTTTTAGGTGTAGTTTAACCTAGGTCAATTAACCGTTGGATAACCGTTAAACAACGAAAAAGTTAAAAATTATAGTTGCTCTACCTTCAATTTTTAACTTTTTCGTTGTTTAACTGTTATCCAACGGTTAATTGACCTAGGTTAAACTATAACCGGGCAACAACGGTTGCACAACTGCTGTGCCAACGTTGCTACAACGTTATTTTAACGAATAAGTTATTTTTTCCGAAATGCTACTATATTACCACGATTTCCGATTTATGCACCGTAACGTGGTTACCCGAGTGCAAAGAGTCAAATAGTAACTATTTTTGAATCCAAGTGCAAATTGTCAAAATGAACACTATTCGTATCCGGAGGCAAATGACTATTCCTTCGTTTCAACTAGCAAAAGAAAATGCTTTTCAAACAAAAATTTTATTTCGGTAGATTCATCAAGAAAATAATTTCAGTGAATGATATCAAACTGAACAAAAATAATCATTTTTTTTCCTTCCGACTCTCTAAGATTTTCACATTTAATACGCACATTATCTGATATCCATTCAATTTCTAGACATTTTCAGTTTTACTTTCGTTTTGTCGCATGACTATCATCAACGCACTTCTAGTGCGTTGCCATCTTGCAACATTCAGAAAAAAATTGTATCGAATCCGCGAAATATTAAAGAAAACACCATTGTCGCACTTTTTTAAACATAAATTATTTATTTTTGTTTCGTTTTTTTTTTTACAAAGAAATTAATCTAATTAGTTTTCAGATTTATAACAAATCAAATACGTTTGAAACCGCATTAGCATCGTCATTTTCAAAAGTTTTCAAAATTGAAGCACAATTTCCTCTCTGAATTTCTATTGAATATTGTTGTATCAAGAAATTTGTCGAGCGCTTTTCTCCAGTTTTTCGTTCCAACAGTTTTCCGATTTTACTAATGAATTTCTTAGTGTCCTCTCCCATTGGCCCGAACGTTTCGAAAGCGATAGGAGTGAAAATGTAGTCACGTTTTAATGCCATGTAGTGATTGTGTTTATGACGTTCTGACGATCTGCGACTCTTCAGTCTTTTCATTTCAAAATTAAAATCAAAATTTTCGAAAATATTTCTGATATTATGGTAAATGGCAACTTTTTTCCAAATTATATTAACATTGAAGGTAATGCAGATTCCGACTTTCAGGTGAATTTAGTTTCGATATGTTACCAGATATTGAACTCCAAATTAGTTTTAACAAAGTTATGTTAAAATAATATTGAACTCGCTTGCGTCAAATTGCAGCTAGTGGCAATATTACAAAAATGAATTCACCTGAAAATCGGAATCCATAATTTCTCTGATCCGTTGAGGGTTTACATTACCCAATAACCTTTCAGTGTTTATATACTTTGCTTTTTACCTATCGAGTATAACTGTAGTTCCCTAGGCCTGTTCAGGGCCTATTTTAAGCGAATTAAATGCTTAAAAATTCTTAAATTTTAAGAAAGATTTTGACTAAATAACCCCTCAGATTGCTTTTATCGAAATACCTGTATGTTCGTTTTAGGACTCTCTCAGTTCTTATTCATGTTTCTAGCCAACCAACCATCTTCGTATGATATTTAAGAATTTTTGTGATTTTTTGTGAATTTTTAGTACATTTAAGAATGTAATTCCTTAAAATATGTCCTGATGACACACAGCGACGCGAAGGTGACCTAATTCAAATATGTTTTACTGTGTCACTACGTTTTGCCTCCGTTTACGCCTACACCTCTTTTCTATTGTTTAAAAACATTTGTCAGGCAAGATGGTGGCAAAACGGAGTAAATGTGAATTCATCCTTAGAATAAGGTATCACCGTCACGTCGCGGAAAATACTAAGAATCGAAACTATTTTGTCATAGTTTCGGATCAACGACCGTGATTTGAATTGGACCTGAATATTGTAAATTACTACTATGCTAAAAAAAACTGCAACAACGGCAACGGAATACTTACGGTTTCGTACTGCATTTTGTCTTCGAACACACTCCACGTGAATTGTATAGTTTTCTGCAGAAAATATAAATGAAATTATTTTTTTTAATGATAAAAAAATATGTTCTCAAGGTGTGAATTTCACCTCCTGCTGTATAACCTCATTTAGAACGATATATGATACGCCGGCGGCTATTCTTTTCTTTTTTACAATGTCTTGTATTTTCTACAATATCTTGTCGATTTTTCTGGCGACCATACACGCATAATGGCAACTGTCTGATAAATCCATCAATGAAATCAAAAAAATGTTAGAACAACAAAATATTTTTGGACAACATCGTTACCTTCTTTTTCGGAGAACGGTGTTTCGTAATCTTTACGGGTGAGCCGATGTCTTCAGAGGTGGTTCCAGACGTTACATCATCGTCGCCGGAATCGGATGTCGACGCTGTAATCTGTGTTAAATGTGTTAAAAATAATCTTCATGAATTTATGGCTTTTTTTAATTAAACATCATTTATGGCTCTAGTGACGAGTGTCTCTATATATTCCTAATAATTTTCAACAATATCTTGCATCTCGTCACCTCTTTCGAATTTCGATTTAAAATTATCGTTCATGGTGCTATGACTTATATTGATGACAAAGCACGATAAAAACATAGCTAACGCCGACCCGTACGAAACACCTATTCGTATCAAAAGCCTTTACTGTGGAACTCTTCATTTCTCTTACTTTATTTTCTTCTCTACTGAAATGCTATTCGCCCTTTAAAATCACTTACATTATCCACTCTTTGCCTTGTTATCATATACAAATAAATTGCCAGAGGCAATATATACAGCCCCGTACGAAGTCATCTTTCATAAATTTCTATTTAAACAGCTATTTACCTATATTTTATATATTATTTATCTCTATATGCCTGTACATAGCTCAATATAGGTGAATATAGATATATATAGATGTCTATATATATGGAATGCCTGAAACACCCCACACACATAACCAATTACTTCTATGTTAACAGAAACTCTCTAAGTATCATTTTCCCCAAGATACATAACTTTTAATAAAATCCAATATGGCCGCCGGCAGCCATTTTGTTAGGAGACCGGAAATAGTACAGACGCTTTACATTCGTTAATACCTTTCAAACAAAAAAAAAATCATGAAATTCGGTCAAAATTTACTCGAGATATTGACAAAATACTCCACGTTCACTGTACGGCCGAGTAGCCAGATAAGAGCTCACTCCAAGAGCTTTTTTTTAAACTTTTTTTTCCCTGGTTGGTAGGTTAATACATACCTATCTAATAAAGCGAAAACAGACGAAATATGTTCAAAATTGGCCGACCTACAAGCAAAAATTGCTTGCCGCCCTGTGCCTGGTTCACACCAAGGGGTTTAACTCAGCCGCAATTATTTTGAATGTGTTAAAAGGTAGGTTTTCTATTTGTGTAACAACGTTTTACTTTCAAAGGGACAAACAGCAGAGCTAAGTTTTAGTTTGTGCTATGTCAAACTGAAGTCAAACGGGTTTTTATAGGTAAGGTCAGGGCAGGCGCTGAGTTGGAATACAAAATTGTATGAGGAAATTGAAAAAAAAACGGTATTTAAACATCTCAAATATAGCTAAGTACGGCCCTGATTTCAGTGCATTGGATTAGGTTAGGTCATAATCAAGGATCGTTATGAGGTACTCTTTGTTTATAGAGATAATTCTGATAGGCAGTCTTGTATGAAAATCCAATAAGACAGCGAAGAATAGGTTGGATTTGAAGACAGATTTGCAAGTCAGAATTATCTCTGTAAACTTCTACTGACCAACCTTATTTCGTTAAATATGCGTAGAAGCATTATGATATTAAGGCGAAGCTGTGGGCAATACGGAAGCGTGACCTTTCATTTTTATATTGAGTTTTATCAACTTTGAAACTCAATATAAAAAAGAAAGGTCACACTTCCGTATGATTATTGCCCACAGCTTCGCCTTAATAGCATAATGCTTCTAAGCATATTTAACGAAATAAGGTTTGTCAACCAAAGAGCCACGAAGGTTTGAAAAAAATCAGATGAAGATCAGGTCAGGTTGCTTCAAACCAAAAACCTTACCTGACCTGATTCAACTTTTAGTTCTCAAATAAATATTTTTCAACAGCTCACTTTCACAACTTTACTGCCAAAAATAAAAAGACAACCAGAAAAAAGTTGTTCCACAAAATTGTCAAGGGAGCTAGCAATTCTATAGAGCCATCGATCATTCGGATCGGATGTGGCTTGAATCTCAGTTGTTCGATACCTTGGCAAATTCATTCTTAAGAGCTTTTGACAGAAAATAATTTTTTTTTAGAAAAAGTGAAAGATACGTGTTTACTAGAATTGAAAGACGAATCCAACGAGCTATCACTCATTAAAATCGGAGACCGCTTGTTCCCCAATAGTCTGAAGTCTTGGCGATATGACTCTTAATGTTCTCAAGAGTGGCTGGTTTTTAAGAATTAGTCACTGTATCACATTTTCAATAATTCAATAATTATCGATAATAATCAAAGTATCGAAAATCGATATATTTATCGTTTAATTATCAAAAATCGATAGAACCTCATTTGTAAGTATTTTTATTGATTTATCGAAATACAGTGAACGACATCTCAAATGTCTCACTGTCAAATTTTTCTGAGAATTTTTTTGTGTCATTGCAAATTTACAATGACATTCTCTGAAAAAAATGACAGTGAGACATTTGAGATGTCGTTCACTGTATCGAATTTTTTGTAATTAATTTTCGATAGAAGAACGTATGCACGAATGCATGCACGTGATAGTGGTGAAACCGTTTAAAGATGTAAAAATATAATTGTTTGTATATAAAAAAAATAGAAAAATAGAAAAAATTATAAATAGTTGTTACTCCCTTTCGCGATGGTACCTCGAGTGAGAAGCTTAAATTTTTTGATTTTGTACACAGAAAATGCATTTAATTGAAACCCACTCGAGTCAGATCTTTATTAAATTCTGGATCTGGAAGAAAAGAATTTACTTACCAATAATGGGACAAAATTTATGCCCAATGAAAGCGGCCTTAAAAATCCGTAATACAAAAATTCAGACACAGTAGGACAATTTATGTTTTAAAAATAATTGGAATTATAATTTATTTAATCAAAAAAAAACAAAAAAAACGCAATCAATCATCTCTCATTGTCATCGTATAAAACTAAGTTTTTTTCTTTCGCTAAACAAACAAAAAAAAAGTTGAACTTCAAAAATATTGTTGCGTTCGCCATTTATAAAATTGGTTTTTTAAAAATTTTGTCTCAAAAAGGATTGCATAGAGGTCCTAAAACATCAATTCGAAAAAATTGCACAGCAATGAAATAAAACAAAACAATCCGTTCGTTTGAGAGTCATTTTGTTTTCTTTTTATACAAAAATATTTTTCTTTTCTTTTTTCATTTTCTTCTTTATTTATTTTTCTTCTTTTTCTCTTTTTTAGTGATCCTTAATTTCTTGCTCTCTCTTTCTACCTATATACGAAAATAATTACAAACAAAAAATGATAATTACAACGCAACGATACGTAATAGTTTAGATTACATTTGATGCTGCGAAAGTGATTCATTATATGAGGAACAATTTTGGGACAACAACCAAACTCACAAAAGTGATCTTTGAACAACAAACTTCGGTAGTTACCAGGGCATAGTTTTGAGAAATCATTTTTAGTTTTTTCTTTGCAAGTTCTCGAAATTCAGAAAATTAACAAATTGGCGACTTTAAATTACTTTAAACTTCTTGCATTTTCATGTTTTTTTTTGAAATTTAAGAAAAACCAGAAAATTCAAGGAATATTTTACAGTTGGAGGCAGTGGAATTTCAGCATGAATTTGCTTCAGCTGTTTTTCAGCTGATCCACACAGACAAGCAAAACTGTTTATACGTCCTTATACGGTTTTACCACTATCATGTGTGTGCATAGACATCTTCAACCGTAATATATAAACAGTTGTGTGGATCAGCTGAAAACCAGTTGACTCAAATTCATGCTGAAATTTCACTGTCTCTGAGTGTACGACTTTTCGAACAATTTCTAACTATCTTTTCGAGAACTGTAAAGGTTGCATTTCCGAGCCGCAGGTTTAAAACAAACAGTTACCGAAGCAAGTTGTTTGAAAAAGACACATGATCGAGTTTGCGAGTATCAAAATGTCGTTTCCGAATTAATAAATTACGTAGCAGCATCCAATGTATTCCTGTCCCATGCGAAAATTGATTATCAAAAAACAAAAATATTCTTCGTGCAATGGATCATTTTCGCCGCGGGCAAACTACAATGTAATGATCAATTTTCGCATGGGCGAGGCAATAAAATAGAAAAAAAAAATGCAACAAACTCTATGGACTGGACATGAAAAATGTTGGTTCGTTGTCGATAAATCAGCACGGATCGTTAAAAAAAAAATGATTTTTCGACGATAACTGATGGTGTGTGGTCAAGGAATCAATGTAAAGAAAAAGACTTTTTTTTGGAATTGTATGTACCGAGGCAATTTATGTGGAAGAAAAACTGATTGGAAATTCAACACAAATTCGTTTCAACAAAATAAAAATAAATTAAAAACAAAAATTCCGTTTCAAAATCAACAACACTTTTCTTCTCGTTACCGACAAAATGTCAAATATGTTTGATGGATGTAGCTTGTCTGTCTAATCTGTATCCTCGTCGTCAATCTCTTCCGTTCGATTAAAACAAAAATGAAAATGTTCCCTAAGTATGTACAGTCAGCCGGCGGCGCTTTTAATTTATATGACGAAACAGTTTGTTGGATGTAAAAATGTAAAATTATATGAGGGAGGATATTGTAAAAAGGAAGGATGATTTGTCTCTTGAATCATTTTTCTTTTACTTTAATTAAATTCGCTTCTACCACTTCTTTTTATGCTCGTCCATTGATACACCACCCGGTCCTAATGATACAATCATCAGTAGTCCTCCGATGACGGATAATGTCTGAAACAGAGAATTCACAAAATTTTAAACTTCTGAAAAAAACAGACATGTGTAGAACGCTCACCTGGAAGAAGTCGTACTTCAAGAAGTCCCTCAGCGGTTTGTATGCGGGTATTGTCCACCATGCATTATGGTACAGATTAAGTACGGTCAATAACAACACCAACGTCAACGCTGCCAATTTTGTCTTATAACCAATGGTCACCAAAACCATCAAAATTGAGCCGACAATGTCTTGAACGATCTAAAACGACGGAATTGATTAGGACCGATTTCGGCAAAGAATTTTTCTTTATGACAGATCGATCGATCGACTCACCTGCAGAAAACTGAGCTCAAATCGAATCAATGTAATGAACATGAATACGAGCAGGCATCGTCCAGCAAGTTGCATTACATTTTTCGGCTTATTTTCACCGAGTGACGGAACACCAGCGAATAAACTTCGTCCTTCCACTCGAGATTCGGCCAATACCAGCAGCAGTGCGCCGATCAGCGCCAAATTCCGGAGTAAGAATTGAATATCCCATAGAATTGAGTAAGCTACAGTCTGTGGTAGACAAAACAACATTAATGTGTTATGTTGCTATGGTACGAATGCAGTCGCCTGCAACCGCATCGGATTTGTACTCACTTGTAAAACAACAATGAAAAACAGTAGTCCACAGGCAATTTCGACTTTCAATCGTCCCATGACCATGACACAACCACCCAATTGACCAAATAAATTAACTATGACGAAAACTGTAGCTAAGAACTGTAATGGATGAACACCAATAATGTGAAGAGACGAGGGAGAAAATTTTATCAGTGTTAGAGCTACGTACCTTTCCACATCCCCAACTCATATCCATGTATTCCCTTTGTTCATTCCATTGGAAGTACATTCGTAATCCATCTTCGAGGAACGTTGCTATTAAACATAGTCGGGCTAGTGTTGGTAGGACGTATTTTCCTTTCCTAATCACCTGCAATGTAAATAAACATAAAATTGTTAGAAGCATTCCATATGGTGGTACCAGACACAGTTCGGATCTCAATGTTGTTTCAAGTGATTTTTTTTTATTAAATCGAACGAAGTCATTGCCCGGCAAATCAAATAATAATTGTCATGCTGACGATCCTAGGGATTTGTTTGACGTACATTTAGAATGTTGGTGAGACTCAACGAATTCGTTAAAAAATCGTACGAATTGTTAATGTCAAAACCGATAAAATGGGAAGAGTTTCACCACACCACCACGTATGATCTCTACACTTCACACAACTTTGTTTGAGGTGTCGTCGAGTATTTGATACAAAATATGGTGCTTGAATAGTTGAAACATTTCGCTTTATAAGAGAATACTATCCAAGGTCCATTGCCTATTTTTATCTATTGTCGGTAAGAGTGGACTATAGTACATCTACGAAGTAGTGCAGTCATGTAATACCTCTTCAAAAACTCGTTGCTTTATAACTATAAAATCAAGTTTGCACCGTTGTGTAACATGAGAAGGGAATGTGACTAATAATTAGAATCGAAAACCGGCCCGCTCGCAATACTGAAAGCACCAACGTGTCTAATCTATTCGGACAGTACACGCAGATCAATATCAGTGAACTATTTGATGAAACAATCGAAGCCAATCGACAGATATTGATGTGAAGGATTCATTTATTATGACAGCAATGAATTCTTCACATCGGCGAGGACAGAGGACAATGCTTAGACCAAGGCATGGTTGCGTTGAGCGAGATTTGAAGGCGAAAAAATACCGAGAGCTAGGCGTCAGGGTTTCAAAAATGTATGCCGAATAGAGCCAGTAATAGATAGCAGTGCCCGAACCTGTTGATAACAGGGATGCCATGATACGAAATCGTTATCAGCTGATTGTAATTTACACGTGGGTCAAATATTACTTTCACTTTGGAATTAAAGAAAAATCAAAAAAAAAAATTGCCGACGTCGTCGAACAATGAAAAGTTGTCAAGTCAGATAGAATTAGATTAGAAACTACAACCAGACATCATTCGAAGTGCATTCAATACACTATACTATACAATACAAAGCTAAATTCAAAGTGTTGATGTTTTGTGTTGTGTGTTTTTTCTAAATCAAATAGAAGTGCTCCACATTCACTACGGATCTGGAGCATCTAAAGTCGTGTTTACTATCTGATAAGAATGACGAATTTATTAGCATCCCGTCAAAATCCTTTTTTTCCCGACTTTGTTTGCTATTATAGCCTTTCGTCACACGTAAAAGGGGATACGTGTCCTTTATGGTGATTGCATTATACTGACACAACTCGTTGTCTGAATGAATTGGCTTATGAATTTAAATATCGCCATATATACGGAAGACGAATGTAAAAAAAACTGTTTACGTGGAGCATAGAAATCGAACGTCCGACTTTATGTTAAAACCAAAGTTTTCAACAGTGATGAGACCTGAGTGACAGTGATTAAAGACCACTTTTTCACAGAACGACATTATGTTGTTGTCTTGCTGATACTTTCTGTTATCTATTTGTTCTTTGGCCTACAGCCTGCCAAAAAAACGTAATTCATTCGGGTAATTGTACAGCGAAACGTACAAATCATTGCACTCCACATTTTTTATTGCTAAATGTCCTTCTACAAACAGCCAATCATTAATAACCAACCAACAAGTTTGTGGAAAACGATGACGTTGACACAAATTTTGAACAAAATACCAAAATATTTACGCGCCGTCAACAGAATATTTTTACGATCGAATAATAAAACGCAACACTTTAATAAACACTCAATTTTGCACTTACTTGATCCGCTATGTCCTCTGTTTTCGCGAGATATTCGTTCGGAATGTTCATATTGTCAAATAAATGAAGAAAATCTAAGTTAAAATTGGTTGTTTCACTAGCGGCGTAGCGACAATTCGAAATATTTTTGGCAACAGAACTGTATAATATGTGTTGTCGTTGGTGTACGGGTAAAAATGGTGAAAGTGATGTGGAACATTTATCAGATGAATTGTTTGACGTTTCGTCGGACTGCTGACACTACTGATTACTTTGATGTGGTGGTTCCGGTCAAATTGTGTTCGGAATTACATTTTATTGTTACACCACCGGGTTTAGCCGATCGAAGTGGGTCGGATAATTTTGAATAAATAAAAATCGGATTTTCACAGCAAAGTATTTCGTTTTCATCGCAACGAAACGATTTAAAATTGAAATCAAATTCAAAACATTGCGCTGGTTGAATTCATTGCTGAATCATTTTTGCTGAAATCGCTGAAATGATGTCATAAACGTCCAAAATGAACATTGACAGCTGTCAAACACCTCTTGTTTTGTGTTTGTCAGTATACGATTTCCAACGATTTGTTTGGTGATATCATAAATCTCTGGCGCAATTATCGCTCCGCCGAGGAAAAGGAACACAACATTCATCACCCAACACCACGTTTCGAAAAAAATTACCTTTGACATTGGTTGTCCGTCAACAAAATGATTGAAATCACCTGTAATGATCGACTCGGCAAAAAGGTGAGTGTCTTTCACCGGGAATGGTCGAGAAACGATGTGACATTATTTTTACATTCATCCACTTTGCAGGTTCGAGTGAAATGCAATCCGGAAGATACCATTGGCGATCTAAAGAAACTCATAGCTGCCCAGACCGGAACGAAATACGATAAAATTATATTGAAGAAATGGTACACAATCTTTAAGGATCAAATCAAGCTGTGTGATTGTAAGTGTTGCGGTTTACATCAGAATTTACATTTTTCTTTACTCTGCGTTTCCGTTAGTCCCAGTTGAAAGGTAGAAGTTCTACTGTAGGGCTTACTGTCGTCTGTTGGCTAGAAGTAACATCGATTCCTTGACCGTGTAGAAGCAGTAACGTTGACAGTTTTGTTCACTTAATCTAATCAGCTTATACACCGTTTTACAACGTTTAACAAAGCATTTCAACCTCTAACAGATTGAGAAATTTCCCTAAATACACCAACTCATGTCATTCAATTGTCTTAATAGAAGCATCCAACCTACGTTGTGGCGTCTAAAACAAAAGTTAAAATTTTGGCTCAGTAGCGTCTGTTCCTTTGACATCTTTGTGAAGTTGGATGTAAACCATTTCCCGATCATTGTGCAGCTGTTTTGATGATCACACACTCTATCAAGCAAATACCTTTTGTTTAAACCATTCACCTTCAATCTACGCTGTCTGCTCTGCTCTGTCGACTGTGATGTCAATCGTTGTGTACATACATTCAAAGAGCATGTCGAGACGGTCTACCTAATTGCGTTTTCGCAAATCGATTTAAAAATTCGACTAGAAAAATCCGGTATATTTCCTCAATTGGGAGCAGTATTGTGGCATCGCTTGCATTATTTGATGGAAACAGTGCCTTGTTATCGCAGACTTTACTCATAAACCTTTGTTTTGAATATATGGATCTATTTCCGTTGATTAATTATTATGGAGCGTTTGAAGGTTTGATTCCGGTACGGCCTCTAGTTTTATGCAGAGTATCTTTTGGAGAAAATTTTGAGTTTTAGCTCAGACCCTGATCAGAATTAGTGTAACCAACCAACACGTAAATTTCTAAACTTGTTAGCCAACAGATGTTTTAAGGCGTAAATAATAAGCGAAACATTAACTACTCAATCCTAACCAATGGTTAGTAACCATCCATGTAAACTTCTGAATTACCATCCACTTTTGACTCAACATGCATTACCTTACGCATTGGTGTGATTAAAAGACATTTCTGTTAACAGGCGATTTTTCTTTTATTTTCAGACGAAATCCACGACGGAATGAACCTAGAACTGTACTATCAATAAGCCAACAACAAAAAAATAATAAAAACAAATTTCTAACGTAAATCCAATGTTTTGTTATAAACTATTCTCGTGTAGCTGCAATGGAAACATGTAGACTGGACTATAACTGGAAACGGAATACTGTGGACCAAAATTCTCGCGGATTTCAAATTGTCTATCTCTCTTCCAGCACAGAGCTAAGGTCAGAACAAAAATAAGACACAAACGAAAATTAATTTTCCATCGAAAAGTTTGCTCATTTTCGTTCCGAACTTACCATAAAGTTGTTCGAAGTCGTTTTCCATCAAAATTCCGCTCATATTTATAGCAGCACTGGACAAATAATGCGACTGAAAACCGAGTCGATAATTTGAAAACATTTCCGTTCTCATTATGTTTGAAATTAAAAATTTCACCAAATAATAATTGGAGTGCATGGAAATTGATGTGAACAATGGAATTGAGTTTTACACAGGTCGTAAAATATAATAAATTAGTTTTGCCATTTTCGAACAACCGGTAAACATTACGTGCACATCGACTGATTAGTGTGAGCGGAGTACTTTGATAAAAAAAAAATAAAATCGATTGAAACGAACAACTGGTGGAATGCGTAAACGGGAAAAAAGTATTTTGACGGGATGCTAACAAATTCGTCATTCTTATCAGATAGTAAACACAATATTAGATCCTTCAGATCCGTTGTCGGCTGTGGTTGCGTTAAAATCTAGTAACTTTGTGTGAAATAACTCATGCATTATATTAGCAATGCCCTACGAAGAGTTGCATGTTCTTTGAAACATTTCGATGACTAAGGGCGAGTGAAATTTTTGTTTTTTTAATATTTTTTGTATTTTGGGACCTTAACGATCTGTTTTGGAATGTTTATTTTTCATTTTATCATTTTAAATTGCCAGTGTGGGTGGCGTTCATAATATATCAGACATTCATGTTTTATAATGGCATTGTGTGGGACAAGGACAGACTGCTGGGACAGTTATTCATTGAGCAATATTTATTGCCACAATAAATTTGAATATTTGTTACGAAATCAATTCAGAAAAACATAGAAATAACATCGCAATGAACGATACTTTCGGAATGATATGACTGATGCCTGATGCACCTTTACGCATAAAGTATTTCCTCTCAAGCAAATTGATATATTACCATGCCATGCTTTGCAAATATTGTGAATTGTTAAATTAAATATTTAACAAATCGTATAAATTCTTAGAATTTCATGTGGAAATAACTCGGTTTCTTTACCTCTAGTAGGATCGGGGAAGTACTAGGTGTATAACACAGAGTTTCAGAGTAACTGAGATATTTTTTGTTGACTATATCGTTTCATAGGACATCAGGGGAAGTCCGCATAAAGAATGGCTTCATATAAAAACTCTTGATGTCTGCGAAAATACACAGTTAGTGGTTCGCATTTGATCGAAACAATTCAAATTTTTTTTTATACATATTATAAAAAATAAAGTCAATCAATTAATAGGGGCTATTTGAGGGATTTAAAATATTAAAATATTAATAATTTTAGTTTGACATTCTAAGGTTATAATTTAACTAATTTTTATAAATATAACAAATTGACTTCTCTTAAAAAACTAAGTTTTACTATTTTCAGCTTTTAAATGTGTTATTCATGATTAATAATCGATTTTCTGTCAAAAAATTTTATTTACTCGCTGCATTTAAAATGTTAATTGTCTCCATACTCGTAAAAATGCCCCGTTTTTGAGCCTTCCAACAGCGAAACCAATAAATTTTTAGATTTACCTATCGAAAGTGTACGCTTGCTAGATTCGCTATTGAAAACCCTACAAAATGAGCTATCACAACATTAGTTTGACTAAAATCTACCTAGAAGAGATGATTTTTTCACATACAAAATTCTTGAAATAATGGTGAGATGCATTGATGCAGTCTCTTTTAAGACCTTCAAGTTTTTTGATATAGTCAACAGTCGATTCTCGCCAATAGTCAGCCGCTTTCCTTATGCCCACGCATATATCATCACCTTGTATCAAATAGAAGGACATTACGTTCCTAACTGTTTTAGTCACACTCGAAGAGGTAAGGTAAAGTCAGTTTTCATGCCTTGGACATAAATTTCCTCGTAATTTAGGCCCTCAGCATGAGAAGTTGTTTGTCGGTCTCACTTCGTTCGGGCTACAGCTCACGAAATTCTCTAAAATCTACCGTCCACAATTTCAGGTGCTGTTTTTCAACTTTTTTGGATTTCAGCAATTCATCGAACTTTTTGTTAATGCATACAGACTAATAGACTGTTATGATCAGAGCGAGAAAACCGAAGACTAGTTATTATAACTTGCCTTGAGGTACTTGTCAAAGTATTTGCTTCTCTTTCAACGCGGTGCGTTGAGAGCGAGAGGTCAGAAGACCAGTTTATTTTAACTTGCTTTGGGGTACTTGTCAAAATATCTGCTTCTCTTTCATCATAACACTCTATAGACCAACGAGTGAGTATAACAATGGGGAATGTATAACATAAATTGAACTGTGCCTGATTCGGGATGGGTCGGGTTTTCAAATCACTTTTATCGTGTCGCGTCGGGTCTTATATATTTTTTTTATGTTCATACGAAAATTGTTCAAAACCTAAAAGAAATAAGTCATATAATTGCCCAGTAATATTAAATATAAATCTTTCATATTCGAGTTTCAATTTCGCGGGTTTGAAAATTCATATCGGGTCAGGTTTAAAATCATTCGGGCTTAGAGTTATCGGTTTTCAAAAATTTAATTCGGGTTGGGTCGGCGAATGCCAATCACACATTGTTTGTATTTATCAACGAACAAAATTTATTTCAATTCAAAAGAAACAAAATTTCATACAGTAATACGATAAGTCTAATTTAGGAAATACAATGTGAAGATGCCAATGAAACCAGATGGAAAACTAACAACAACAAATTTATACGAATACGATCCTATTTACACCACTACCGCATCAAATACATTCCGCTGTTTAAATTGCGAAACGAACAAAAAAAAAGTCGACGGAATTAATTTAAGAGTGATGTCGTGACTGATTAATGTATTTTCATGCTTCGGGCCCGATAAGGCTCGGAACGGGTCGGGTTCGGCCAGACCGGAACCCGAACTTGATTTATCCCGAACCTGAAAAATTATTTCGGGTTCAACTCGAACTTGAATTTTCGATTTCGGGTTTAATCCGAACCCGACCTGAACCCGAAATTGTTCAACCCGAATGTGACCTGAACCTGAATTTTCAATTTCGAGTTCGACCCGAACCTGAACTGAACCCGAAATTTTAAATTTAATCAGGTCGGGTTCGGGTAACCCGAAATTTTTGACTTTTTTTAGTGTATAGTCACTTCGTTCGGCCTACAATCCGCGAAATTGCCTAAAATCAATCGTCCAAAACAGGTACACAAACAACCTATCCGAGTGTTAAAATATAAATTTATGTGAGCCTATCCAAGAAGAAAAACGAAACGACAGGAAGAAAATCTGCAGCGCCGTCTGTCAGCGTAGTATTGCATTGTGCTGACAATCGTTGTCATTTTTTCAAACGAAAGTGATTCTTCTTCTCAGTTATCAATTTGAAACTGCTATTAGAATTTCGATAAAACAACACGCCCATCCAATATCAAATCAACTCAAATAGCATACGCACTAGAAGGTAAGTGGACATGATTTTCCTAAATCACCTAAATCACTGTTCGAAATCCTATAAGATTGGAACAAAAGAGTAAACAAATCGTGGCCCGTTCAGATTCCGTTTTTGTGCAATGAAAAATGTAACTTTGCTCAAATGTCCGTTTTTGTGTATTACGTGCGTTCAGTTCAAAATTGGATTTTGTTTTCATTTCGATAAGTTCCATTACTATCAATTCCCAAAATCGGCAAACTCATAACAAAATTGTGTTTTTTAAAAAACGATTTTTGGCTCTGCTTTACGTTCTCTCTGTTGAATCCATGTACAGATAACAGAAAGAAATGAGAAAAATGAAATTTAAGATAAAAGGATTCGGAACGCTCGTTATTTAGGTATGACAACTCTAACCGACCACTTTCTGTCCAAACAGAGAATATTAACACAACATTATAGTGTCAGTCCACTGACTGTTTTGGACTCCGACAGTATATTCATTCGTCACTCGTAAACCTTCAAATTATATACAATTTTGAATTCTTCTTCCTATCATCTCAAGTTGTCTCAAGAGATTCTCAACTGATTTTTTGTTTGTATACTACTCAAGCTGCTAGCCAACAAAAGAACGCATGTAAAATCGGTATCAAAAATTGTGTCAGTCGACATGCGCATTGTCATTATCCCATTGAAAGCAAGCTCTACGAAAAGAAATAAAATCTTGTTACTCAACTCCTTTCAGTTAAAGTGCATTCATGTCCGGAATAACCGAATGCCGAAAAAAAATTGCCTCGAAAAACATCGATTTCTTCAAATGGAATTCGGAAGTTGAATCACAAGATTACGTCCATGGTCATTACCATTTTGACGAGTGGGAAGTTGGAGGCTCGCGACAAGAAGTCAAGAACCTAATTCCCGCTAGTCAAACTGTCCAACTTTTACCGCAATTGTCTGAGCAAATGTATCAGATAATGAAATCATTTCCATTCCATGGCCCATTTTATAGCTTCCACTAGACGTGCAAGTTAGACGAGAATTTTCTGTTTCGATTCTTGCTTTCTCTTCCGGTGTCGCGGGCGCCCAAAAATTTCTCATAAATTATAAATGGACACATACATTGGGAAGTCAGTGGGCATTTGGGATGAAAAGCCCATTTTATAGCTTCCGCTTCCGCTAGGAAAGTGGAAAGAGCTGCGAGTAAAAATTTCAAAATAAAAGCGTCGAAACAAGGACGTAATCTTATTATCATTCGCTGGAACCTATAAAAGTTGGTCATTGCTTCATGACATCAGAGGTAACGCATTTCCTGTGACCTTCGCCAGTAAAATCATTCGAAGATAATATCAGTTCAATGTAGGTTTTGTTACTGATATTTTGTTTGAATGTGTTTAATGACGCAACATTTATCGTTGCATTATTCGGAGTCATCTTCGTAGTAATCTTCGTTTTCCCCAAAATTTCACTCAATTATTTTTAATTCATTTTTTCAGTAAATTTAATCAACGCTCTATTTCGTTGTGGATAGTTTGAATTTCGTTTATCTTCTGCTTATCCTACACTCGCGGAATTTTGAAAACCGACACATTTTCTGTTTTGTGGTTTACTGGTTTTTTGTGAATTTTGCATGTATTTTTCTATGAAGAAATCAGAAACTCAAATAAAACACTGTGACAGGAAATGTGTCGGTTTTCAAAATTCCGTGCGTGTATTTCGAAACAACAATAATCCGATTTTTGAGTCAGGTTTAGAGAGGGTTTTTTCTTCCAAGGTTGAATCGTTGAGAATAATGTGCGACAGTTTGAAATTAATGGATGTTCATCCGGCTTTGTGCATTTTTAGGAAGTCTTTGGGGAGCTGTAGGTTTAATTATTTGTTGCGTACTTGCAGGACTTTTTCGCTGCGCGATCGTTTGAAAAGTGTTGACGAGATTTTCTGTTCTACGCTTGAGGCGATTACGAATGTTAGGTTGTCAGATTTTGCTTGGGATCAAGCTTCTCTTCCTTTAGTTTTTGGTGGATTGGGGATTCGGAAAGTTGAAGACTTGGCAATGCCTGCCTATCTGTCATCTGTGTATTCATCATCTGATTTGTCGAATGAAATTTTGAGTAAATTTAATTTGCGAATAATTGATGATGACATTTCAAGCATAGTAGATATCATTCCTAACGATTTTATTCCAGATAATGATGAAATGAGAAAGGTGCAACGAAACTGGGACCTACCGGTGATTAGGAGCAGTTTTAGCGAGATGTTAGATTCTAGTGAACCTGTTACTCGTGCTAGACTACTTGCGTCATCTACCAAAGAATCTTCAAAGTGGCTGCAGGTTGTCCCATCGAGTCAACTAGGTTTACTATTAGATAACAATGCAGCGAGAATTGCTGTTGGTCTTCGTTTAGGATCCCAGTTGTGTGAAGAGTACAAGTGTAATTGTGGTAATGTGGTTAAGAAGGACGGTTTGCATGGTTTATAGTGCAAATTAAAGATAGGGATTATTGCTAAACACGATTCTGTCAATAATGTTTTTGGTCATGCATTTTCCTCTGCAGGATTTCCCAATATTTTGCAACCACCTGGTATTTCTAGAGACGACGGTAAAAGACCTGATGGTATGACAGTAGTTCCGTGGATTCATGGAAAATCACTTTTATGGGATGTAACAATACGTGATTTGGCTCCTTCATACATCAGTGAATCCTCTAAGAAAGCAGGGTCTATTGCAGATAAAGCGGAGAGATTTAAGCATAATCATTATATACGTCTTAAAGAAAACTATTTATTTACCCCCCTTGCCTTTGAATCATTAGGTTGCATGGGTCCAGAAACAAAGAAATTTATTGACAAGTTGGGATCGTTGATGAAGAGAGCATCAGGGGAGTCACGTTCCAAAGATTATCTGTTGCAGAAAATTTCTATTGCTATACAAAGAGGCAATGCGGCATGTATTCTTGGAACTTTAGGAAGTAATAGAGCGGATGATTTTTATTTATTGTAATATTTGTTGATTGAAAAATTGGTTTTTTTACTGACTGGCGCCGTATGCGAGCAGTTTTTTTTCGCTTTGAATAAATAAATTGAAAAAAAAAATCAAAAACAATAAAAATTCATCGAAAACAAATAAATCGAAAATCTCAATTCATTAAAACCGCTGAATGGGTGAGATCGTATCACCGTTACTGTATGCAATGAGCTTTATTAGCATTTATGCTCCAGATGACATATTGTCGTGGAATGCATTAAAACATGTCGTCTTTCAGTGTATAGAAACGAAAAAGAAATATCCATAAATACACACACTGAAACCAAAGGCGTTCTAATCTATATTATGCATGGCTCGAGTGTTTTTTTTATTCTCTCTACAATTTGGATGCCAATAGGGATAATTGTTTTCAACTGAAGTGCTTTTGGAATATATCCAAACTATAATGTTGGTGGGTCGTGTGGGTTTTGTCATATAGGACTGTGACCTTTTTGAGGTTCCATGCCGCCAGGTTAACCGCGAAATGGTTGACTGTTTTTTAGACCCGTACGAAGTATTGGGGTCTTATGCGTTTACGCATACGTCCGTAACACGTCGAATTGGACTCCCTGAGTAAGGGAGTCCGTCTGCACGATAACTTGAGTAAAACGCATCCGATTTTGAAAATTCTTTTTTTTCCCGTTTGGTAATGTCAAAAGACAGGCTAAGTTCGAAGATGAGTGATTTTGGATCGACCTTTCCCGAGCTGTGGCCCAATAAGTGCTTTACGGTTTTTCGAAGATATCTCCGGACATTCAAACGTTACACTTGTAACTGATACGTCAAATAAAAGGTATTTACAATACCGATCGACAAAAAAAAAGTTTATGGAAATCGGATGACCGACTCGTGAGTTAGACCCCTTGGTGTGAAACAGGCACAGGGCGGCAAGCAGTTTTTGCTTGTAGGTCGGCCACATTTCAACATATTTCGTCTGTTTTAGCTTTATTAGATAGGTATTGACCGTACCAATCAGGGAAAAAAAAGTTTTTGAAATTATGTTCTCCGGAGCGTGAGCTAGGTCTCTTGGAGTGAGCTCTTATCTGGCTACTCGGCCGTACAGTGAACGTGGAGTATTTTGTCAATATCTCGAGTAAATTTTGACCGAATTTCATGATTTTTTTTTTGTTTGAAAGGTATTAAGGAATGTAAAGCGTCGGTCAAATTTCCGGTCTCCTAACAAAATGGCTGCCGGTGGCCATATTGGATTTTAATAAAAGTGATATATATTGGGAAAAATGGTACTTAGAGTGTTTCTGTTAACATGGAAATAATTTGTTATGTGTGTGGGGTGTTTCAGGCATTCCATTTATGGACATCTATATATTATTATTATTATTATTATTCTTTTATTAAACACTCATTGGTTACAGATTTTTTTGCAACTTAGACACAATTTTAAGTGGTCAGCTAGTTTCAAGCTTTTCAAACTTTGAAATAAAATAAAATAATCTATATATATCTATATTCACCTATATTGAGCTAATGTGAAATGTTTATTTATAGGAAAATATAGGTAAATATAGCGGTATATAGCTGTTTAAATAGGAATTAATGAAAGTTGACTTCGTACGGGGCTGTCTATATTGCCTCCGGCAATTTATTTGTATATGCTAACAAGGCAAAGAAAGATAATGTAAGTGATTTTAAAGGGCGAATAGCTTTTCAGTAGAGAATGAAGTAAAAGAAATGAAGAGTTTCACAGTAAAGGCTTTTGATACGAATAGGTGTTTCGTACGGGTCGGCGTTAGCTATGTTTTTTTTACTGTTTCTCTCTCGCAAAAATTGAATTTTATTTTTGTCATCGCGTTTGATGTATACATGTAACTGATCAATGAATCGTTTACCAAATGGTCTAACACGTAGATGAAAACTATTACAATAAATTGTTGGATGAATTGGATATTGGGATATATTAGTCATTCATCCGAACGAACTGTGGTAAAAACATGACGTCACTTTGTGAGGCACAGCATTTTTTTGTTCACTCATTCTATATGTCAACATTTCGTAACCTGTTGATGTTGTTGTTTAATGACTAAACATTTTTTTCGTACGAAACTTATTAATTCGTAGGCTTGATGAACAAAATATCAACTGAAGAAAAACAAAAATTGGTAGAGTCGACCCGAAGGGATTCACATTTCAAAAATTTTTGTTCTTGCTCTTGAGAACTCACGTTCTTTTCTAAGAATAAACAAAAGTTTTTCTAAATCAAAAACATTTATACTAAAAATTGTTCGTTTGCTATCACAACAAACAAAGTCGATTTCAATACCGCATAATTTGGCAAATTATCACAAGTTGCCTTAAAAATACCAAAACTATTTTAGAACAATTTAACAACAACAAAGTGTTGCTAGTGGCTATAAGATAAGCTATATCGACAACACCAGCGTCATTGCAGATTGCTATTATTATCGTTAATTATTGAATTAGAATCGAAAACATTTAAATATTTCGCAAGTGTCAGCAGGGCCGGGCTGGCTATATGATGAAATCGAGCAAGTCCGATTGCAGCTCTCACTTTTTCATTCTCACTTCCTCATCTTTAGATTAAAACTTTCCTTGTGGAATCCTATGCGCTCTTTGATAGAAGCTGTGGAAAATCTAGATAATCGAAAATATGGTTCTCCGTTCAAGTAGTAACTTCCAGACAATTTTCGAATTTCAGAGATACTTCCTATACCCATTGCAGCATTCGAGGCAACATATGATTTTCTACAACTAAACTTATTAGAACATTCTTTTCGGATATCTCCCCCAGCATACAAAATATTAGACTAAATGTTATGAATTGCGTCACCCCTTGTCAGTCAACTAAATTTTTAACATGTTTAAACATTTTTTTCTTTCTGTTAGGAAAAAAAATGGAAAATGAATCGAAGTTCGATGCCTCTTTGTCAGGCCAGGAATTTCAAGCGCATAGTTCCAGTTCTAGTGGCACCCGTAATTTGAATTTGTCATATGGACAGGCATTTTCAGCGGACGCGTTCGATTCAATAAACCAGAACGTACTGATACCAAACGTGAATGAAAATGTTAATCGGGCCGTATTGAACGAGAATCCAGATGGGACCGTTAATGGACAGCAAGGGCCAATGGATCGAAATATTACAATGTCATTGGAACGTCCAACAATTTCAACCATCCCTACACCACCACGCCAACGAAGAAGACTTGATTCTTCTTCTGGATCAGAATTATCCGGTAAGTCATTTAACGATTTTTTTGCATGTTTTCTGGCTTAATTGTTTCTGGGTTAATTGTTTATTTGTCTTCCAGTTTCGTCCGATGGATTTGGAGAAGGTTGTGAATGTTTTTTTTTTTTGTCAAATCCAATTATAAATAACATTTTTGACAATTTCAGCAAGGCGCGCTCGGAATGTCATCCAAGCGGACATCAAGGACGAGCTTGATTACTTTCGAAAAGCTGCTAGAGACATGGAAAAACTCCCACAGGCGTCGGACGAATTGGAAAGACTGTACCGACAGTTATTTGACCTACGGCAAACAGTATTTCTTGATTTGACGCAAAAACTCATTGCCAATTCGCGCAATCGTACACAAATTTGAATAATTTGATTAATTAATTTGAAAAATCGTGTATCGCGTGTGTGTCTGAACGGATGATAAAAAAACTTGCATTTTCTTTTAAATACCGCAGTTTTTAATTAAATACCAAATTAGCTAATTACCTGAATCAAATGCCTTGAGAAGGCTTACAAACGGTATTCGTATCGCCATGCAATCATTAAATCTATGACTTCGTCGTGACTTTGTCGTTGCAGAATATATTTTCGAGAAATCAAATCTAAGACTTCCTTAGTTTGCGTGGAGCTGACGCCCCTTCAAAAGGCGCTGTACAAAAGCTTCATTGCATCGGATTCGATAAAGAATAAATGTTTTGAACAAATCGGAAGTGAAAGCGAGTCTGACTGCATTGAGTAACATCACTTCGCTGAAGAAACTGTGCAATCATCCGGATTTGATCTACGACAAAATTATGGAACGGGCTGAGGGTTTCGAGAATGCTGCTAAAATTCTGCCGGCCGATTACAGCGTGAAGTGTGTTCATGACCCTTTTTCTATCGCGAAAATCGAATTTTGAAAATATTTTCGTTTCAGAGAACTGCGACCCGAACTCGGCAGCAAGATTATGTTGCTGGATGTGATGTTAGCGAGCATCAAAGCCAATACGACCGACAAAATTGTGCTGGTGTCAAATTACACCCAAACTCTGGACCTGTTCGAAAAACTGTGCCGTAAACGAGGCTACCGTTACGTTCGTCTGGACGGCTCAATGACAATAAAGAAACGAAGCAAAGTGGTCGACGAATTCAACAAACTCGAATCGGATCAATTCATTTTCATGTTCAGCTCGAAGGCTGGCGGTTGCGGTTTGAATCTCATAGGCGCCAATCGACTCATCATGTTCGACCCGGACTGGAATCTAGCTAATGGCGAACAAGCTATGGCACGAGTGTGGAGAGATGGCCAGAAGAAACCTTGTTTCATATACAGACTGCTGATGGTAATGGCTGTCTGGTCGGTTATGAAGGGCATATGAAAAATCGATTTTTTATTTGCAGACCGGATCGATTGAAGAGAAAATCTTTCAACGGCAAGCACACAAAAAGGCACTGTCGAATACAGTGGTCGATCAAAATGAAGATGGGGAACGACATTTCACAAAGGACGATCTGCGGCACCTGTTTCGACTGGAGGAGAACTGTCTGTCCGACACTCATGAGAAGTAAGTGGATCTCGCACTGGTTTTCATTTTCCCACCAAACTCATACCAAACCGTTTCAATCTCTCCCCACTAGATTCAAATGTAAACGTTGCTTCAATAACGTTCAATCGAAACTACCTTCGGACACACCCGCCCTGAACAAAAATAAAGTTTTACCGAAAATGCACCCAAAAATTGATTGCTGTTCTCAATAGAGGGACCCTAGAGGAGTTCAAAACGATGGTCCGTTAAGCTGGACCAGATCCTTCCCCAACCCATACAATTTTTTCGTTAGTTGTATGGGTGTGGGGAAGCATCTGGTCCAGCTTAACGGACCATCGTTTTGAACTCCTCTAGGGTCCCTCTATTGAGAACAGCAATCAATTTTTGGGTGCATTTTCGGTAAAACTTTATTTTTGTTCAGGGGGGGTGTGCGGAGGACTCCGATTGTACGTCCGCTCTGTCACAGTGGTACCATTGCACAAATAACAAAGGACTGCCGGATACGATTCTGACTAACGCATGGGAAGTGGCCAAATGTGTCTCGTTTGTCTTCCACCATCGATCGAGCGGTGGAGCAGTTGAACCGGTCAGCGACACTAAGGCAACGAAGGTAAAGCGTAAAATTATCGATGAAGATGAGAATGAAGAGTACGTTGAATCGGATATTTCTGAAGACGATGACGGAAAGTGATGACGAGGAAAGTGTTGAAGCAACCATAGTGGTATGTGAAGTCATTTTTTGTTTTTTTTTAAAATTCGAAATCACCGCCCGAGCCAGAGAATTTTTTTTGTGATTTTTTTTGTTAAATGGAGAAAATAAAGATTTTATTACCCGCACATCCCGTACTGGGATGTTAAAAGTTAATTCCTTGAGTACTTACTAAGATTGTTGTTATCGCTAGTTTAGGGAGGCAATATACTGTTCACGTTCAGATACTCAGAAGCACACTAAGACTCAAGTAGTGAAGTTCTTAGTTCAATGCTATAGATATCAAGGCCATCCTCACAGAACGGCAACTTGGTAAAGTAAACGCACAGTTTAGGATGGTCTTGTTCTACGATTTATTTTTCGACACATCACATCCCACATCGAAACATCACACATTGTCGTCTTATGGTAAAGTAAAAAAACATGAAGTTCCGTCCCACTGTTCCAATAACTCCTCCGGCGGCAGTTCCTCCTTCGGAACCATTGGAACAGTATGGTATGTCGACACCGGCAATAAATATTTCTGCAGCGCATCGTAACTGATTGTGGGATCATATTCCCGTTCGATGGTGAAAATGTCCTGCGGAAATTCTTTGAAATTGACCAATTCCTTGATGACTGTGGACGATTGCAACAGCGTTGCAATGGCCGATGAGCCAGTCCAAAAAAATATTCGCCTTGCGGAATAACAGCCAACTCACAGCCGTCCGAATTGTGGTTCATTGTTTGTAACAGGGCCGCATGGCACAGGTCGGCGGAAGGACCTGCGATTATAAATTCCGGCTTGATTCGGGAATTATTTCGAATCGTGGATAGTCCCCGCAGTCGATGATTTTGCATGTGTACAGACACTTTCTGTGCGGCTCCTTGATGTGACCGTAGATTCTTGTCGACACAAAGCCAATCGGATAAATCCAATTTTCCGTATGATATCCGGGACGATCAACAATTATTGCGCCCAAGTCATGAATGGACAAGTTTCCGATTGTTATCGGATAGATGGGACGACCATTTTGATTGATGGAAATCGTCTGAACGAATTGCTGTTGATTCTGTTGAGCCGATTCCATTTTCTTCGTCGCTTTGGCTGTGGGACTGACGCGACTCTTCGAACTGGCTTCGGAATTGGAACGTTTCTTAATCTTCTTGGTCACATTGCCAGTTTCTTCACTTTTGATTGGTTTCAGTTCGTTCAACAGATCACTGTCGTGTTCCATTAATCGTTTGAATAAAAAGCGCCGCTCTTCCTTGACGCAGAGAATGCTTTCCTGGATCTGAACAACTTGGTAACATAGCGCTGCATTTGTCTATGGTTGCATCATAGAAGAGTCTTAGTCACGGCAAATGTTTACTGTTAGTAATGTGTCGAGTACGAGTATACTTGATGGTTTTCTTCAGTCGCAAATATTTCGACCACTACTACATCGACAAATAATAATAATTGGAGTGCATGGAAATTGACGTGAACAATGGAATTGAGTTTTACACAGGTCGTAAAATATAAGAAATTAGTTTTGCCATTTTCGAACAACCAGCAAACATTATGTGCACATCGACTGATTAGTGTGAGCGGAGTAGTTTGATGGAAAAAAAAACCGACTGAAACACACAATTGGTATGAGTAAACGTCGAGGTATGTTCCAATGATCCAAAACTGATCAGAATTCTGAACGATATTTTTAAAATACAAATTGGAATAATGGCTACGAGGAGAAGTGAGTTCCCAAAATGGATTATCAAAGGTAAATTACTGCGTTACATCGTAAGCATGCCGAATATTTAGACAAAATTCTTGAATGCTGAGAGCAAGTACGACAGGACCGTCCAGTCTGACTTCACAGCATTCATACAAGCTCCATGGCCGTAAAGTAGGGTGGGATACTGAAATAGGCATAAGACTTGAGTTTACCGACCATGACTTACTATATACAATAGGGTGGAGTGATTTAAAAAAATTATTTTATTTCCAAAATGGACATGGTGTGCCATGGCCGCTGGAACCAGCTGATCATTTTTCCGAAAACCATTTTTTTAAGTGTTACATTTTAAGGTTGCCGCACGACCAATTTTTGAGTAGTTCTTTTACAGAACGATGAATGAAACGTTTATCGGGGGCACTGCTATTCAAAAATACAAGTCGGCTCCCCTGCTTATGTCCGGATAGAATCTACAAAGCATGACATATGAAATCGAGTGAGGTGTGTGCCTGAACAAAAGGTAATGCTATGTAGAATTCCAGACAGGAAATCAGTTCAAACATAATCGATTTCGGAGCGTATGGTGTTTAATACGACTTAAAAAGCAACCCTGACAATGACCTTGCATATTTCCAATATGTGCTCACATTTCCGGTAAATATTCGTGGATATCTATGGCAGTTTAGTACTCGGATTACTTATTTCTCACCTTGTTCTGAGAAACACTGCACGCATTGTATGGTAACCAAAGAAGAGCGCTCGGTTATCAATCGAAAGAGAAACTTAAGGCTTTGGTACAATTGGGACTAAACATATCTTGCCCGTTTCTCTTCCATATACTCATTGACGAGTATAATCTGAAGTGAATCATAACTCGCCAATCAACGTAATAATCGCCTTTTCTTCCTCTTTACACATCCATTCCTGTCCATCTCTGTCCATCTGTGTTTCAGATTGACATCAATTGGATGGTCATTCGCAATAATTCGGAATTAAGACATGAAAGCATCTGCAGAGAATTTTCTGCTCTGCTCAGAAATTCTTAACACTTTTGAATAAGTGAATACTTTGGTAGACAACCAGGAACATCTCCGGTTGTACGTCAGTTTGAATCGAAAAATGTGACTATCGCGAGTCAACTGTCTCACCATTAAGCTCTGGGTTGGAGTCGTGGTGTGGATGACTGAATCATTTATCGAACACAAGAAATTCATTGAATTGAATTCTGTCCTTGATTGAATTACTGTTTGTAAAACAGTTAACCATTTGCGGATGTGCATGCCTAGCGAATTGCTGCTTTCAATCAACAACACATAATTACAATTGAAACAAAAATCTATATTTTCTTATCGACTTGCATTTGAACTAGCCTAGGAATGGTGGTGCTATCGTCTTCATTCTTCTCAAATTCGTAAGCTTGCGGCGTTGTTTTATCCAAAATTTCGCTGTGATCCGTCCAGAATTTCTCACGTATCATGTCCACATGGAGCGGTACGATAAACTGTTTTGCATTTTTCATTCCTTCGGCTTGGACTTTCTTCCGCAGTAAAGTGGTTCCCTTCCGGTACATGGATGGCAGATTATTGTAATTGATTCCGAATTTGGAAAACAGCAACTCATTCTTGTCGGCTGAGAACGTGCCACGGAGTTCAGCTTCAGCCTTGGTGTGCGGAGAAATGTCTGAGTAAGATTTTATAACCGAGGCGCAATTTCATAATCACCTGTGCATTGGTCAATCCCGCCTTAAGAACTAAATTCCAAAACGCCGTGTTATATAAATTGTTGATGTGCACGTCTGCCTGTCTCCAACTGAGGTAGTCTTTCAAATTCTGATCCGATGGATACAGCACTATTCTCCCATCGAAACTGGGCGGATATTTCAATTTGTCCGAGTCGAACCATTTCGCCCAATTGAAACAGTAGGATGCAGTGAAAAGACTGCAAACATTTGACATAATCTTAGCGGACCGGCGATTGTACAAATTTGTTGATTTGTGGAAGACAAACGAATACTCGTCACTTTGTCCGTACGCCAGGACAATATCACAGAATTCCTGCATCACTGTGGTAGCGGCATGGTTCATCAGATTTAAACCTATTTTGCCATGCAAAGACGACCGGGGCAAACTGTAGTTAGAATTTGTATATTCAGAGACAGTGGCAAGATCTCTCACCTCGATCATCATTCGGTTTAACGAATTGATGTTTGTCTGAGAATTTGTGAAATGCTTTGCCATCAATTCGTACCACAATCCAAACGTTCGGAATTATTTTGTCATCCAGTTCAAATGTTCGAACGTAATCGAATTTGCTGTTTGCCATTTTCGCAGATGTTTACCGAAAAGCAATTCGTTGGATCACATTTAGGTTGTTGTTCAATTGGAGGTTCAACACCTTTGCAGTAAATACATCAAAAACATAAACAACACGACATTACTCGACGTTTCACTGTGGATACGAACCCATAATATCCTTAAAGGTTATGAGACTTTGTTTATTTTATAATTGCTGAATTTTGCTGAATGAATGCGTCCAATGGATTCGCATTGGGTAACATTGCTTCGCAAAATAGAAATGGCGGGAATTTCTTTTGTAGTTGATGGAGATTTATTTCCAATATTTTACTGTATATGAGAACACCAACAGGGTACAATGTACAATAAATGAAGATTTTCAGAAACGACGGGTGACTTTCAATTAGTCCCGCATCGATATATATCGAAGGGGAATTCATCTGCATCTGGTTTATCATTGCGGTGTTCCAAAGATTTTGTAAGAGGAAATTATATTTTGGTAGAGCCGATTATTTACTGCAGTGGTATGTACGCGAGATAAAAACCATCAGTGACGACGACCAGTCAGTGAGAGTTTTCTTTTCCTCACACATACGTTAAACAGTAGCAATAAAACACGTTTTTCGTAGCCAGAGCTGACTATCTACACTGTGCAGTAGCAATGAAATGTTTATTTTTGTTTGATGTCTTGTTTGTGAGAAAAGAACATTCATTGGGCTGTGATCTCTGTCTATCGAGTGTCAATTTCACAGTTGAGTACAACAAATTGCCTTAAGTGTTAACCTAAAAGAACCAAAGTTTGAATCGTTCAAAGTGCACTCATCATTTTGACCGTGACCTTTTTTTGGTCTCATTGCTTCTGCTCTATTGACAGAATCACTTTTAGTTTTGAAACAAAAATATAATAACTTGCTCAGTCGCGTGTTATCAACTGAATGTCGCTGACCTTTTCATGTTTTCTAAGTGAAATACAAGCGCGTTTTGTGACACGTAAAACCAGAACGAACCAAATAAACAAACGTAAAAGTGGCTACAAAATGCAGACATTGATGCGTTTGCTTCTGCTGTTTGTTGGGTATGTCTAAGCTTGGCTTCAATTTTGAATAATTTGGCCACCAAAAATGTATATGTCTTCATCAGCTTCGATGCATTCGTCGTACCAACCTGTTCGTTGACTGTTGTCGCCCATTCAATTCAAAAAGAGACCAATCGATTCCCGGATGATTTTGCATTCGGTGCGGCAACGGCAGCTTTTCAAATCGAAGGAGCATGGAACGAAGATGGTAAAGGTCCGAGTATTTGGGATCAAATGACACACGTCCATCCGGAAAAAATTGCTGACCGGTCGAATGCAGACGTTGGACCGAATTCCTATCATCTGTACGAGGCCGATATCAATGCGCTGAAACAAACTGGGGTATGTTTCCCCTTGATTCAGTTCGGCCTTTAACCAGTAGAACTAACAAACAGAAACTGTTTCAAGGTCAATTTCTATCGCTTTTCCATCGCTTGGTCGCGAATACTTCCCGATGGTGATGCTGGATCTCTAAATGTTAATGGCATCAAATATTACAACAATTTGATCGATAAATTAATTGAAAATGGCATCGAACCGATGGTCACCATGTACCACTACGACTTGCCGCAAAATCTGCAGTATCTCGGCGGATTGGTGAATCCGAAAATTTCCGACTACTTCAAAGAGTACTCCTACATCTTGTTTTCACATTTCGGTGATCGGGTGAGTATACCTCCATGGTTCTCGTTTTGTTGCGAATTTTAAAGTCTCAAATGGTACAACATCCTTTAGGTAAAACGATGGATTACTTTTAACGAGCCATTTGATTTTTGTACAGAGGGATATGGTGAAGCTATTCAAGCGCCTCTGATCTATATGCCCGGTGTCGGTGAATATTATTGCATCGACAATGTTATCAAGTCACATGCCGCGACATATCATTTGTACCAGAAATATTACAAGAGCAAATTTGATGGACAAATTGGAATTACTTTGAGTAGCCGTTTCTTCTACTCCACCACCAATGACACTGATGTTATTGACAGAGCGATGCAGTATCAGGTAACTGCATGAAATCAAATTGAAAACTGGTCTTGATCATGTGATCAGATCACAGCAGTAACAGTTGTAGATTGGTGCACAGAAATCTTCATGGTGCGTTGCATAAGACGCTATATAAAAGAGTCACCATGTAATGTAGAGTCGAGTTCCTATTCCTATCAGATCTCCAAATAGTCGCGGGACTTTTAAAAAGATGTTTTCGATTAGTGTGAGTGGTGTGAGGCGCCTTAAGCAACGAAATCGTGAACCATTTTTCACCATATAGAAACTCATGCTGTATTCGAGTACAGGACAACAGTTACAGTGTCATCTATCCATTTCTGATCCCTTTCAGTTAGGTTGGATAAGTCACCCCATATTCAGCAAGTCTGGTGGCTATCCACCTGTTATGATTGAGGAAATAGCCAGCAACAGTGTTCGCGAAGGTCGACCATGGTCACGTCTACCATACATGACCAATGCACAAAAAAGATTTATCCAAGGAACGGCCGACTTTTTCGGTTTGAATTATTACACCAGCCGATACGTGAAGACAGCCGACAGCCCGCAGGGTCACAATCCGTCATGGGACCATGATTCGAATTTGGAATATGACATTGATCCAGTGTGGAAACGTGCAAAGTCGACGTGGTTATACTCCGTGCCGCAGGGTTTAAGAGACTTATTGCGATGGATACGGGACGAGTACGATAATGTGGAAGTGATAATAACTGAAAACGGGTGGTCTGACGACGGTGAAATTGAAGATACCGGTCGCATTGAGTATTTAAACGATCATTTGCAGCAGATTCTGATGGCCATTCATGAAGACTCATGCAATGTTCGCGGATATGCTGTTTGGAGTATTATCGACAATTTTGAATGGCTACGTGGGTACACGTAAGTGTGATAATGAATGCTGTGGGTGTTCTGTTCGCTAAGAAATTGTTTTCTTTTTCAGCGAAAAGTTTGGATTATTTAGGGTCGATGTTAATACTACCGAAAAGGCTCGGATTCCGAAACAGTCAGCCGATTTTTATCGACGCGTCATTCAAACAAAAACCATTCCTCAAAGATAATTTCTTTTTTCATCAAATAAACATCAAATTGATTAACATCCTGAATAAATCGACAAAATTTTAAGCTTTATTCCGCTGTTTCTCTTCCAAATTGAATCTCCATCCTGGCACGATCGCTTGGTCCGCTTCAAGACTTTTCGACGAACGGTTCGACACTGAACGAGATCTTTCCGATGGGGCTTTGTTCACTGGTTTCGTTGTTATTCGAATGTCGAGGGCGAACAACACCTCAGCTTTGAATGCTTCCCACTGGGTGATCTGAGATTATTATTTTTTGTGTGTGGATATTAACAGAGGAACGGAGAACTAGACAGTCAGTTCAAACCTTTTCGGCTACGGAAACCTTGCTGACATTCCACAGAAACTCCAAAATTCCGATGAGAATCGACACTCCCAATCCACAAGCTAATACTAAAAATACGCCACCAACATTGGCCATGCCCAGTTCTGGAGTTGCAGTAGCGCCCTGTTTACCCTCATCGCAATTTACTGCAACAGTAAAAATAGAATATAGAAAATGTAGTGTGAATGGAGATTGCCTTCCTGCAGAATCTTTGGGAGATGCTTATTACGAGTTGAGGAAGGGTTGTACTCAGGTGATGTACTTATGGCCGGGTATCAAGTACCCTTCATTAAATCTTTTCACTTAAAGCCTATTAACACTCAAGATCGAAATGGGATTATGAGTAAACTCAACCAAGTGTTCTGAGATCAGCAGTATCTCTCACATGTTTCAGAATTTTTTTTGATACATTGCTTCGAATAGATCCACACAAACAGACCACAATTGTCATTCGTGTTCGTACAACGCTTACCTTTTAGATTTTCGTCTTTCCACCACTTCGTTTTCAGACGTTGAAGTGTTCCATCTTCTTGCAGCTTCAAGACCGCTTCACTTATGAGACTTCGATATGGTGAATCTGAAAAATAACCATCAGAACCAATGTGGTCGGTGGACTTGTAGCTTCAAAGAAGAAACAAAGACTTACTAACTGGCATCGCTATTCCGTAACCTTTTGAGTCTAACAAACCACCGACTTGTGTTAAATTGCAATTTCGATTGGAGTGGTACTCAATCAAGGTGGATTCCATGAGAAAGGCATACATACGATTTCCCCTTTTCACTCGGTCCACTCCTTCTTCGTTGTTCTGAGCGAATACCGACGGTTCGGCCGACTCCATAGCAGCCCACATTCGTTGGTATGTGGAAAAATTGGATTTCTGATGAAAGTAAAACAAATTGCTGCTGATTCGTCCGTTACCTTGAAGAATGCCATTGTGCTTCCGTCCTTTACACCACCATACTTAATCTTGCTCTGTTTCGCTAAATCCTCCGCACTCTCAATGCTAGCCTCCATTCGTTCCATTGTGAGAAAAGCAGCCAAATTAGCCGTGTAAGAGGAAATAACAATCAGAGCAAAGAACCACCATAATCCAGCCGCCAGACGAGTTGAAATTGCCCTACGCGTGTAAATGAATCGATCAATGTACAGTTGATTTGATGCGAAAAGTAGTCTGTATTTTGTGCCAACTCACTTAGGGAGAATGTCACAACCCTGCTGCATAATGGATCCAGCTGTTAACCAAATACAGTTGTGCATATTCCAAATTGTTTCCAATTCGTCGGGATCAGTATTGCAAGGATGGGGATTCTCCCAATCGTCAGCCGCAGTTCTGAAAATTGTGAATTAAAGTTAGCGACGTAAGGGTAACGTTGGCAGTAAAGGTATCTAACTTAGCCAAAAAGAATAGTAGCACTGAAATGCACAGATACGCTGTTGCCATGTAAATCCACACGCTCAGCGACAACGGAGACATAAACGAAAACAAATCCGGAGGCTCTTTATGAGGTTTGGCATAGAGGATGCTTATGCCTGCCAGAAAAAAAGAATGTTGAACTGCAAGCATCCGATACCACCATTCAATGATCGATGTTCATACCTAAAGTCATAAAAGGCATAGTAAAATCCACCTGGGTGCGTCGTTCATAGGTAATGGTTAGGTCACATATCGCCAAATCTGCTTTCTTTGCTCAAATTAGGACAAAAAATTCAAATTATTTTCAATTTAAATAAATAACAAAGGAGGTGAGAGAATGAGCAGGACGATCAATGCGAGCTGTAAAAGCATGTCTCGCTGCTCATCAACTCTTACACTTCGATTGTTTTTCATGCAACATTTTGTAAGCAAAAATTGTTATCACCAACTCGATCAAGAAGACGTTTCACGAGTCCATTCCACTTTTTCGTTTTCTTATCATACGATCCTTGCTTATTATCGTCAACAAGTTCCAGTTTATAGGAAAATTTAATATTCAATGCGAGTGTTTCGATGACATCTTTTGAGTAACCTTCAAATTCTTCGTTGCCCTCCAATTTTTCGCCCTCTTTCGCTATCCTTTCAGTGAAAAGAAAAGTAGTTTATTAGTGCAAAGAACCGGGTCAGAAAGTGAGGATTTGCATTTAAGTTAAGCAAACCACATTCTACCAGAAATAAATGTTGGGGGTCATCCAATCCACAAAGGACGTACACATGATTATGGGCATTTTGACAACTACTTTCTCAATGTATAAATAACATGACGTGTGTCGCAGAGAAGACCCTCCCGTTCCTGTGTACATTCTCTTTGGATTGCTACTTCCACGTGTAAAATCGTAGATTTTCTGCAGCATGTGTTTTAAGTCAAGATTGATATGAACAATAAATCTTGAAGGGAAGTTTTTCTATCAGTTAGATCATTCAAAATCCCATTTGATAGGACAGTTCACATAATTTCATCCAAATAAAGTCCTAGCCTAGCATCTCTACAACATATCACATCCGACGCGCCGCAGAAACTCCACACTAAAAAACTTTACTTAAAAAAATCGATTGAAAAGTACCTCCTGGTCAAAAAAGGCGCTCCAATTATGGACGCAACGATAACCGTTTTATTCTGCAATGACTGGGTCACCTGGGAAAAGACTTCTGCCGATGTTCTTGTATAAGCAATTTTCATTGTCAGGGGATCAAGAATAGCAATTTTCTTGAAGCCGACCTCTTTGTTCAGTTCCAAAACTTCCATATGAAAGTCAGTGCGATGTCCATCATTATCGAAGCAAATGCGACCACTCATACCTCTGTGGGTTTTCTATAATGGTAAATTCCTTGTTTAAGTGGACGAAAACTTCTATTTTGGTAATTAAGGAAGTCAGAGCACCTCTTTAAGTGCTTTAACCAATTGCAGGCCCTGATTCCATTTATCATTTTGACGGCAATTTGATTGATGTGATCGAATAGGTACTGCAGCATTCGATTCGTTGAATACAACCAAAAAGGTCTGTACTGCATCATAGAATAGGGCTGTTTCCGTTTTAATTCGATCCGCATAAATCCCTGTGTATCCCCTCCGTCCCCTTTCAGCTTGTTGCCAATTCGTAACGGCCTCTCTCACTTCTTCACTCAATGGATCCATCAGACGTATCGCCGTGATATTGGCACGGAAAAAACCTAATTCTTTGTAATCCAGAAAATGAGAGTCAAGCGATGTGATGATATAACTCTGGAAGTAGTGGAAGGCAGTTAGTTAGTGCCAGGTTGGGCGCTCATTTTATTTTGACTGAACCTGATATTCTTCCATCATTTTAACACCAAAAGCTTGTTTAAATATTTTAATTGCTTTCTCGGGCTCACAGTCAATTACAATGTGATTTTCTTGTGAAGTTTCGATAAATTTCAGTATTGGTTGATAGTCTTCATCTTCAGGTAGCTGAAGTATTGTTATTGCATTATCGTCCGGTCCATGATTCTCCAATACGTCTTGAAGTCTTTCCAAACCTTTTCATCCATTTCACAAAAAATATTTTACAATTTGAGGAGTGATAGGATTTTCAAGTTCAAGACAGTATAAGAGACACACATGCCATCTTGAAAGTTATTAGTCAACATTAAGATATAAGTCAGAGTATTTCGGTACAATAACTTTCTGCTCCCGTAACAAAGTGTGTCATGCGTGATGACTATTTGCATCTCTTTCTCTCACATTTTCAACCATATCTTGCATCTTTTTCGCACATGTGACATACTTTATAAACGATCCCTTAATAGCCAAGGCGACGAAATGAATTTATGACAAACTCACTTTCATTGTTGTCGTAAAGTAAGGTAAATCCATTCCACTCATAATCGTCAATAATTTGAGCCAGCGCTTGTGCGAACAGATTGTTTTCGGGGAAAAAATTTAGCGTATAGGCATGTTGCATGGCTGCATCCCGTACTTCTCCCGGACTCCAATTAGATAGGATGTGTGGTATACCCAATTCATTGCAGACCGAACCAACAATTTCTTGGATTTTATTCATTGCTAAGTTTCATCAGTTCCATAGAAGCGATTGTGTTTAACTTACTTGATGTTTGAATGGAATTCGGTCCGAATATAGCGACAACACCATCGGATGCTAATTCACATGCTGAAAGCATTCAGATGTTAAAATTCACATTTTATATTTAAAATGTAAAATAACAAACCAATTTTTTCCGCTCCAAAACTATCATCTGGGTCGACCCGATGCACTAATGGAATGAATTGGAACCTATGATTTTCACTATTTTTTCGATCTAGTGCATTACGAAATACAGTCTCTAAATCGCTATTGGTCTCTGTAAATATGCCACCTATCCAAAAAGACACAAATTAATTTGAACAATCGCGAAATGACGCATTCGAATTGGAATATCAAAAAAAGAAGAAAATATTGCAGACTTGACTTTCAAAACACATTTTCTTTGTCACAAAAAATTTTACCTATACGAACAGGTATTCCACCATAACCATACGCAAAGGAACATATGTGAAAAAAAGCAATGAAATAATTTAGAAAAATCATTTTCACTGGAAGACAATGATCACAAAAATTCCTTAAAAATTGAAAAATGTATTTGCGACATCACTGATATTTTCGGACTGCCGTAAGTGTAAAATGAAATGGTTTCTCTCGACGTGGAAAATCACTCTTTTCACACACCGAATGAAAACAACAGAAATCATTAAATTTTTTCCCAAGCGGTGAGTCTCTCACTCCATACACGTTTTGAATGCATTTTCTTTTAACGAGTTGGAACTAATTTTAGATTTTATTGCTTCGACTCTCCAATACATCACAGATGAAACGTTTCGGCAGTAAATATGAAGATCGTTTATTGTTAGTAGTCAATCGGTTTGATTGAAATTAAAATCAATTGGCACGCACCTAATAATCGTAATAGCATTTAAATAAACAAATCAGATTTAATGAGGCTTTTTAAGTCACTGAACGTAAACAGTAAACACATTACAATGTTGCCATCATGTGATTCTGTTCTGGTGTAGTATGTTACTTCTTTAAATTACTTCTATGCTAATTCGTGTTTTGTGCAAAAATAATTATTAAAAAAATAATAATTCTTCATGCAGCAGTGCAGCACTATTGCCTTCACTTGACACTGATTCGAATGTTTTACGATTTGAGTTGATGAGCTGATACGATTACTCAAAGCTTTGGATTACTCCATGGCCATAGAACCTTTTCTTTTGTATCATAATATGAATTACAATTCAGAAAAGAGACATGCCACGATAGTGCCTCTTAAAAAATTTATTTCATTTACTTAGCTCTGTCTTAATTGGGCTTACGATGTTTTTGTTTAAATAAGGAAAAATAGCTATTTTGCCAACTAGTTAGTAAATGGGATGTTTTCCGCAATAGATGTGAGTTTGCCGATACTAGCCGAAGGCGACACATTGTATGCGCAAAACCAGTGTCACTTTTAATTCGCTAATGTGGCATGACTCGTTTCTGTATAAAGAGTAATAAAATATCGTATTGATAGACATGTAAATTGTGGACTTTGGACCCTAAAGTAAATCTTTAATATCTCATTCACCTGACTATGAATGGTTAGAATATTGGTCATGTTGTTGCATTGTTTCATAATAGTTGATGCATTTTTGTTGGATGGGAACAACAGACGCGTTTAAAAGTAGGAAATTTGGCACCAAATTTACTCTTCAGCCACGCCAGGGTACACATTTTTAAATGTAATCAGCCACCATATTCAAACGAAAGTGAACGAAAGGTGTACAATTTTATCGCATTATCCCACACTTCAACTCATTCAGAATGCAGCGACAGTATCATAAAATCAACAAATTTTTATCAAACAAGGCATGTCTTTTTCGAAAAACGCAAAAAAAAAAATGAAAATGTCGTTCTATCCAATCCCTTTTCGTTCAAAGTCAATTAATTCAAACAAAGTGAGGGTGAAAATCTCTCTTAAAAATGAAGTGTTTGCGATAACGTAATGTTATATCATCTTCACTTCATGCTGTAAATGTATACGACGAGCATATACAATACGCTTTAGATACGTATGCATAATAAAAATGTGTATATGCATGAGGGGGTGGAGTGAAATGCTAATTTCCGAGCAGGGTGTTTACAAGCAATATAAAAGCTTTTAAAATTGTGTTAGCTTAAGTGTGAAGCTTTTAAATTATTTAAATAGCAATTTGTTTTAACACGCCACTCATAGATATGTATTAAGCGAAAATACTTTCTAGCAGAATAAATAGATGGTTCGGATGAGATAAGAAGTTTAACTTTCACTTATAAATACACGGGGTGATACACTATGTTTTAGTGTTAAAATATTTCCTATTGGATAAGAGCGGTGTGTATCATTTTTGAATAATTATTCGAAGACTTAATGCGAAATGGCACACGGAAATTTATTTTAAATTCATAAAACGATTGTTGGTGGGTGGCTGTTTTTTTACTGGGTGGGGAAGGGCGCAGGTTGAACGATTGAAGAATGTGGAGTTGATGTGAAAATGCAAATAAATCATAATGGGCTTAGTTTTATAAATTTTATAGACAGTTTGTAATGTAAATTGGTATGGTGCGACAAAAAGGGTGTTCAAATATGTAAATGAATCCTTTTGAACTTAAATCAGCTACATTAAATGAATATAAATATTGATAGGATGGGTTTTTTTTGCATTCATTTTAATACACACTTTTATCTGTGACACTTTTCGTAATAGAATAATGAATTCAATGAATTTTTTCTCTGTCGTGTATGCTTTTCCCTTTGTTGGAATGTGTTTGATTTACATCGGGAAAAATATTGCATTTGAACTCATTTAATAATAACGATATGACTATCCACACGAATCGGAGTAGAAAGACACATTTGAAAATAGTCAAAAAAAAGGTCTAACTAATCGCATTTTGTTTCGTATTTTTGAGACTAGGCGCTGTTTCAATGATTCTCTGCATCTGCAGTAATAGATGGTGAGAGGAGAACATTTTTATCAGGGTTAGTTGTCAATATTTATGATCCTGCAGCCCACTTATTGTCACAATGTTTTTGTAATAATTCAATCTCAAAAGGTTAGAATTAGTATTTCATTTCAGTATCTAGTTTAGTCCTTTATCTAGTGAATGAGCTGTTGGAATCATCATAAAATCTAGTGGAACGAAACCTATTGCAATAATTTCCGGGACTTTCCAACTTGGAATTAGTCTCAATCCTAAAACTTCGAACCGGAAATTGAAAAGCATTCTTAAAGATCTAATTATTACCAGAACGTGTGGCAGGAAGTTCTACCAACTAACAATATTTGTCAAATTAAGACCAGCCTGAATCATACAGAAGAAAAAAATCTACAGGGCAGCGACAGCCTGGTGTCAAGTTGAAAATTACTGTTATGTAAGACATTAGGTACTAGATTCAAAAACACACACCATTATGGGAAACTGCAAGGGACCTGCACCATGAGACCGTAAAACAGAAACGAGAAGTGTTGGAAATGATTTCAATTAAGAGAGCTAAAAATGCAGTCAACAAACAAACCGATTCGATCATGCTTTCGTCCGCTTACAGCAATTTAATTCAATCGAATTCAGCCGCCAATTAATAATTCAGTTGGTCGGTATCGGGTAATCTGGCACACGGTAAACTCTGACAGAATCCTACAACGATCATGTGTAGCAGGATTTTGTGTTGATGTGTTTTGCTTGAAAATTATGAATATTTCAACTAACAGTAGATAAAATCTTGTTGCTAACACGTTAGTAAATGGGGTTTTGCACACACATCTAGTGCGCAAGACAAGCCCATTTACTAACTAGTTAGCAAAATAGCTATAAATTCTTAATCTGCTCATCACCGAAAGAAGTACTAGATTCACTCTGCTGAAATCAGATTTTTGTCTAAAATTTGTGTCTACATTTAGGCTAGATATCAATAAGGCGTCTGACTTTTCTCAGAGAGGATACTTCGAGGCGTGGTTTCTAAGTCATGTTAAGCCGGTGCTCGACGCTGCACTTCTTATTTACCGTAGAAGGCGGTAAGTGAGGTCTCTAAACAAACAAACAAAACAAACAGTGTTACGATGGTTAAAGTTTTACACGAGTGCTAAAGTGGAAAAAATTATAACTTATATCGGAGCTATATCAATATTCTGAGGGTTAATAGTTGTCCTGGAAAATACAAATGCAAAACATAAGACTGAATCACCTTACGAAATCGATAACTTTTTCACAGAGGTACAAGAATCTTCAATGAGCCTTTAAATAGTGTGCCCTCTGGCACAATTTTTTTTTTTTTTTACAAAATAAACATAAATGACACTCTTGCCGCACGCAATCTAAAATCCATTAGTCTTCGATCGTGCATCGTATACATCGTGCAACAAAGAACATCCAACGAAATGGATTCATCAGAAAGAGTGAAATTATTTAAATATATCTATCATTTCCGGTCATCCCCGCCTACACAAAACCACACAAAATCCTAATTTAATAAAAATTATGTTGTCCCCAATGGGCAAAAGGCAGATCTTTTTCTTCGTCAAGTCACACAAAAAACGTCTTTTTTATCTTAACTCAACAAATTGCCCCAACATGAAAATCATTTTAAAATTTCTCATTCTGAAACACTTCGTTCTGTGTGTGTATATTGTATTATATATGCTGACATGAGTGATACATTACGTATCATATATAGCTGATTGAATTAAGATCAACTCCTTTGCATTTTGATATGAACCTTTCATCACGTTATACTGGAACATTTATCCGCTTTTTAATTAGCTCAAACAAATTATTTAATTGTTAATATCGCTGTTATAATCATAATATACCTACCCGCAGAACAAGTTTTTTTTTCTTTCTCTGTTTCTACCTGTTTTATAAACGAAAACATTTGGAAATTCTGTAATTTATTAGTGGCTTCATACATGGCTCGTTACAAATGTGTCAATACGAGATGTACTCCCTTTTGTAGACAATGATCTGACCCGGATTTTTTGTTGGATCCTTTTTTTTTAATTGAATCCTACATTTCAATTAGGTGCTGAGGACATTGCATTTCATTGGAATTTGGGGTCATCTACCGCGCATAAGAAAAATAGTTATAATTTTTTACAAGTTTAAGTTCTTGTGAAATTTCCAAAAAAAATTATTTGAATTTACTTCCTGTGTTTTTAAGTTGATCCACACAAATAATCAAAACTGTTTATACGTCTTGATTGTACGTGCGGATAGCTGAAAAACAGATGAAGCAAATTCATGCTGAAAAACAGTTGAAGCAAATTCATGCCAAAAATTCACTGCCCCTGACTGTAACTGAAACTTAGGACCGGATTGCAGTTATTTGTAGTTAATTCTCGGGGTTAAGTAGTTTTTTCAAAAACCTTACACCCGAAAACTTTAGCTTAGAAACTTTTATTCCCTTACTTACGCACCACAGTTTCTCAATCCACTTAAAAGACTTCTTATATACTTATCATGTACGTACCTTCGTACATGTTAAGCACATTCATACTGATACTGCTGTCTCGCGTGCATAAGTGTATTGTGTAATCGAGCTAAAGTGTTTTTTTTAGTTCGGAACATATTTGAGATTTTTAAGAGTTCTAAAAGTCATCGAATCCCTTAGCGAATTCAAATTCAACGCCAAATATCATAGATTAGGAAACACTTAATTCACTGGGAACTAGACATGGGATGAGTTTTAAAACTCTGATAAATCTAAAATTGTTCTCTTTAAAGGTGAACACACTTATGTTTTAATGTGATTTCATATGGATTGTATTGGGTTGTATTTCTGGATTGAATAACGTTGAAAACAGAAGAAAAAAATTCTAAGCTAGGTTCATCGGGTGCACCTCTGAGAAATCCGAACAAATAATTTGCATAACAACGGTACTCTGGGAAAAGTGACAATAAATAATTGATTTAACTTTCTTATGCAAATTAATTATTCGAATTTTCTTTGAGAAAAGGTTTCTATCCGAATCCTTTATAAGTTAAGGTTCTTATACGAATTATTTGTCAATTACGTTTTTCATGAAAATTATTTGTTGTCATTTTTTGGAAGTTCTTATGAATTTTACTTTTGGCGGATTTTATTCATTTTTCAAAAGTTAAGGTTCATATGTAAAATATTCATCCAATAATGACGTCCAAATTTTTCAGTGCGGCCCCCTTATAGGTCTGTTTCAAGGTCATACGAATTGTCAAATTTCATCCATAGAGACCGGTCAGTGAAAGTTCATGTTTACAGTTACTTGTAACAAACCTATTGCATTTGACTGCAGTTTCGTCGAGTGATTAAAATTTACTGACAGCACTAGCTGTCTAAATCAGTTCGAAAAACGTTTAAAATATTGTCTACATCGTTAGACACGTAACAAAGTTAATTTTCTTAAATTTTATTCAGAAGAATAAAAAAAATATTTTGTTAAAATTGTGAGAAATTTCAAGAAATATTTATCAAATTTCTCAAAGAATTCTCAAAATTCTCAAAAATAGTCCTTGGTACCTGTGTGCTAAACCATTTAATTGTGATTTTGAACTGTTATTCCCAATTTTAATTAAACCTGGTTTTATATTTTGTTGTTATAGGAATCCCTTGGAGAGGGGCGTTTTTTTAAATAAGAGGACCGAAGAGACTATTTTTTTCTATTAGCAAATAATTTTCTCAGGCTGACTTGGGATCATTCCCAAGCTTGATTCTTTCTCCTTCTGACGAAATTTACTATTTTGACTGGTTTTACTAAGTTAGAGCTGATTTGAATTCACACTGAACTATTTCACTTCAATGAAGCGATTAATCACGGAGAATTCTTCACCATAAAGCAAATGCACTTCACCCAGATACGATCATAATTCACGATAAAGTTCCTCGTGAACAGTCGTGTTGTTTTGAAGTTTCACAATAGCATTTAAACGTATATACTCTTGAGAAACCTAAAAATACTTTTCCAAAAATAAAATTGTTGGAGAGGAACTAGGAACTGAAATGTGTTGTCGCAGTTATGAACGCCAGAAAAATAAAATAGTTTTTTCGGAGAGAGAATTTCCAATTTTTCGTTTTTCTTTTGCTTTCAGTTATCATTTTCAGTCTAAAAAAATCGACGACACCGTTAGCACTTAGTTACACGTCAAAACTATAATGATCTTAATTTAGTTTTCGGTGTTGCGGTATGGCTTTAAGTAAATTAATTTTGTTGTTTATAACCGGTACCATATTGAAAACGTCTGCCGAAGGACAATATAAAATAGGTAAATATAATCTCGACTAAGTGTTTAAAATGCGACATATCATTTCACTGAACAAGCTGTCTTTAAAAACGAAGCTCTATCATAAAAGTGCGTAATATACAGTGAATCATAAAGGAAAAATGTCACAATCATGGCAATTATAAATATAAATAATTCGCTATGGATACGACGCGCTTAAGTCGTTTTAAAAATAGCACGAATGATCCATACAGTGTATGACAGTATGATATATACACTGTGCATGGAAGTGCACCAATGAGCGATTTTTATGAGTTTTAAATTTTCTATATCAACAACATCATTGCTGATATGAAGCTCGAAATGACTTTATGAAAATCGCTTTATTTTTAATGCACAAGTGATTCCATACCAAAGTATCATTAATTTCTAGAGGGCTTGCTTAACACTAGATTATGAATAAAGACTGTAATCTATTCGAAAAAGGTGCCATATTTCATGAAGATAATCGCGAGGCTGAGGTAGCGTTTCGCAATGCAATTATACGAGAAAATGTGTACAACACGAACAAACGGATTGAATTCATACCAATAGTAAAATTGGTCGAGCGAGACGACAGTTTGAAGGCGAAGAAAATTGGTACGTATTCCGAGTTATCCACAAAACCTATATTTCTTTTTCACAAATTCTGTTTCTGCCTTTAACCGTAGCTTGTGATTTAATATCTGAAGGTGTAATTGCAATATTTGGGCCTAGTTCATCTCAGACAACAAGTAAGCGGGATAAAGGTTCGATCTTAAACGTTTAATAGGAGAATTTTGAAAACAATTACAGAAATCGTCGGCTCAATCTGTAATGAGTTCGGTGTGCCACATATTCTAGCGAATTGGCTGCCAGAGGATGAAGTGGATATTTCCGAAAATCATCGATACACCCGTAACTTTTTCCCTGAAAATAATTTCTATGCCAAGGCACTATCGCAGATCATCGTTGACTATGAATGGAAGGAATTTACATTGATCTACGAAACTGCTGACTGTAGGTTTTCGACTTCAATTTCTTTCTTTCTTTCTATTTTTGCAGCGAAAATAGGATGCATAATCAGTTGATTTGCTGATTCGAAAACATTGTGTACTGATCAGGTTCGTTATAGCGTTGGAGCGTCTGGTGGAAATATTACAAATGCACGATCCCCAGGACAGTCCAATAACGATTCGTCAGTTACCTCCCGATACGGATGATTATATGCCGTTCCTAAAAGAAATTAAGGCTTCAACCGAAAAGCGAATGATTATTGACTGTTCACCGGAGAAAGTTACGGAACTGCTGAAGCAAGCAATTATCGTAAATATGACGAAAGATTACCAGGTATGCTAGATTTCCTTCAAACAAAAGACACATCACTAAACGATGTTCGTTTAACCGGAAAAAAGAGTTACATAATCACGTCTCTCGACTCGCATATGCTGGACTTTCCTGACTTAAAATCTATCGAGTCCAATATCACAACTCTACGTATAATGAATCTTAAAAGTCTGGAAGTGGAGGCAGCTGTGCACGATTGGCGGCAGGATGCTAAAAAAAATCAGGATTATACAGTAATCTCTGCAGATCGCATAAAAACCGAAGCGGCTCTATTCAACGACGCAGCACGTGTATTCTCGACGGCCTTTCGTGAATCGAGTTCAAATCGAACCATTTATCCATCGTTGTTACGATGTACTGGAAAAGAGTACGGAGATGATGAGGTCGATTATGAATCGAAAATAACTCATTCCGGAAAATGGGAATACGGAATGCAAATCTTACAGACGATGGATCAGATAACAGAATTGGGAATGACTGGCCGAATAGTCTTTGACGGCGACGGTAAACGGAAAGATTTTTATATGGAAATTTTAGAGCTAAGCAAGCTAGGCGACGGATTTAAAAAAATCGCCACAATGGACCCGAAGCATGTGCACATTAATTACACAAGAACCGAAGCTGAAATTACCTCTCAAGTTGCACAGGTTTTACAAAATAAAATAGTGACTGTTGTTGCTTTACGTGGAAAGCCATATCTCGATTATAGGTAAGTATAAAAAAATTCTGGTTTTTAAACAGATCTGAAGAGGCTGTTCCAATCTGTCTAGAACCGCAAAAGAAGGTGAAGTCCTTGTGGGCAACGATAAATATGAAGGATATTCTAAGGACTTAATCGACAGCATCGCAATACACTTGAACTTTACTTATAAATTTGTACTCGAGCCCAACAATGCATATGGATCATACAATAAAGACACTAAGAAATGGAATGGACTGATCAGGTTTCTACTAGATGGAGTGAGTATATTGATGTAAGGGGCCGTTCATAAATTACGTAACGCAAAAATTGATAATTTTCAGACCCCCCCCCCCGGGTCTGTAACGCTAAAATGTATGGAACTTTAAAAAAAATGTATGGACCGTAACGCCAGGTCAACACCCCCCCCCCGGGTATTTGCGTTACGTAATTTATGAACGGCCCCTAAACAAAAAGTCTGCACTCAATTTTCAATCCACTTTTCTACATCAAAAGAAAGCTGACATGGCCATTTGTGATTTAACCATAACATATGAACGACGTTCGGCAGTCGATTTTACAATGCCGTTTATGACCTTAGGTAGGTAATAGTTTTCATCATGCATGACTACCTCTAATCATTTTGAGTTTTATATTACTGTCCATTGACAGGAATTAGTATACTCTATGCAAAACCGAAAAAAGAATCACCGGGTCTATTCTCGTTCATGTATCCGTTGTCTACGACCGTTTGGCTATTGATGGCAATAGCATATCTCTGCTTGTCAATTTTGCTTTATTTTCTGGCTATGTAAGTTGAAAGTTTAGTTAAAGTTGTCTAGTAGTCGGGGGCTCCACTGTACTTAGACTATTGGGGCACCTAGTTGACTATACTGTTGGTAGAGAAAACTTTAACCAGGAGTTATGATGAGGACAGACTATTTTAGACACTCTCAACTCATTCAAATTTAAAGGATTGCTGTGGACGACTGGCAATTACCGGCACCAGTTGCAACCGGTGAGGCGAGCTCATCGCAAAGCGAATCAAGTGACGAATCGGACAGTCAATTATTGGAAACCATCTGGAACATGCACAATTGGATTTGGTTGGTAGCCGGGTCAATCATGCAACAGGGATGCGATATACTGCCAAGGTGAGTGCGGCTATAATCAACATGGAGAACCAAATCAACAGCAAAATACCGTCTCTAGAGCCATATCAACACGTGTAACGGCTGGCCTTTGGTGGTTTTTCGCACTGATAGTTATTTCGTCGTACACGGCCAATTTAGCTGCTTTCCTAACACAGGAACGTATGGAAGAAAGTATTGAAAATGCCGAAGATTTGGCGAAGCAAAGTGAAATTAAATATGGAGCTGTGATTGGTGGAAGTACAATGGCTTTTTTTAAGGTACCTAACAACACTGATTTTGTGAGAAAAGAGATTGGTTCTCATCACTCATCCCCAACCTTTTTGGTTCCTCAGAATTCGAACCATTCCACCTATCAACGTATGTGGACTGCTATGGAATCGGCTTCACCTTCTGTTTTTGCCGAAAACAACGCTGAAGGTATCGACAGAGTATTGAATGGTAATCGAAAGTACGCATTTCTGATGGAGTCTACTTCTATTGACTACACGACTGCACGAGAATGTAATTTAATGAATGTTGGTACATGGTTAGATTCAAAAGGATACGGAATAGCGATGCCAATGGGTGAGTTAAATTAAGCAGATCCAGTGACCTAGCACAGTGTTTACTCCATTATTGTCAACAGATTCACCATATCGAACACTCATTAGTCAAGCCGTTTTAAGGTTGCAAGAAGGAGGAAAACTTCAACAATTAAAAAAAAAGTGGTGGGAGGGAGGTATAATAGAAACAGCAGTTCATCTGCAGATTGTAGAACGATCAGAGAATTTAATTTCGATATTTGTCCAATCCATAATAACAGAAAATGCGTGTCCTAAAGACGAGAAATCAGAAGATGTACAACTGAAAATGGGTAATGTTGGCGGCTGTTTCCTAGTATTACTCGGTGGTATCGGTATTGCAATTTTATTAGGAATTTACGAATTCTTTTGGAATATAAACAAAATGTCAGTGGAACGTAAGGTAAGTGCAAAGAGACGAACTGTCTTCTACACATTATCTCTTACCTTTGCAACTTTTTGTAGGTTCCTCGGTGGCAGATATTCAAGGAGGAAATAAAATTTGCGGTTGATTTACGTAAGACAAAGAAACCGGTTGCTGAGAACTCGTCGGAAAAAGGATCACTAGCAAATATGTCGACAAAAAGTATAGACACGGGTCGTGGATTACGTTCAGGTTATCAAATTGGCCTGGAACGTATAAATAATGATCTAATGTAACAAGAGTTTCATTAGCAAATTTCACTGTTTTAAATAAACATTTTACAATATGACGGAAAGAAATTAATCAACGATAAGTATATTAACGAGCTACAGCTATACGCAGGGATTATCACATAACATATGTAACTAAAATAAGGAAAATAGTTCAGAATATATGGAAAGTAAGACAAAGATGAAATGTTTGTCTACCTCATTTTCATCGTTATGGAGAATAATTCAAAGATTCTGTGTTTAAATGTTACGACGGACGTTGTGGATAAACCGTACTTAGAATGTGCACAGTTTTCACATAAAATACGCGTGAGGCCTCAAATGATGCAGGTTCGATTCCCATAACCGACAAAATATCAAATGGAATTTTTCTAACGAGATAGCATTCAGTATCGGTAACTTCCTAAAGTTCACTCAAGCTTCAAAAGTTTGTGTAGTTTGGTTGCTGGAAAGATGTACACATTAAGGCGAGACATCAGTTATTTTCCCAAGTTTCCTCAGAAATATTTGCATTTACTTTAAGACGAATCCACACATGGCTAAATTGTTGCCTACATTTCGGCGCAAAATTATTATTATTTTGATGATAATTTTGGACTCGAAGTCTTTTTCGAAAATGTACATTCATCATTTGGTGTTAAAATGTGTTAGCTTTCAGCAAAACTTTTTCGAAAAAGGCTTCGAGTCCAAAATTATCATCAAAGTAATAATAATTTTGCCCCAAAATGTAGGCAACAATTTAGCCAAGTGTAAAGAGGCATCGATGCTTAGCTAAAATTGTAGCCTACATTTGCGTGTTAGTCAAAATACTTTTTTAAATATACGACCGCAATAACGACCACGAATGTGTTAGCTTTAAACGTAAACTGTTTAACGAAATTTCCATAAATAGCTTAGTTCTCTCAAGGCTGGTCTATTTTCTTTTAAAAACTAACACATTCGTGGTCGTTATTGCGGTCTTACATTCTTGAAAAAGAATCGATGCCTCTTAAGGTGTGGTTCCGGAAGTCAAATTAGTCCAAATGAACTTAATATCGGCAGTAAAATGATGTTAAATAAACAACTGAACAAGTTCAATTTCTGACTCCAGTTAGGATTCCAGTTAATTTCAGAAAAAGAAGTTCGCAAAATTTGCTTTCTTTACCTTTCATTATATTTTTTAAATCCTAACGTAACCCACTTCAATCTTACTAACCCCCACCTACTTTTTCCGAAAACTATAATTCTAAATCTAACAGGAAAAAAAACTGTCGCGACATTCTCCAACGCGTATGACTTTTCTTGTTGTAATGGCTAATTGTAATCAGAGCTGCGAAATCATTCAGACATTGAAAATAAATTTGCACTCACGGAAAAAGTGAAAGTTTCTCTCTCATGTTCTCCGTTGAAGAATATAATTTCCACAATTTGTTCGCCGATAAGACTTGCAGAAACAGCTTCCATTGGGCAATAATGTGCTGGTCTAACATGGCCATTGTTATACATAGTCTAACAGCAACGCAAAAATGACCTACCTCAACTACACAACTGCTTTGGAAATAATTTCATGAAAGCCCAACAGAATAGACAATTGTATAATTTTCAATTTTGTTCAAACAATTTTATTAAACGACGTGAAATGGAAATTTATTAGTAGACTTATATGGGTTGATATCTCTAAACGCGATATGAAAGTACATGCTCAAATATATCCAATATTCAAGTAGGTGTTTAAATTCATGGTGTTTCACTTATCTAAATTGCTTTTGATTTGTTATTTTATTTTATATAGTCATTTAATAGAGGTATGCATACCATATCGTATCCGTTGATAATATAGCACCTACGTTCAATGGTTTGAACTGTGTGTCTTAAATGGCTTTTATTTAATCACCACTCTCGAGAGGTTTGTACGTTTTGTTGTTTTTCAACATTTCGTTCCTTTTTTTATATTAAGAGGTTGTGTTGTTGTTTGGTTAAAAATTTGTTAAACCAAGAGATAAACCAATCGATCGAACAATATTGTTATTGTGGTTTGGGTTAATTCTGTATGGTTGGACAAAGTTGTGGCTGTTATTTTTCCATATTTAAGAGAAAAAATGTGTTAAACAACATTTTAATGGATTGTAATATACATGCAATCGCCTTATAATGGTAAATTTATCTCCGAAGTGTATCTGATCAAAAGTCAAATTATTGGATAACTTTTTTTTTCTTCGTCGTCTCTCTCTTTTATTTTTTGTATTTATTCACATTTTCCTTTGAAATTTATTTCGCGTTTGTAAGGTGAAGTTGTTCAATGTTCATTTTAAATTTTATCACTTTCAGCGTTTTCGTAATTTGATAAAGATCGAAATATTTATTGATGTTTTTTCGTAAACAAAAAAAAATAATAAAAATTCTGATGAGATGAACCTACCAAGAATGTCGATCGATGGTGAAATTTTCCGTTCTGGTTCTCTAAACAAATGACACTGAGTAAGGTGTTCTATTCACGGTTGCGGTTGAATGAATTTTAACTGAGCATTTCGATGCACTTTTGATATTTTTGGATATTATTAGTCAGTTCGGAACAAGGTTCTACAAAAATTTTTGATTTTCATCCGTACCGTCGGTGACATTGGTGCATAGCCCATCCTGTCTACAGAGAGAGTGGTGGAAAACTGGTTGTGGTTTTATTCGACAGTGCCTGAAATTCTAATAACAACTGTACAAAAATTTGGTACCCTAAGTGCAAGTGAAGCCGGCAGAGACACGCTCAATTAAAAAAAAACGTGATTTTCAAACAGTCATAAGGGCGTACATTACTTGAGGGATGAAGCTAATAAATAGTTCTAGCAGTATAGCAACAGTTCCTCTACCAATAACCAAAAAATATTTTTGGAGACCAACTACATAGAGGCCGACAGTAGCTCAAAGTTTTCCTCTCATATTTGGTAAAATTAACAGGTTTCAAAGTCACCTGAGACGCACTTTATTAATTTTTTTTTAAATTAAAATGTTTAATTCTGAAATGCTGGAAGTCTCAGCTGTCCATCGACACCACACATGCAATGACTCATGTCAACAGTGTAGATGTTTTGGGTGAATAGGTCCTTCTACAGCGAAGTTTTGTGCATGATTTGAAATATCTATAAATTCAGGGCTCTGAGCTGACTAATAATATCCAAAAATATCAAAAGTGCATCGAAATGCTCAGTTAAAATTCATTCAACCGCACCGTGATTGTTACGATATTATTAAATAAGAAACGCCGAGTCGACTCAGCACAGTTTCCAAACATTTTGATAATTAATAGGATCGCCTAAAGCATCAATGGAAAATCGTTGTTGGATCCAGGATTCTTCTTCTAAACGGTGAGAACACTTTAAGTTATTTAGAGACTGTCTGGAACCACTCTTTGTGCCTAAATTTCATTTTGTAGTCGAATTAAACAAATGAGGAAATAAAGAACCTTAGCATTGAAATGTAAATTTTTGATGGCACTTTTTTGGCCAAATGGAGAGAAATTCAGAAGACAGAATGACGTCTGACAAGTCAAATCATGTTAGGTACGAAAATCATTATTTATTTGCCATAGAAATTATTCGGGGGCTGATGTAAACACTACGTTTGAACTGTAAAGATAGATGACTGGTCTTCGTTGTATGCAGACATTAACACAAACAATCTTTATCGGTAGCTCTTATCACTTAAGGCGCTTTTTAATTTAGTGTTAATGGTATGAGCTGTGCTATGGAGGAACACGCATAGAGTGATGCTCTGAAAATCTTAATCCCTCTCATATAAGACATTTATCGACAAAACTATTGCTATTAGCGTATGTGAATCGTCCATATGCCCTTTTTTAGTGATGCCCATGATGATATAAAAATGATAGATTAACGGAGTTTAATTATTCCCCGCAAAATACACAACAATCCAACTTCCAGAAAAGATCGAGACACATTTTTTTTCAACCCAAAAGCTGAATCGTAAATTTGGGATAATAACGACATTGACAATAAAAACATCTTAAATTAACATAATTCCCATTGTAATGCCCGAAAAAAATATCCAACAAATCAGCACGACAGAGGGTGTTAATATGCGACTACTTATATATGAATTACAATTCACTCAGATTAAAGATATCTGTACACAACATTAACCATATTATAGTCCATCAAAAACACTTTGGCGCAAAGAATTTACAATTTTCGAGATTGTGTATATACACAACAACATAGAGACATACAATAAAGTTAACTCACCCTCTTCTTTTGTAATAAAACACATGGATTCAGTTCAATACTAACAACAACAACAGCCCACCTTATATCCACATCAAATTGAAGCGACAAGGGTTGATTCGGTAGTACATTTATTAACATTGTATAATGTGTGAGGGTGATTTAACGCAATGATTTTCGATTGCATGTTATTGATGTGTATATATTGTATAGTATTAGCATCGTATAAGTAATGATCCTGTTCAGTGAAATATAATTCGAATATCTAAACATGTTCACCAATGCCCTTCGAAATCTATGGTGTTATATATACACGCGTAGTGTAATAATGCAGTTATTACTGGAGGATTAATGATTCATTTCTTTTTTATCAGTTTATCTACAATTTAATATTTTATAACAAAAAAAAACTTCTGAGTCTTTTTTACACTGCTAAGCACTATTGAGGATTACGCTTCCGATTTCCACTACTGCACGATTATCAATCGGATTTTATCTCAGTAAGAAAGAAACAAAAATAATTATCAGAAAAGTGCCACAGTGTCGTACATTTATTTGATAAGATTACGGTTTGAAACTATCAGATTCCATACAGTCTAGCTGGTTTGCATAATAAAATTGAATTTTGTAATTACTACGCATGCAATGAAATTAGTCTCGTTATAGGTATATAGTTCCTTTTCGTACATGCACTGCCGTGCAAGTCTGAGAATATTAATTTAACGTTTGACGCCATCACATTGACTACTTGGCCTGTTCGATTGTACTTTGGCTTGTGTTTAATCGGTGTAATTAAAGTAAACAAGCTAAAATGGTAAGAGGCAGTTGAATGGTATTCGATTGTAATTGTTGCACACGTGAATGGACTTGTCCAATATGTCACGGCACCTTGAACATCTCTTCCTCTATCGCCGGAACACACTCTATAACAAATGTGACCGATATCACTGCACTGATTTAATATGATCTGAAAGCTAATCGACGACAAAAAATAAGCGATAAGCGTTTTGGTAAAACATTTCTCGTCCCAGATAAAAAAGTCTTGATGCCTAGCCAATTACAAGAAAAATATACTAAAAAGCTTGCCTATTGAGTGCCATCTTCATACATTCTCAGCAAGAGCCGGACTACTTTCACTACTGTCTGAGAAAATCTTTGCAGAACATCTACACGAAAGAAATTCCTTGATCACGGTGTGCAGAGAGGATATTCATTCTTTCATTTGAAAACCATAATTTGTCACAACGGTTCAATAAAACTACAACGGTTCAGATCTAATTTACCATTTCCTTACGAACGGGTCTCACTTCTTCGTCAAAGTGGCTGTATCGTTAATATAGTCCGTGACTGCCAAAATGTGTGTAGTGTCCTATAGTGCATACACGAGCCAGTCACAAGATTGCATAAAAATGAGTAAACGTAACGTGAATACAAAAATAAACTTTCTTTCGCAAATTAACACTCTTATCGAGTCATATGCGTTAATGTTAACGACAGGTACTTTGCTAAATTTTGTTCTGATTTCAATTTACAATAATTGATCGATTCAGTATCAGCCGAAACAATAGTTGTATGGTTGTATCTAAAGACGAAAACATAACTTTTTTTTTCGATTCTATTTTTGATTATTTCACACGAAAAATCACACAACACCAAAGTGATATGTAAAATATCTGAAGATACGATTGCGCATATAATCATGGTATATACATATTTGTCACGACCTTAACGAAAGGTTGTTTTTTTGTTGTGTTTGTCAACAAAAGGGGATTTTACTAAAGGCCGATGCTATTCGGCACCGGTGTCAAATAGCATGCACTGTGTTGTGTGGCTATTTGACACCGGATGCGAATAGCCAATCAACACAGTGCATGCTATTTGACACCGGTGTCGAATAGCCAGACAACACAGTGCGTGCTATTTGCATCCGGTGTCGATTAGCCACACAACACAGTAGATGCTAATTGACACTAGTGTCGATTAGCCAGACAACACAGCTGATGCTATTCGACACCCACCTTTGGGAGCCAGAAATAAATTTCGCGCGCGCGAAATTTATTTCTGGCTCCCAAAGGTGGGTGTCGAATAGCATCAGCTGTGTTGTCTGGCTAATCTAGACTATATATTTTGTTTTCTAAAAAAAATCACAGGTTAACTAGAAACGAAAACTTTATTTGTTTAATAAGTGCTTTTCCCTAGCTGTAGATAAAGTATTTGAGTTTTTTTAACACTTCGCAAAGTTCATCAAACCACCATTTTTGATTTCTCTCACTTTTTCAGATGCATATCTTCGCATTGCATTTTTGAAATTGTGATAAAAAGATATCTAAATCACATTGGCGTCAAATTTTAACATTTCTAGCGTAACTTTATAGGAGAGACCTAATCATTAAGAACAGATACAGTATAGCTTCTAATTTTAACAGACTTTACTCATTAAATTATTTTTAATATAAGATCAGAAACACAAGCATATGGGATCCTAGTTTTAGACCACATACTTTTAAGGAATAAAAATTTAAACCTGACAAGAATTTATGTGATTTTGGGTCATGAACGATCAAGAAGGCTGCATTATAATACACATTGCAATGTGATGTAACGCGTTGAATGAAATCGAGTAGTCAATGCTTAGTATATACGCTTCAACAATACGTTCGGTATAATTGTGTGACTCTATACAAGGCTGTATACTTTGGGGAGGTCACGCAGACCGCCATTTTATTAGATATGCGGGAACACACCTTTTCCATACAAACAAATTCACCAAAATTAAATTTGTATGGCGTAGTGAATTTTTTGTATAAAACGTGGTGTGTAACCCGCGTATCTGCATCTGCGTGACCTCCCCAAAGTATACAGCCTTGACTCTATAGCCGTTTATAAAAATTTAGCCTTCGTTGAAGGTAATAGATTCTTTAGCGTGCGAAAAAAAGTTGGTATCGCACTGCGTGCGAAAAAAAAGTTCATATTGCACTGTGTCCGGGAATACAGTGAAATAAGTACCTTCAAAACGACATTAAATGGATGCATGGAAAGGTGATGATTATGGACCGGAATTGCGAAAAAAATTTTAAATTCTTAGAATTCGTTATTTTGTTGGAACTGTAAGACTGATATGCATTGAAAGTAATAAATGTTGGGAATTACGGGTTGAGCCTGGCATTGAAGATGTTTTGGTATGTTTCATTATTTCACTGATGATTTGGATCTGGTTGTGAATTTATAATTTCGGAAATCGTATACCGTATTGGAATGAAATTAAATTTGAAAAGAAAAATTTGGTTCACGGGTGGGGACCGAACCCACAACCTTCAACTTGCCGGGCTGATGCTCTATCCATTGGGCCACCGTGGACATCTTCTTTTCAACTCTAATTTTGAACCGTTCTTTCAAATGCTACGTCACAGCTCATATCGTGTGTTGCACACAAGCTGATCAATTGTCGAACTTTTCTACAACACACACATACTCAACATGTAACGCTGTCGCTTTCCGTACATACGAACATTTACTGTCTCCCGGCAAGTTGAAGGTTGTGGGTTCGGTCCCCACCCGTGAACCAAATTTTTCTTTTCAAATTTAATTTCATTCCAATACGGTTTACGATTTCTGATAATTATTGTACCAGTTCTAGTTACTTTAACTAACCATTAGTCAAAATTATAATTTCGCTATATTTCGATCCAGGTTTAGAACAATCATCAGACGGGGAACCAATATGATTTCGCTATTTCTTGAGTGCAAAATTGTTTTATTCTTTGATTTTTAATTTTCAGTTTTCTCTATACACTGAGAATATTTTTTACAATTGTCGGAAACTCCAATTAGAAATTCAGAATGTAATTATTTGAAAAGAGAACAACAACAACGGATCTCCAACGTTCAGAGCACCAACAATTTTTAGCTAATATGTCAATTTATCATCGTTACTAATATCGACCCCTCTTGACCTTCTTACACGAAATACCAACATTGCGGAAACCACAACCTATTGACATCAATATTTGAATTTCACATTTAATAGTAATTTTAACCATTGCGTATATTTAAAACCAAACAAATGAGTGCGTCTGGTGTCAATTAGCATGTACTGTGTTGTTGGGCTATTCGACACCGGTGTCAAATAGCATACACTGTGTTGTGTGGCTATTCGACACCGGTGTCAAATAGCATGCCCTGTGTTGTATGGCTATTCGACACCGGTGTCAAATAGCATGCACTGTGTTGTGTGGCTATTCGACACTGGTGTCGAATAGTCACTCCGTTTACTAAAAACATACAAAGATAGTAAATTTTACTCAGTACAATGGTGTTACACAAGGCAAGGGCATAGAATGAAATAGGACAAATACAAGTAGAAATTGGGTGGTTGACAAAAAATTCATTCATTTTTTTACGAAGGTACCAGCTTCAACATTTTGAATCTTATTAGTCAGACGTTTGCTTTATGCAAAAAAAGGAGAAACTGACAGCGATTATTTGCAACATTTATGTAATTAAGTCCCTAAAATAAGCTCTGCCTTAAAGAATATTAGTGATTCTTCGTGACGAAGAAAACACCATATCTTGGAAACTTGTTCCGAACGGCTATCATCTGTTATCGTGTTATTGACTTCTGAGTAATGCAATAGAAGTAAACAATTTGAAATCATTCTCTTGAAAATGTTTAGATCAAATAATGAATCAAATAGCATCAAAGAGAAAGAAGAGAAAGAACCAGCAGGAGTATACAATATTCCATGCAGTTCTTGTGATTCAATTTATTTGGGTGAATTACTACGTTTCGTGGAAAGAAAAAATGATCGCGAAGGAAATGTAAGACGACGTGAATACAAAAAATCTGCAGTAGCAAGACATGTCATACGTAACAAAAACCACAAAATCGATTGGGAAAATTCTAAAATAATAATAAAAGAGAGTAATTACCACCTGCGAAGCATTAAAGAAGGTTTAGCAATTCAGCAATACAACGATAATTTAATGGATGGTAATAAACGACCGATAAATTAATTCAATACTACCGATAAAAAATAATAAACTACCGATAAAAATAGTACCGATAAAAATCTTTATCGGTAGTTTATTATTTTGTATCGGTAAAATTGAATTTTTCTATCGGTCGAATATAATATCCCTAATTTAATGAACGTGGACAAAGGTTTAGTTTTAAGTCGAGCATGGGCTTCAATAACTCCAAAGATATCAGACTTCACTGATTTCACTTAGCAATCCTTTCAATATCATTCACATTTTATTCCCTGAAGACGAAAACTGTTTGTTTTACGAAAGATCGGAAAAAATAAAAAATATTTCAAAATATAACCACGTATCCAATTATTTATTAACAATGAATGTAAATAATGAAGTAGTAAAACTAGTGATATGCATGCCGTCTGTGAATTTTTAATGTGCTTCACAAACGCCCAGCTTTAAATTTGAGAAATTAAGCGAACCATTACTTAAATCAGCAACAAAACAAATGTTAAACTCTACTGTCCCACCTCTACTGGAAGCAGTGGCAGATGGAAGTCGTCACTTTGAAATTTTTTTGAGAGAATGGTGGTAGTTCACTGAATTTATTTAACTTAAACTAGAAACTCTCTCCAGTTTGTACCAGTTAAATCCAAATTTTCTCAGGGTCAGCCGTCAAAAATTATTGAATGAAAAAATTATCGAGAAATAGGCTCAGCTTAAATTTGTGTTTAATTTCTCTCATTTTACGTTTAACGTTTGACCAGTTAAAAAGAAGTTCTCTCCTAAGGCAACTCTCTGCAGCTACTATGTGCAATTGTTAGAGAGCTGCCTTAACTCTCCCCAAACACTCCACAGAAACAGCTGTGAAATTTGTTTGTTTACGACATTTTCTGTTGTTGCTGTTGTCACGAAAAAACACTGTCGATTGAATTCCAATTCTATTTGCCACTTTATAGCACGGATGGTTTCATTTAAACTATACCGAATCGGTGTGCACTGCACTTCCTAAAACGTTTTCTGATTATAGGTAAACAACTGACGATTGATTAAAATACTACACTCAAATCTCACTGAAATAAACGATTATTATCTAACGGAAAGTCTCGCTGTTGTCATTGATAATTAATTATGCAGACAAAGCACTGCTCCTAGCATAAACATAGAAAATGTTTGCAGGCTGATGAAATCAAAATATGTCTTGCATTTTTCTCGTTACGACAAGAGTCGGTTTTTCTTGATCCAAGGTAGAACACAATAATGATTCAAATCGTGCACACGTAAAATACTTTGAGACTTTTTGACGACTGACTGACGAGTGTTAATGCTAGAATCAGGATGTGTAAAACTTTATCACATTCCAAATAAAATAAAAAAAAATCATTAAAATTAACAGTAGCCGAATCTTCACCACAATTTGTTATTCCACTCTGCATTCATGTCATCCATTTGTCTAATTTGTTTTTTTTTTACAAAAACTTTCTGATTGACTCGACGAACACATTTTATTTTACATTAAAATACATATTAAACGTAAGGATTACCGGTCATTAATGTAGCACGATAATAATGCACAAAAAAGGCAATTATATCCGCAGCTGATTTCATCAAACTGGAGTTAACCGAATCGAACTAACCGAAACTGGCACAAAAAATCACAAGAGCGATTTTTATCGGGCCTTAGATTAAATAGACAATTCAACAAATAAAATCGAAAAAACCGATGACCGAGTACTATAAAATGTAAAATAAGTACACTACATGGGCAGTTGATATTATAAGAATCGAACAAATTTCCTAGAGATATAAAAATTCGGCAATTAATTTATAAAATCGTACTGATGGGCTAGGACGCGAATTATTGTGGTATTTATCGTCGCCGTTGAAACATGTATTTTCAACGAGTTTTTAAGTAAAAATTTGTGTTGTGAAGTTGCAATATTTTTTATGTGAATTTTGTGAGCTAGTGTATGTGTTCGTGTCTATGAATAAAGTTGAGAAAGAGCAGAAAATCCACTAAAATGATAGCAAACGAGAGATCAGACAATTTCAAGGACAATTTAAAAGAGGGATTCACCAATTTAGCCTATGAAAGTGAAAAAACCGATGTAAATGCTAACGAACAAAATGTGAATGGAAAAGTGAAACAAGATGTTGATTTCGACGATATTATACCACAATTCGGAAATTTCGGCAAATATCAGATAATTCTGTTCTTGTTACTCGGACCGTACACCCTCTTCTTTGTCTTCGTCTATTTCACACAAATATTTATTACATTAATACCGGAAAAGTACTGGTGTCATGTACCAGAACTACAGCATTTGGAGTTGGAGGCTCGGTAAAAACGAACGAAGTCGCGTCAAGGTCAATCAAAATTTACAAAAAAAATCTCTTTACGCAGAATGAACCTATCGATACCATTGATTGATGGCGAATTCAGTAAATGCACTATGTACGCTGTAAATTACACTCAGTTACTTATAGACAACATTCGTGAACCAGATCCCACATGGGAAACACAATCGTGTGTAAATGGGTTTGAATTTGATCATTCCGAAATTACCTACACGACGATTGCCACAGAGGTAATTCCTAAGAGTAGTTATATCTAGAGAGGAAATTTCGAACAAAATTATACGTAAAATATGTGGTCCCAACATGAAATACGACATGTTTATTGGTGTGTGTGTTTGCCCTCTTAATTAAGAGGGCAAATTGAACTATCAAAAGCGAAATAGTGTCAACGCATACATGTATTGGTGTTAAATTATACGAAATGTGTATATTATACAAACTGATGTTGGGACCACATTTCGTCGTACGAATTTCCTCTCTAGGTATAATTACTCTAAGGGTAATTCCAAGTAAATGACTCGGTCATAAGATATATATATATTCGTTAACACTGTAATCAACAGCTAGAATGGGTGTGCGAAAATGATATACTACCTACAATAGCGCAGGTAAAATAGATACAAAGACACTGTAGAAAATACCGGTTACCTAAATGGTCGGTCTTGTTCCGTAGTCACTATTTTTCCTCGGAGCCATTACTGGTGGTCTTTCGTTAGGTTGGATTGCCGATCGATTCGGACGGGTTCCAGCTCTCGTTGGTGCAAATGTAGTTGGTGGCGCAGCTGGTATCATAACTGCATTCGCTAATAGTTTTTGGTCGTTCACAGTTTGTCGTTATTTTGCTGGATTCGCATTCGATAATTGCTTCACTTTGATGTACATATTAGGTAAACATCTGAGGGCATTCAATTTACTGTATACTACGAGAGAGTATTGGTGTGACAGAACATATTTTCCGATCTCTAGTGATGAAAAAGTCACTGTATGTGCACCAACACACTCTCGTATATCATAGTAAAATATGTTTTAAAATAGGCCAATATACACTCGGTGTGTAATTTCCTCGTATTGCGCACTCAGTGTACACCTCTTGTGTGATAATCTAACTTGTTTTTATAGTGCTTGAGTACGTTGGTCCGAAATGGCGTACATTCGTGGCGAACATGTGTACAGCTATCTATTTCGGAATTGGTGCTTTAGTCATGCCTTGGATTGCATTTTATGTCAATGATTGGAAAATACTAACGATTGTATTGTCTGCTCCATTACTTTTTGCTATTTTCACTCCTTGGCTTGTTCCCGAATCAGCGAGGTACGAATAGGCAAACCATTTTTTATATTTACCGAATACCGAAATGTCCTCTTATGCATTCCCAGGTGGCTGGTTTCGCAAAATAAAATGGAAAAAGCAACGAGAATTATTGAGAAATTCGAGCGAGTGAACAAAAAGACAATTCCGACGGAAACGTTCAAACAATTTTTGGATACATGCCATCGAAACAATGAAGAGCTTAAGGACAAGACGTATTCATTTTTCGATTTGTTTAAGACGCCTCATCTACGGAAAATTGCTCTCTTAACTATTGTCATTTATATGTCTACATCGCTGGTCTACGATGGTTACATTCGTAGTATCACAACAATCGGATTTAACGTGTTCGTGGCCTTCACTTTGGTACGTTTACTTTGGAAATTTGTTTGATTTTCCGCCCTACTAATTTTATGAACAATCTTTGCAGGCTTCTGCCACTGAATTTCCAGCTTCGTTTATTTTAACATTTATATTGGATAAATGGGGACGGCGGTGGTTGATGTTTGGTACGATGGGGCTGTGCGCATTATGTAGCTTAGCTCTGTCATTTACCATTAACGGAAATGGTAATTTATCCCAAAAACATATGTTTACAGTTACAACGGTTTAATGAAATTTTTGTGTATTTGTACCTATGTAGTGATAGTTTCAGTTGTTCTGATGATAGTCGGACGATTCTTCGTCAACTGTTCATACAACATAGCGCAACAGATTTCTGCTGAATACCTACCAACAGTGGTAAGAGGAATCGGCGTTGCATTTATCCACAATTTAGGCTACGTAGCAAACTTGTTGTCACCGGTCGTTATTTACTTACAATCAATCAATTCATCGCTGCCGTTTTATATTTTAACGATTGTGGGTCTGATCGGAGGCTCGGCGATTCTGGTGCTGCCGGAAACAATGGATAAGGCTTTGCCGCAAACGTTAGAAGATGGTGAAAATTTCGGCCTCGACGACACATTTTGGTATCCTTGTGTGAAGTAAAGTGTTTCTCGGTTAATTCAACGAAGTTCATTTTTATCGAATTCATTTACATTTTGTATAGGCCGAGAAAGAATTCTGATGCGGCTGAGTAAGCAACAAATTCTGGTTCGAAATTTTACATATGCGGCTGGTTTGCGGAAGTGGAATAGGATAGGATAGTCTGTGTTTATTTATTATAATATATTAAATGAGATCAATGTTACTACAACGCGATGCGATTTTTTTTTTGTTGCTACAAGTACACTCAATATTAGTGTCCACTTTATGCTTTTAAGCGATATATGAAGCCATGCTAGTCGCGGCAAAAAATCGCATGCCATTTTAGTAACGCATACCGTGTTAAATATACTAGGTTCCATGCTGTCAGATTGACAATACACTAAAAATAAAATTTTATTTTAAATTCCTGTCATCGATTGATCATTGAAATTATTGAAACATTAGTTTGTCAAGTCAGGACCGTCCACTGACTGTTCTCCTAAAATTTATATCTTCACTCAAATGGGACAGTACCTACCTAACAGATTTTACTCACTGCAACCCCGGAAAATGAGTCATTCCTTCATTGAACTGATCGTTCATACTCATGTCCTAAAGATTCACAAAAGTTTCATTTGGAAGCAAGTCTAAATGTACTAAAAACATTCAATTTTAATGCAAAAAACCATTTAAAATTAATTAATTATTGATTAATTAGGATACCAAAGGATCAATCTTCACTCGTTTCTGTGAAAAGCGAGGTGAATAGGTTTCAAGCAATAATAACACTTCGAAATTTAAAATAACCTACTTGCACCATAATAACACACAAAAGAACACAGAATGCATAAAACTTTTCATGTAACAATTTATTAAATAAGAGTCGAGAAAAACTGAATTCGTTCATGTATTTTGACAGTTAACGATGTTTGCTTTTCAAATCTTCGTTTGTTGTTCCATAAGTCATTTTTTTGTCGGAAGGTGTCGCCTACTTCTATTTCAAGTGTCAATTATTCTGTCATAAAGTGTATAACAACTTTACAGACCGGTTCTCTTTATACAAGAAAGCTAAAAATTTCAACAAAACTCCAAGGCACGATCCCCAACTCTAACAAATGAAAATCGAAAATCGCGGGCGGTATCGGGTAATCTGGCACACGAAACAAAAATATTAGATTCTTAAAGTCCATTTTTCACAATCTCGCCCACACAAACTTAATAAATGTTTGTTAGCTCTGTCATCAACTATTATCCCTTAAGTAAAATTTTGTGCGATTTCACCTTTTACGCAGTTGAAAATTGTGCTATTTAGCACTGTGTGCCAAATTACCCCACGCCCCCGCACTACAAATGAAGAGAGGTGCCAGTTAACATGATTGTAGGTTAAGCAATGCCTCCTTTTCCATATAGGCAAAAAAGGGAATTGCCCTTGGCGCCAAAACAGTATAGATGACACTGAGTGAGTATCGTAGATAGGAGTCCAGGTCAAAGATGTGCCTTGATCACCGTAGGACCTGTTGCAGTCACAAATTTATTCTACTTTGATTGTCCATATAAAACTGTTTCAATTCAGTCCATGCCCTCATAATTACGAATATATAAACGAAAATTGTGTTATACTCACAGATCCATGAAACAGTTCCTAATTACGCTAAATATCCCGCTATACATTACGCTAACAAAATAATTGGAACAAAAGAGAAAATAATTTCCAAAATTAAACATCAAAACTGTCATAGTATACATCACATTAATATATTAACCTCATTAAACACGTTGATTATCCCCATATCATTTTTTATTGTGATATGATTTTGCGTCCCAACGTCCGCCGTCACTTCATGCTTTTGTTGCTGTTGTTGTTGTTTTCTTTCGTTAATGTATACATAAAAAGTACAAAGTTAATTAGATCGTCCCCAAACACATAACACTATAATATAATTTGCGCATGGTGTCACAATTGTTTGACAATCAAAAATTTATTTAAACAAAAATGAAATTATAATTTCCAAGTTAATTAACAGTATGTGTCTAATAGCGTTGAACTTGCAACGACCGCATAAATATATCACCTGATTAAATTCGAGTATATTTCGGTCGGCCAAACGTTAAGATTATAATTTTCACATTTGTCTGAATTAAAGTACAAATACATCATGTACCCAATAATTGTGACATGCTTTGTGACAAAAAAAAAATTGTATAATCTTACCGAGTCAATTAGACATCTGAGTCAATTTTCTGAATGGCAGAAGTCTGATAAATTTAATTCGAAAAAAGAATCGTTCATACATCGGTGATTTTTAAGCCGGTTATATACATTTTCACTAAAACTATATGGTCGTTCAATATGTAGCCCAATTACGTCGTATAAATATTGTATTGAATTGGACATACTTATGTGGAGTGGACGCTATATACCTATATACAATGTATAATCGATGCAACAGCTACACAAATAAATTAGAAATTCATTTAAATTAATTAATTCATAATAAATAAACACAACGTTCACAACAAATTAGATAAGAAAATGTTTTTTTTTATTATTATTTTGGTTTGATGTATCCACAGATAGATAGAGGTGGTGGAGAGACGACGACGAAAAAACAACAACAACACGAAAACATAAAAGCATCGAGACAGTTTATGTTTTCAATAACTTAAGTTTTATCGTCGATTTTATACATACAAACATATAATGGTATACACACTACACACACTCCACGCGATCAAATAAACGCTTTCGTTATAATATGGACTGGAATATAGACTGGAATAGTGGAATTATACATTTATATTAAGCTCTTAATTGAAAGATTATGTTATTGTTTGAATCGAATGAAGGTGATAGATGCATTTTTGTGAGTCGAAAAGTGAATATAAAAACACAATCCAGTTGTATCCGAATAAATTAATTTGAATTTGAAAAAATATTAGAAATTTTGTGGACATATATTTGGTGAAGACATCAATGACAAGAGTTCAGAGGCACCGACCTTAATTTATGTTGTTTTGGGTGCGGGAAAGTGGTCTCCATACGACATATTAATTCAAGGTGTAATATAGGGTTGATTGGTTTGATGATGATTTGTTTATCGAAATTAGATTGACGTGTCGCACAAACAAAAACGAATGGAGTTTCCGTCAAAAATGGAATGGTAGTTGTGTGGTCCATTTGGGTCGTAGTGTTAGGGTCCATTTGGGTCGTAGTATTAGTTCAGAAACTGATTCTAATCGTCTGTTATCGACAAAAATATGAAATGACCTAATGCTAGTGTGGTCTTGTGAGTGGTTGGAATGTTCTGACTGTGAAATAATTACTTTGATCGCAACTGTCTGAAGATCATCCTTTGTTGGGCCCATTTTGCCTTTTCTCAACCATTAAGAGTGATATCTCCAAATCTTCAGGTGATTGGGAAACAAGCGGTCTCCGATTTTAATGAGTGATAGCTCGTTGGATTCGTCTTTCAATTCTAGGAAACACGTGTCTTTCACTTTTTCTTAAAAAAAATTTGTTTTCTGTGAAAAGCGCTCAAAAGTGAAGACATGCCAGAGGGTACCGAAAACAGTTTTTCGGCAATAACTCAAGAAAAAATTATTTTAAATGGTTGTAATGTTGTACGATTGTTGGCCTTGAAAAGACCTACAGGTAGAGTATACGCACCGCTTGGTGCTAGTTGATCCACTAGAGTTATGACTAGAAATATAGTGAATGTTCGGAGAGTCCGCCATCTCTGCAGCTTCGATGTACCACGGAACTGAGTATGGGGTGTTGTAGCTGGCCTCACCCACTATCGTTGCACATATAAATGAACCCAGTACTTTTGGGCTGCAAGCCTACAGAAGTCTTGAAAAAAAAGTTGGTGCCAAAATGTAGATTTTTTCCTTCTTTCTGAGGGCCCAACTGCCAGAAGAGCATCTGGAACGGTACTACGGCAATCATTTTTTATTGCCGAAAAACTGTTTTCGGTACCCTCTGACATGTCTTCACTTTTGAGCGCTTTTCAAAGAAAACAATTTTTTTAAAGAAAAAGTGAAAGACACGTGTTTCCTAGAATTGAAAGAGGAATCCAACGAGCTATCACTCATTAAAACCGCTTGTTTCCAAAGTTAAAAAAATCACCTGAAGATTTGGCGATATCACTCTTAAGTCTATTATTAGGCAATAACTTCTGAGTAAATGAACGGAAAGGCTCTTTGTCAAACGCTAGGCGATACTTTGAACAAGTATACCAAATCAACACGGGCCACGAGAGAAGATCTTGTAGCGTGGATACAATACATGAGTAATATCCAATTTTGGGACGCCACTTTCGTATGAGTATGAGGGAAAACTTGGCTAAATTAATTGAAAGCAATTCAAATATTTGCGAACTTCAGTGTAATTTGTTTCCTCACATCTGATTATTAAGCAATTTAAATCTAATATATTTCTAGCATTAAACTGACTGACTGACTGCACGCACACGATATCTCATTTGCTCATTTCCGTAAAATATACGATGTTCTGAAAATTTGACTGCTCAGCCCCAGTCTAAAAGGATGGAGTGCGTAAAAGTCATAAAGTTGTACATTTCACATAAAAAAGGAAATCCATTGACTATTTACGTATTCCAATAACATCCTAAAAACACATTTTCATAAAAATAAAAGTCTGAAAAAAAAAATTTAATTCAGTCTCTGATGTGTTACACAATATTGCTTTATTCCATGCTTCAATCTCTAGATAATTCGCTTTTTGAAATTCACATTCAAAACGAAATTAACTTGTAATGCATACAAATGCAAAATATAATAATTTTGCTCGCTTTGACACTTCAAAAGCCATATCCTATTCGTTATTCCCAACTATATATGTGGGGTTTAAAAAGCTTTTTCTCTGAATGCTTCCAACGAAACACATATTTATGGATTTGCTGTTGACTCATTATCCACCTGACACCACGTATTCAAAATCTTTTCATGCAATATGCACTGGTTGTACGCTGGTTGTAGCCTTATGGTATAATAGTTTTTTTTTAAATCATTTTTTTACCGACGTAATGTTGTGTCACTTAGTATTGCAGACGCATACTTTAGGACAATTGTTTAAACAAAAAGGATAAAAGACCAACAGGTGGTTCTCTAAAGATAAGTAGGTATTTGACTCTGTATTCATTTAATTGAACAATTGTAGATTTTCAAAAACGAAAGTTTTTACGTAAATATTTTCAATTTACACCCCATATTATTAGGCAAGCGCCCACCCATTCTTTTACAGCCAACTAATGTAGACGCGTTTTTCTGATCCCGACCGTAGATGGCAGTTTGCTTGTAAAAAAAAAACATTTTGACCCAACTTCGATGGCGCTATAAGTATAACATAAGATGAACAGAAAACTAATTGCGTCTGGAGAAAGATCCAGAGTAACGACGACATAAAATGAGAGGTAAATCTCACTACACTACACTACACCTTATTTGATAAACTCTATCAATCAAAAGTTTGGGTTATATATTCTCCTCACGCAAAATACTAAAAGCTCCCTGTCTAATTCCTTAATTCACACAATTATTCCCTTGACTGAAAGTCATGGGTCTTATGGATGATAAACACCCTAAAATGTTTGTCACACAATGATCACTACTATGATTGAAAATGCATGAATGTATGACCAAAAACCTTAAATACAGAAAATGTTTGTCACACTTTGATGATTCGTTGATAACACGATAACTTGAGTAATTTTCAACGGATTTCCAAAAACTTTTTTTTAATCGACGGGGAATTGAATTAATGAGGTTAAGTTCGAAGATGGGCTATTACGGTCGGGTGATCTTAGAGATATTCTCAAAAGAATTTTTGTCTGGTCGCTTGATTCCACGATAACTCGAGTAGCTTTCAACGGATTTCCAAAAACTTTTTTTTAATCGACGGGGAATTGAATTGATGAGGTTAAGTTCGAAGATGGGCTATTACGGTCGGGTGATCTTAGAGATATTCCCAAAAGAATTTTTGTCTCGTCCTTTGATAAAACGATAACTCGAGTAGTTTTCGACAGATTTCCAAAAACTTTTTTTTAATCGACGGGGAATTGAATTAATGAGGTTAAGTTCGAAGATGGGGTATTACGGTCGGGTGATCTTAGAGATATTCTCAAAAGAATTTTTGTCTGGTCGCTTGATTCCACGATAACTCGAGTAGCTTTCAACGGATTTCCAAAAACTTTTTTTTTAATCGACGGGGAATTGAATTAATGAGGTTAAGTTCGAACATGGGCTATTACGGTCGGGTGTTCTTAGAGATATTCCCAAAAGAATTTTTGTCTCGTCCTTTGATAACACGATAACTCGAGTAGTTTTCGACAGATTTCCAAAAACTTTTTTTTATTTGACAGGGAATAAAATTACGAAGGCTACGTTCGAAGATGGGTCGTAACGGGCTGGTGATCTTAGAGATATTCCCAAAAGAATTTTTGTCTCGTTCCTAGATAACACAATAACTTGACGTAATCCTCAACGGATTTCAAAAACTGTTTTTATTCGACGGGGAATTCCATTCCCGAGGATAAGTTCAAAGTTGGGCTATGACAGTGGGGGATCTCAGAGATATTCCTAAAAGAATTTTTGTATCGTCCCGTGATATTATCGTGTTATTAGTTGAGTAATTCTTAATGGTCCACAAAAGACAATTATCCTCCTAAGAAAGATATTTTTGGGTTAAGCTCGTTAATGGAATATACTGGAGTAATATTCTAGGACTTATTCCAAAATTTTGTGTGTGTAATATCTTTATATCGATGATAAGAAAAAAATTAAAGTTTGGACGAGTGTGAACTTTGCGGCCAGAGCGAAGCGAGGGCCGTAATCACACGAGTTTAATTTTTATTCAATATATAAGCAAGAAATTCGCCTCTTTCCAGGGCCTGCTAGAAGACAATAAAACTTAAGAGACATCGATGCTTAGCTAAAATTGTATCCTACATTTGCGTATCTCGTGCTGCCTTTTTGATGGTATCTTTTCATCAGAATCCTTTTTTCAAAACACACGACCGCAATAACGACCACGAATGTATTAGCTTTCAACTAAAAGTAGATTTGGTTGTAGTCACTTGACCAGTTCTGAAAAAAGTGATCAGTGTAACGAAATTTTCATAAACTGCCCAGTTTTCTCAGGGTTGGTCAAATTGCTACAACCAAATCTATTTTATGTTGAAAGCTGACACATTCGTGGTCGTTATTGCGGTTGTACATACTTGAAAAATGAATCTGGTGGAAATAGATTACCAAGAGACGGTATTTAAAAATCACCCAAATGTATACTTTTCAGCAAATCATCGATGCCTCTTAAGTACTGAAAATACGTATGAACCAGTATATGGTCAAGTGCTGGAATTTCTCATATACGTATTTTGTATCGAAAGTAGGGTACGCATACCCTGGTATACTTTTATGTACTTTTAGAGTGATTTTTTTGCTCGGATTACAAAAATCTTCTTGAGAAAAGTAGTCAATCAGTCAAGGGATCTGACCCATCCAAAAGATGGGGCCTAGTAGATATTATCATGAGTATTGACCTCGAAGTGGTAGCATTATGAAGATCAATGACTTGACAATCGAGCACAATGTAAACTTGGTCAAAATAAATGGCAAATCTATTACTTCAAAATCTTAAGTAACATAAGTAATGTTGACAAAGTGTTGTAATGCTTTGACTTGACCAAAATTCGTGAAAAAATTTCTTTTATTCAACGAATTGTTTTTAAGTAATGTTAATGTTTAGTAATGAGCGTGAAACTTGTGGAATTCGTTAAAGTGGAGATTACTACTTGTTATTTATAGTTTTAAAATTTGCCTTTTAACGTTTACGTTATGAAACCATCAGTATACGAAACCGTTAACAGTGAGTTGAGATGACGTTTTTTTTGCCATGAAACCAATTAATTGTCAGATTTTATTTTCAAATTTCTTTATTTGCGCCAAAATATCGCAATCATTTTAGTTGCATATATGTGAACGAAAGCTACACACTTGCTTCTGCGTAATATACCTAGTAACAGGGTCCATTTCTTGATCAAAAATAGATTAACCTGACCCTAATGTATTTTTGATCAAGACACAATCTAGCTAAACGCCAAATTTTGGCTTGAAACCTTAAAATCTTTAGCAGCCTGAGTAATGTGTGGCACAGAACCGGTTAAATTAATCTGCCTTCTATGTCATTAAGGGAAAAAATTTCCATGTACTTCATACCATCCTTTAAACGATTTCTTTTTCCGTTCGCTGTTTACGCCTAACAGTTTGCCACACCTTTAAATGTTAATAATATTCTAAATTAAAATGTTTTGAATTGGAAATCTTGTCAAAAAATGTTTATGCCATCTCAAAAACTGTGCTTGTAAAAGATAACGCAATGTGATCGATCATTTGGTTTGATCGCACATATATGCGAAGAACCATATTTTAGAACCAATTTTTATTATACACCAGATATGGAACGACAAAACATTAAAATAATTTTTATTTCATTCACCTTTTCGTTGGGTCTTGGATGGCAAAAAAAAACTAAAAAAAAAAAAAATTGGAAAATATTATACGTTTCATTCATACATAATAAATCCTGTCGTGAACCTGTTTCTTTCATTTTATATTAAATGAGCCAAGGCAACATCATCCTATCTGTCGTTTATTATACCTGCAACATATCACCTTGATATGTATAACCATATAATGTGTATATCGACGAACATTATAAAGTAAACTACGACGAAGAGGAAAAAAAACTTTTTTTGTTTTTAATTCTTCACCTTTTTGTGTCCGAAACGTTTTGGACATAATTTGGTAATTTGGTTAACAGATAAGATGACACCTTCACATACCAATAACAAGACAATTTATTTATTTAATATTTATTTACTATTAAAAGCTTTTGAGATAAGAGCCGACGACGAGACCGCGCCAATGAGTTCCTATAATTTATGTTTTTTTTTGTTATAGAGGAGGTTTCGATTCCTTATTAAAATGTATCTATAATCGCATTTAGATGGTCTCTCCCTAATTGACAATTTCACGACTTTCGTCAATGCTTTCAAAATGTTTTTGACCGCTGCATTGTTATGCGTTTCGTATCAGCGTTGATCTACTATCCCGTCATGGTTCACTATGTCCCTCCTCAACAACATTCGATCAGACTTTTCAGACTAAAAAAGTTCAACGAATGTGTCTAACTAAGAGTAAATGCCGACTCAATGTTAAGGTGTATGGAGTATTAATCACTTATCCGGAAGAGCTTTTGCATGAACAGTTTTAGTTTTTGTGTTTTTTTTTAAAATTATGTAACCACTGAGTCCCTTGTATGTAACCACAGTCAGGCCAGTCAGACTTTTCAAAAAAAAAAAAAAAAAAAATTGCCTCACTTTGAAGCACAAAAACATTCTTATCCCATTTTCCTATGACGGAAGCTCGTTTTGAGTGATTAATAAGCTCATCCTTTCCTCAGATTAAAAACTTTCAGAATTTTCATCCCAGCTAATGCTGATGCATTTCCCCGAAAAACTGATGCTGTTGTGAACGAATTGTAGAATTTTGACTAGTTTCACACAGGTTGCTGCGCAACAGATGCATTTACACTTATTGTGACCAGATCATCTTGTTTCAGCATATTTCCTAGATCATCTGATTCCAGTTGGAAATTAAAATTTAATTTTTTGTGGATGGATTGTCTCCAGAAAGCCGATCAATCATGAGCACCTCAATGATCTAATAAAAAGTCCTTAATTTATTTGCTGAAAAAATTCATTTATATCATCAAAAGTACTTAATGAAAAGCAGATATTTTTCGAGACGCAATAAAAATTGATTTCTATCCATAAATGAATATTATTAACGTTGATCAGGCCACTTTATTGAAATTTTACATTTATTTTTTTTACGATCAACAAACCTTTCTTCTGTTAATGTTTTTTAAAAGTTTCGCTTAACGATAGCAATGTGGAACTTATATTCAGAAAAAAAGGAACTGGTTTAGGCGTTATATGGCTTCATTCATAAGCGTCACAGCCACGAAAATAGTCTCATATACGTACGATCATTTAATTTATACTGCCATTTAGTTAAACAAAATGTTTTGACACTTTTTAAACTCGAATTTGAACCGCCCGAAAATTTTAGCAGACTTTTAAGTTTGACTTAGTCTTTGTGCTCATCACAGAAGTACATCAAGACTTTGGTCCATTTGAGGGTTTAAATGTTAAACGTTGATCCAGAAATCGACTACACAGCCCAGAGGTCAGTACAGAAAAAATATATTAATTTTTCCCCCTATGACATATTATGACATATTTTCTGGTTGAATTCATTTTAATTCTAATATCTCTCACAGTTTCACAGTGGGAAAGGAAATGGAAAGTTTAAGTGGAGAGTCTAGATCATTATTCTACTTCTACTTCAATATTTGCGCACTATTTTTAGGTGATATAACTTCACCCTGGTAAAATATCCATGAAATGTCATAGCTGTGAAGTTGGCTCACAAAGAAAAGAGCGCTGGCATTAGTAATTTTATGACGAAATGTACTATAATTATTATACGAAAATCCATTACATTTGATCTTTAGTTTCCGAATTGCACTTCCCTATAACGATCGCGTCCATGAAAGAGATCTTTTCCTTATAATTTGTAAGTAAAAAATGATTGAAAATAAATTTACTGGAAGCTTACCGGCTACTTAACCTGAAAAGGGACAATTTTGACAATAAAGGAAATAATAGTTTGTCATTACTTGTCATACTTGTCATTATTTAATTGTCTAAGAGTTATTTTTCACGAAAAGTAAAAAATTGGTTGGTTGGAAAAATAACTATTCTCGAAAGTTTTACTTTTCGTCTCTGAGTTGAGAAAAAGTCGTTATGCAATTCCGTCACAAAATGTTCAAGCATGATTTGATGTCCTTTTCGTCATACGATGTGTCTATCAAAACAACCACTTTTCGCAACTAGTTGCATAAATAACACTTAATGATTGGACTAAAAAAGCATAAAAAGATAAAATGTCTCAGATGTTTAAATACAGTCAAAGGCAGTCAATTTTCAGCAAAAATTAGCTTCAGCTGTTTTTCAGCTGATCCATACAAACAATCACAACCGTTTATACCTCTTTATACGGCTTTACCACTATCATGCGCGTGCGTGTAGCAGCTTCAACCGTATGAACAAGGAAAACCAGTTTTGATTGTATGTGTGAATCAGCTGAAAAACAGCTGAAGCAAATTTATGCTGAAAATTGACTGCCTTTGACTGTAAATGTAAATGTTTAAAAATTTGGCAATAAAACCTTGTAGTCAATTTTCGAGAATTTATTGAAAAATGAGAAACCTCAGAAGGAAATGCAATGTTACATGTTTCGATCAAGGTTTACAAAGGTGAAAAACCTCGAGACTTATACTTTGCACATGATTTGCAAGTTCATCGTGCGAGTCCTAAGATCTACAAGTCAAATTAACTCGCCGGTAACGTTTTTTTCCCGTTTTTATTTCGACTAATTTGTATATTTATTTGATCAAAGGAATTCTTTGATTTTTTTTATTACATTTTTTTCTCGAAAAATTAGAATTTTTATTTGAGCGGTCGACATTAATTTACACACTGTTGTCACATTAACTTAGTTCTTGTATTGATTGATGCATGTAATTAACGAATAAAATGTAAATGTGTGGGTTAAACGAAGAACGGCAAAGAATTACTGAAGTTGAAAAAAAAAGTTTTTAAAATATTAAGCGACAGGTAGATGTACCCCGAAAAAAAGGTAAATTAGATCTGTGGAGGGTAAACTATGTTTTTAACATTTAATAAAAGCGGTTTATAATTATCGCCGATTAATCTTATTTTTAAAATGAAAGTTATTTCAAAATTTCTATCTTATCAGTAAGTTGTGGTCCTAATACTGTTGTTGTTTATTTTTTATTCTTCCTTTTTATGTTTTACTCCTCGATTATGGTCAATTTTCTGGCAGGTGAAATGATAATCATACACAACTTCGAAATGATATATGAATGACCGTTTATGCGCTGCAAAGTGAATATGTATGCCATGGTGTTTTAATAATTTTGTTTTTATGAAATTTCCGTCTATAAATAATAACATTTTTGGATGTCGTGAATGTATCATTAAAATTTGGTTCACAAATATCCGATCAGAAGTGGACAAAAAGTAGTTTGCGAAAGTGAAGCTTCTTCATAGCAGCTACTTTTAAATCGTTGAAATAATAAAATTCGTTTGAAATCAAAGAGGAGAAAAGAATACATCACAGATTAAAATGCCAGACCCTGTCTTAGACCCGCAACTTGTCATTTTTGATTAAAAGAAAACAATCACAATTCCATTCATCAAGTTTCAAGATTTTTTTTGTTATTTTATTCAAAGGTCACTGTTATCCAAACAATACAAGAATCATTCAGAATCTACTACTTCTTTTTATCTAAGTATTTTCTCTGATGAAACAGTTATTTCTTTGCCGTGTGGAGACAATAGGAAATTCCAACAAGAGCGAATTTTCCACAAGGTGAACGCAACGTTTTCCATGTGTGCGTAGTGTGATTAAAACGTTAATTCATTTTAACATTTCTAAGGACAGAGTCAAAGCACCTAGCAGGGTAATAGAAAAAAATAAAGAAGTACTTTGTACTTTAATCGAAGTATGCGAATATTTCCATACCTTTTTTTTTTCTTAATGTCATTGCAAAATTACCATTAAGGCTGCAAATGGTATTATTCGTATTAAAATACTACTCTATTTGACGTGTGAAAACCTCTATTAACCTGCTAGGTGCTTTGACAGAGTGGTTCAGATGAGAAAAATAAGTTTAATCACAAAACACACAGTCAAACTTAGTCATTTTCTCACTTCAACTGAAACTTCGGGAGCCTTTGTTCAACAAAGTTTGTTGGGATGATTTCATTTTCTCGCTTGACTTTGGCCCTCGCCCACTGGCCACAAACAACACCCTCAAAATAAAAGTTCCCCCGTTGATCAAATAAAGATCAGCAGAGATTGTCTCTACTCATCGTGAGCTCTAGTATTCAACTTTTGGAATTAGATGAATGATATTTTTATGTAAACTTTTAGTAAAGTATATCTTATATCCTTTTGTACGAAACTTTATTAAGTTGCTCATACTGTTGGACATCTCCTATTTTCAGAGTCCATATTATTTACTCCTAATTTTCATCATAAACAAAACTACCAAATAGAAAACGATGAGACGGGGCGACAGGTAGCCAGTTCAAAGCGAAAGCAATAAGTCTCACGGATAATAATTGAGAAAGACATGTAAAGTCTCTATCATTTCATGAAACTAACATTAAAATGTAATCCGAAACCACGGTTCCATTTATGGTGTTTATTGTGTGATATGTGTGTGTTTCAGTTTCGGTCATTATTTTCATTGTAAAGTTAAACGTAATTTAGAACAGGAAATCATCGCATAACATTAAATTAAATTAATTAATTTTTGAAAATCATTCTAAAATCTAAACACATTCATGACGGATATTTTCAATTATTTTGTCCGAAAAAAAACAAATTGTGAAAATGAGAGAATAATATCTAAAATATCTCAATTAAGTACACCTTATAGCTGCACAGTCAGGAATAATTGGTCTCTGTGTTTTTTCTATTCGTATTTTTATTTTTGTATTAATTATTTTAATTGGAATTGAGCGAGCAGGTTCTATGTATCGAGGTAGCTTAGCTGTAAACGGTAGGTCAAATTATCAAACAAATTAGATTTTAATTATATGCCGTATGTGAAACTGAAACAGCAATGGATATTATGGTCAAACGAGAAAAAAAAAGAAGAATTGAGTTTGTTGTTTGCGGTATATTACGGTTCAGTTTGATCTTACACAAATACAAGATCTGCATAGTATGAAACTAAGTGCGTAGCCTTGATATAAAATTGACAATTTTTCCGATTCAAAACCTTTTATCATCACAAGTGACAATAGACCGAGAGTGCAGTCATTCATTTTCAGGGTATGCCATAAGAAACATTTACAAGGAGAGAAAAGTGAAGATCGACTTCTGATTTAGGAACTGTTGTGGTCTGATTCCACACAAAGTTTGATTAGCAAACGAAAATCTAGATTTTAAATTTTAGTATTTCATTCGTGTTGCGACAAAAAATTAGAAAATATCCTAGAATCTAGATTTTCAATTGTTCAATGACCTTAGCGTTTTCGAGAGCCAGAATTTCTTAGTTTTAGTTCCAAAGCTTCGAACACAACAGATTACAATAAATAATTTTCGATTTGTAGTGCTTTCAATGTGTTTTTATATGATCGTTAAATCTGCTACTTATTCTGATAACATCTTCTTGTGCTGGATGCAGAAACTTTATTACAGATAACCCCAACCACGCTTATGACACAATTTACTTCAGCCTTTTTCACCTGGTCCAGTTCCCTCATATACAGCCTCACTTTCTTGTAACTGTTCATACGGTTTTACCACTACCATACGCGCGAATGACTGTTAAAATCGTATAACATTTTCATTTCATTTCATTTATTTACGTTTTCAAGGATCACTCCTTATACTCTAAGCAATCAACAACTCACAAGTAATTCAAATGGACAGCCTCATCCACTAGTGATTAAATTAAAAGAACATAATTAAAGTAAACTTAACATCATTACAAGATTTAACCGAAACTCAACTAATAATAATACGGACTGTACGGTGTACACAGAAAGAAAGAAGAAGGATCATTAACAACCACATATAACCCCAACAGAGTACTCAAAAGAAGGACGGGTGCTTGTGTGTCACATTGAAAATCCGTAGGCGGTGGTACTCTCAGTTACAACAACGATTTACGTCATTCCAATCCTGTCAAAGCAACGGCGCTTGAAACTCACTAACGTATTTGACTGTTTGATTATAGTCGGCAGTGCATTATAACTAGAAACGGCATTGACGAAGAATGACCTGTTGTATTGGGAGGTCGAATGACGCGGTAATATCAGTACATGGGATCGTGTCGACTGTTGGAGCTTGTGGTACAGATATTCCGGGGCCTTGTTAATAAGTAACTTGAAGACTCAAACTTGTCTGCGATAATGTAAGTACTCCATGATTGGACAGCCAATCACCCGGTTTAAATATTCATTCAACGTCTCCCAATAGCGAATACGAAACGGGTGCACGCAGAGAACGCTCTTGTTAACACCCGAACTGAATCAACATCCAAATTTGTAGAGTATACTGAGTCACAATAAGTAAACAGTGGTATGATAAGAGACTTCACTAGCATTAATCTCGTTTGCCATGAAAGAATACCAGTACTCGGTCACACTCATACACTCATAAGGTAGTGTTGTTGTATGAGTGGACCAGCTGAAAAACAGCCCAAGCAAATAACGCCACAAAGCTTGTAGTTAACTGAAGTTTTAGCAAATATTTTTCTGATATAATTCTAGCCATCGCTTGTGATTTCTTGTCAGATGAAGCATTTTTAAAAAGAAATTCTTCAGTGTAATCGATGGTGAGTATTTATTTATTATTCAACGTTTGGTTTTACTCCATCAGTGTACTCTAATTAAAGTGAAGGCATTCCTAATTGTACGATTTCGTCAAGTAAAATTTTCTTGACTCAACGAATTCATGTAAACCTGAAGTTCTACAACAAGAAAAATTTTTCATCTAAAACCTATATGTGTCACCTACAAACCGCAACATTTTTCATCATTAACGTACACAGTGTGATCGTAAGTAGATCAGACCCCTTTTAGCACGATGCACAAAATGCACCTCTTCAGATAAAATCATCTACAGTAGTTTCAACCCCGACTGTTAATTACTTTCCATTTAATATCCTATGCAACAAATAGCTGAATTTAAAACATCTTTACAATATCGAAACGACCGTTTTTACGAAACCGAATTTCCACCCTTCCGCTTACATTCAATAAAAACATAAACTCGCATATGGTGGCCAAGATCAAACATTCGATAAAACAGGTCATTTGACACGGACATCAAAAACGGATTTTCTTATCTAGTCGTTTGATAAAACTATAAATTCTATATGGCTCTAATGTTCGATAAAACACATTTTTACTGTATCGCTAAAAGCGCAATTACCCACCTATTTTCAACCCCTAAACATTACATATACAAACTACACAACAAAAACCACTCATAAAACTAACAGCTCATATGCAATAATAAATGCACAACTACACAGCTACTTCGATATACAAATAAATAATCTGCGCTAATCTAATGCATGGATCATTTTATAGTTATAATGCGAATAGATTTAGGTTCGGGATTTTTTTTTTCTTTCATATTACAAATTTATTGTTAACTGATTTCTATCGATAATTATTATTTAGAGAAAAATATTTGATATTTTAATATGTCATTTTCATAATTTGAAATATTAATTTAAAATATTTGCTTGTGTGTATGGCCTTTCTGCGATATGTGTATGTGTGTGTGTGGTTTGTGTGTTTTTAAGCTCGTAATTGCTCTAATGTAACATGCAATTGTCGTTGTTTCTATTAATGATATTAATTTAACATAACATTTTCCACCATATTCTACCACGAATCCATGTGACTGACTGTCATTAGGGTGTCAGCAGGTTGTGAAAGAAAAATTGTTCTCAACTCAACTTGTTACCGAAGATATAGAGATCTCTTCCAACGCACTGACAACGTCTCTAACTATTAAGCAACGTTTTAATAGAATACCGCAGAACGTTTCTTATCGGGGAAACTGGATTCCTAAAGGCAGAGGCGTTGACTTGTTTTTCGGTTGTTGGGTGCAAGATCTACAAAGACGTGTTTCGCTTAAAAGTAGAACCCAGACAACTTTCGCTACATATACAGAACCCTGCCCCCCAGGTGTTCCGAATCGTTGACCCCATCAACCGAAATGCGAACTGTTTAATCCTTTAGAGTGTAAAAACTTTCTTAAAATTCTGGAAAAGTCGCGAAAATTTGGAAAGTGTTTCACGAATATGGTCTCTTCTTTAGACGGAAACCGAGTACAAGACTTAATATGCGCCGCAGGCGAAATTTTTCCTTTTCGATTGGAACAAATAGAATTGGAAGACCCCTTTTGAAACGGGTTACATAGTAGTTTCATTAGGCGTTTTTGTTGGCTTCACTGATTTTCGGCTAGGTAATGGACACAGAGGCTGGAAACTGAACAGGAAAATTTATTGGCAGCGTCCGAATATAATGACGAAGTTATTTAAAGTAAACCTTCTATACGTGAAAATCCAACGCATACTGAAACTCAGTATTGGGTCAAGGCATATTTGGATTGCACATCCCCTTCGGGTCGGGATGCAACTCTCCCACCCGTCAAAATAGCAATTTGGAAGCAGGGACGTAATCTACTATTACAACATTTTCTACGACAACTGTCACAATGAGAGACGTAGAAGTACCGTGAAAATTAAGAGAAGCAACGTTTGTGTTTTAATTAATTTCTGAGCCATTATTTTTGGTGCGATAATAATTCGACATTTTATGTCACGTTAACTTCGACAGGAAAGTTCAATTTTTACGGACTGCTCATATCGGCCGCAGTAGACATTCAGCGTACTTAAAAGTTAATTTTACGGCCGCATGATAAATTATCCTAAAGCGTCGCCTCGTTAGGATACGCTTACGACTAGTCCTAAAGAATTCAACTTTTCGTCGCTCGTATCGAAAAATACTATCGTTTGTAAGTTTGGTGTTCTCCCATCATGAGTGGGGATACTTTCACTAAAAATTTCTCAATTTTTGAACAAATAAGTTTGGTTCAAATGAAGTCATACTAACTACAATAAAGCTAATTCCACACTAAACGCGTGGATTAGAGAGCGAAACGCTGTAGCCTTCTCTTTACTCATTAATATAAGGGGTCATTCTAGCAATGCTGAAGAAACGAGAAAGTAAACAAGCGATTCGATTTTTACAAGACTTGGTATCTTTATTCCACCGCACCGTTCGTATCGTCGGTTTAGAAGCTGGCGTTTTTGGTGCTTTTCGAATTTCCGAAACCCAAAGTTCGTGTGCACTTTAGGTAGGGGTTTTTGAAAAACGTGCAAAACTGTGCAAGATTGGAGTAGTATACAAATTTTCTACAGCGGGCGCAAAATGTGAATGGCACCTAATATCATTTAGAACTGTAATCAGTATAAGAACTAAATTCAGTTTTTCTGGAAAATAATTACATAAAGAATCTGTTGGGCGCCCCTGCCTAAAGGACTGAACAAATCGTATTTCGTAGATTAGACTCTTGGGTCTACACAAGTTAGATTACTACTATCAAATCATAGCATTGATTGCGCTTAGCATTAACATAGAAAACAAAACTTCAGTTGTATCGGTGAATTAGTGACATTTTTGAACTCATTAGTTTTGGAAAGAAAACCTCTAAGATGAAATCAAAACTCAAGCATTCTTGGTGTGAGTTTAAACACACAACACACGCACATATATATCAAAAAGTTTGTTAAGTTCGACATAAGAAAGTTAATGCTGTGAACAGTGCTATGATAAAGTTGAACCAAAATTTGGCTGAAAATTAACATTTTAATTTCCTATTTTAGTGAAATATGTCGACATTGTGCACAGGGGTTACAACTTTCGGAAATAAATTTACATCAGACTTACGTCTCAGAGGTCATGTTTAGATTTGTGGCTTTTCTGACGTCTGTTACCCGCGTCCTCACGTTTTCTTACCAAAACTAAGGAATACCTAAATGTCACCGATTCATCGATACGACATAAATTTTGAATGTGTTCTAGTTACAGACCATGTCATGCATCCAGCTCATATCGCGAATATTATTTCGTGACACCCTACTGTGCGGTGTGTTAAACAACAAGCTTTATTTTTTGTATTAATAAGTATACGCTTTGACGCCTAAGCTGCAATCAGTCATATTTTTTTGCTTTTCGCTTTAATTACATATTATTAGTGTATCCTATACAGTTCGTCCTTACGTGTTTGTGCGTCCGTACACCAGTACAGCAATTAAACAAAATTTTGACCTCGCCTAATGTATTTGTTTTAGTATAGTATCAACAAGGGACACCACCAAATGCTTAAAATCGTTAATTTTGTGAAATATGTGAGGAAATTATTCCGCTAAATTCTAAAATACACTCTCAAATAGTTAGGAATCATAAGAAATTAGAAACTTTAAGTCTATGGGCTTTTCCAAAGACTTTTTACTGATTCTGGATGGATTTTCAAAGGATTTTTTTTTTCAATTTTCAAAGATTTTCTTTTTATTTCATTCTGAAAGATTTTCTAAGAATTTGAGGATTCTGTTTTTTTAAATTTTGAAGAATTTTCTAACGATTTTCTTTCAACTGACAAAGGTTTTTCTATGAAAATCCGCTCACTTCAAGTATTTGATTCGTTTTAAATTTATTACCGAGGATGGTTGACTCTACACTTTAAAGATTGTAGGTATTTATTGCAACAATATAACAATATTATTGTTAACAATATAATAAAAACATTTTTTCGTCGTAAGACACAGTATCGAAAAACAACCAAGGTTTTTTAGTAGAGTTATCTGTACTTGGTAGGACCATATGGATTGAAGCAATATTGGATAATGTGAAATCTATTTTTTACCACAAAGCCATGATGGCTCCTTTTTGTAGATGTTATGAATTCACAGAACCTTAAAACACTCTAGAAAACACTATTGAACGGGCGAACAGAAAGGAGGCCAAATGAATGAAAATATATCTTAGACACCCGGAAAAGGGCTTTAAATACGAAGGTTGTATGTGAAAACGGGGCATTCAATAAAAGTACGTTCAACGGGACACAAGTCCCAAATTCAGCAGTTTTATTATTATTCGGAAGAAGTGGCGCAGTTGGTAAAAGGCTGAATTCTAAATTCAGCATTGGTCGTGGTGATAATTGTATTGCTCAGATAATTATAACTGGCACTGCGTGTTGGAGTGATAAACTCTCCAGTTTTAGTTTCTGAGTCAAGAACAATTTGTGCAGGCGTACGTCGTACTTTCGACTGGTTAGATTGGTTGGAATACGTGTTAGTGGTTGGCTCATCACACGTTTGGTCGATTGGTAATACGTTTGGCTGGTTCAAAACATACGTTTGGTCGATTGGTAATACATTTGGCTGGTTCAAATCATACGTGTACGTCGTACTTTCGACTGGTTGGATTGGTTGGAATACGTGTTAGTGGTTGGCTCATCTTACGTTTGGTCGATTGGTAATACGTTTGGCTGGTTCAAAACATACGTTTGGTCGATTGGTAATACATTTGGCTATTTCAAATCATACGTTTGGTCGATTGGTAATTCATTTGGCTGGTTGGTTCATACATACGTCTGGTTGGCTCATACATACGTCTGGTTGGCTCATACATACGTCTGGTTGGCTCATACATACGTCTGGTTGGTTCATACATACGTCTGGTTGGTTAGTCTAGCTGACAACAGTACAAATGTACAAAAATGTAGAAAACACCATGATGTACATTTCTGTCTATCTGCACAAAAATGAGCCATACATGAGTCACTGTGGACCAATTCGTTTTATCCTATGCTATATCGGTCGCAAAGAAACTCTTGGTGCTTCGTCCAACAACAATACAATATCGAATTGCGACTAATCAGACGCCTAAATTATTGCTCAGTTTCCGTATATGATAACTGTGGCACGGAACATAATCGGCAGACCTTTTTAATGGTCATTAAAATTATTTCAACTCACTGATATTTATTGTGGATAAATTCACTAAAGTGCCAAGCGAAGATTGTCGGTTAACATCACATAAAGCCAAGCTCCCTATTATACAAAGTATTTTTTTTTTACCCAAATAGGATATACAGCGATACATACGTGCATATAAGGTGCAATTATGACAGACCCTATAATTGTCCTTTTGAAGTTTTGTTGTTGTTGTTTTTTCTCCTCTCTCAATTCGTTCGTTATTGTTCTGAATCAACAGAAAACACACACAAAAACGACCCGAGAATTGCGCTTTAACAAAAAAAAGTCCCACATTCATAGAAATTTATTACATTTTATAAGGATTATTGGATTTTAATTAGGATCATTTAGTAAACTTTACTTTAATTTTATGTTTTTGTTGGGATGCCAAGTCTCCTTTTAACCTATAATTGACAAAAAAGTTATTTTTTTTCATTAATATTTTTTTTTATATAATTTTGAACATAATATTATCGAGTAATTACGGCTGTTTTTGCACAGAAACTTATACACGTTTATATACATATACGTACATACACAAAAAGAACGGATGTAGGATAAATGACAGATGTTTATGGTTTTTATGGAGTGTTTTATAATTTAATAAATAATAAAAAAAAAAAACGAAACGAAAGAAATTATATGTTTTTAGTGATGTTAAATAAAATGTATATAGCGAAAAAACTCAGTCACTCTTTTAAAAAAGAATAATTTTCTACAATTGACTAACTTTTAACCTTTTATGCATAAATTAGAATAATAAACGGTAATTAGTGGTCATTTTGTTGTTAAACACATTAAACGAAACTACAGCACCGTTTACACATTCGTTTTATTTTGGAATTTTATATATTTTTCATGAAACAGCAGTGCCCTGCCATATACATAAATAAATACAATACAACTAGTGGGGTACCCCCGACTTCGCTCGGGATTATACTATAATTTCAAAATATTTCCCTCGTCGTATGCCAAACATTTTACTCAATAAATATCTTGACGTGTCAAAAAGAAAATTGGCATTCGTTAGCAGGCATGATAAAAAAAACTTTCAAAATTTTTGAAAAAAAAATAATCCCAAAAAAAGCTCTGGCTGTGTTGGTTTTAAAATTTTGATTTGTTTGTTCACATAGCCTCGTACGATAATTCTTCGTTCAGTTTAATTAGTGAATTTTGACAAGTCTAGCCATTTAAGTTATGTCAGTAGACCAGTCAAAATTTTCACAGGACATTACTGTACGCATTCAAACTAAATAAATTAAAAATAGTTATTTGCATCACTTGGATTGAAACCACGAAATTACAGTATACGTGTGAAATTTTACACTTTCCACACCATGAAATACACAAACAACAAAAACAAATACAAAGCATTTCTATCCCATTTGTACACATCGTTCAAGGTTAAACTTAAATGTATAGAAGAAGAATAAGAATAAAAACGAAACCGAAAATGCGCGATACAAAGCCGAACGAGTCGATCGTTCGATGTTCATTATAATACGGAGAGTAAGCCCCATCATCGTTTTCATTTTAAATCAAATTTCTCTCTTTGGCGAATAACGTAAATAATCACAGGAAATGCCACTATTAGGTAAAACATTGCTCACATCCCTAGACCTGTTTACAAGGTCTGCTGAGAGAGAACTAAAAACGTGTGGTTTCCGATAACTTTTGGAGCGTGATATTTAGTGTTTTCATGGTGAGGCGAGTGTAAAAAAACTATTTCCACGAGTCAAAAGTAAATTTCCCCTGTTTAAAAAATGAAACTATACCGCAAACGGACAAAAAAAAATCACACGTACGCGTCAAAAAATGCACGGAAAAGATCGTGCGTTATTCCTAACTTTTCATCCGCATTCACTATGCCAAGTTTCACGACTCTAGAACTTTTTGTCTAGTCTCAACAAACATTAAACTTTATATTATAAGATATGAAACAACAAAATGCCCCACACACAACTTTCTTTCAAATTCAAGAGAAACAAAACAAAAAAAAAGAAGAAAGAAACGAAATTATGAACTTCTGAAGGTTTTGCAAAAGTTATACAATTCCGTATTTATAATATACATGATGTGGTCGAACAGGGGTTAAATTTGAATAATAAAATTTACGATGAGGGTTCAAATCACGCAAGGCGATTATTAAACCATTAGACTTGAAAAATATTAAAATTATGTTTTTGCGTTTTGTTTGTTATCGAATGTATTTATCAGCATTTATAAAAGTAAAACTAGGTGGTTTTGGTGCATGCATGTACGTACGTACATCCATTATATATATATGGTATAGTAGACATTGTATACGGAACAACTAAAACCCACTGGATCGAATAAGGCGTGAGAGTCATGAGAAATTAACTATGTGAATACATTAGTAAATATGCTATAACGGTCTTTTACACCATTTCATCGTTGTTTTATTAGTTAATTGAAACACTGTTTAATGAAAACCAATAAAATATTACCTTCAGAGAGGTAACTTTATACGATACACGATACACATTTCAACAGCACTAACTATTTCTAATAAATTAATACGATAACTCGTCATAAGTACGTAAACATTTACGGTCAAGTGGATGTTACACTTTTCAATGCAGAGACGGTGATCTGTTGTGATCATGTCTAATTTGGTCCCAGTCCAATTAAGTCGGTAATCATTTATGCTGCAAAAGTGACGAAATTAAATTATTAGCCCTTTAGTGGGTCAATTGGTTCATATTGACCTACGTTATTGTCTTCGAACTCCAATTGAAGAAGCTCGACTTCAAATTAGCGATCTCCCATTAACAAAGCGTGACATCAAATTATACTTAAGTAATGACTTCTTTTTAGCAAGGTCAGTGTTTTTACCCTTTTATACCATTCGAGGCTTCACATTGAGTTATTGGATGGTCCGTTGTGGGCTCGAAACTCAACCTCAACATAAATAATTTGTTCCATCAGGTTGTTGTCCACAATAGTGACATCTGATTGAATCGGTTATTTGGTTGCCACCTGGATTTAGTACCGATACGTCCATTTTATAGACGGCAAGTTTATCTTGCATCAAATTGGTGTGTTGGTAAATTGGTAAATGAAAATCCAACTCATGGAAAGGAAAATGAAATTGTGAACATCTATATCAGGCCTACCTTCATTTCTTACATCATCTCCTTTCATTTAATGGAAAAAATATTTTATGATTTACAAAACTTAAATAGAGTCGCGACACCACCTCTGATTTTTCTTCATGTTCTTATTGAGGGACTCGAGTACTATAAGGAACCACACTCAGTTCGCGGATCCATCCAGCCGTTTCGGAGAACCGACACACATGGCCGTATGGGACCGACTCTTATCCCAACGGATAGAGGAATAAATTCTAAGCTAATTCGTGTTAAAATGGATTCCCTCGACAACCTGACCACGTAGCCACAGCCAGCTAGTCACTGCTCGCTAAATTATCACCTAAGCTGAACTGTCGTAAGTTAAGCCATTCTCAGCATTTTCTCCAAACTATCTCAAACTATCATTAAGAAAAAGAATGAGCTCAAAGATACTTAACCTTGTGGGTTGCACAAAGGGCATATCTGTGGCCAGAGTGCTAATCTAAAGACTACCTTCATTTCAAAAAATTAATTCGTGTTGGTGTATTGAATTCTACTGAGTACGAATTCATGTTTTGAATGTGGATAATACTGCGGAGAATGTTCTGTGTACCTCGATACAATTCCACTAAATAGGTAACTCTCATGATAAAACTTAAGACTATTGAACTATTGAACAGGTCGGTAAATGTATGCATGAATCTTTTTCGCGGTTGGATTGATTTGATAGCACAGGGTCATCCACACAGGATGTCCACACGAAGAGGATCTTTCCTTATCCTCGCCTGTTACAGATATCAAAAAAAAAGTCCCTATGCTATGAAATACGTCAGTGAGGCGTGGGGTAATCTGGCACACGGTGCTAAAGCAACGCATTTTTCAAGTACGTAAAAGGTGAGCTCGCACACAATTTTGCAATACCAAAATTTTGTAAAAGTAGTCATTAAGTCGATGAGATGGCTAAAAAGCATTTGCAGCAATACACTTGCGTGTGCGAGTTCGCCTTTTACGTAGTTTAAAAGTTCGTTTTTTTGACACCGTGTTCCAGATTCCCCGATACCGTCAGTGAAGACAACTATGCTAATTTTCATAGTCGTGCAATACGTCTGTCTTATCTGCCGCCACCAAAGACCATTCGACATTCGACTGCTGCAACCGATCCCAAAAATAATAACTCAAATTTACACACAAAAGAAATGCACCCAGAACTAAAATATAGTACAAACAAAAGGTCCCGATTCTGCCTACCCAGACTGTTTCATGTTCATTGATCTATTCACCAAAAAAGGAAAAAAAGGAAAACAAAACATCATTAGTACTCACAAATTAAATTCATAGTCAGTCAAAAGTCATCCAATTAGTCAACATATAATTCATAAATTTCGGCTCTAAATATACAATCGGAAGAACCTCTTAAACCGCATTAATACCGCATATTATATAACATGTTAAGGTTGATTCTTTACGTTTGTGTACCTTTTTCGCTATTCGCCTATAATTTCTTTTCCCTTTGCAGGCATCAAAATATATCAGCAGGTTTGTGTTGAGTTTTTGAAAATTTCATGCGTTGCATAACGTATAATTCCTGCATGCAACAGAAAAAAATGGAAATAAAAGAGGCGTTCATTCAGAAATACGTTCGTCTTTTTTATTTCACTTTATCTATGCCGATATGGATTTAATTATGACCTTTAATGAATGGGATTGTGGGCCATTAATAGATAATTTCGTAGTAAATTCTAGTCTCATAAGACAAATTTTTCGATAACAATCAATGGTCCTATTGATGCGATATAATGAATGGAAGTTTAAGAGACGTTCTTGACTGTGTATTCTATTGTGATTATATAGTCGAATTGATTCTATATTGTTAACGCATCTTAGCGGGTTGGTCCATTTTGTTGATTCTTTCCTTCGTTAGATGCAATAATGTTGTATTATACATGGCGGAGCTTGGATTTAATCTACAATTTTGTGTAATGGTACTGTTATTATGGATTCGTTATTTGATTTAAGAAACTGCAAACCAATTTATATCCCACAGTTGACTGAAAATACAAGTTTTGTTCCTAACATTTTTTGCCATAATTAAAATTCTCTACATAAGCTATGTTGTTGATCTCGGTTTCGCCTCGTGCTTATAATTTTCACATATTTCAATATTGGTTCATGTTAGTAACAAAATTTAATGTACGGCAGTTGGATCATCGTTTTTACAAACGTTACTTTTACGCACTAGTGCGTAAATGTATATCAACTTCCATTTACACCTTTCTGTGATCGCACTCTATGGTATTTTTCGTACCAAGATAGATAAAGACGATTCTTTAGACCTTACGAGCGAAGCGAGTAATGAAAATTAGTACGTGTGCTGAAAAAATCCATTTCCTAATTCATGTAATTCTTTTCACGCGCAATAAATCGTAAAGAAAAGCTTTTTCCCGCACGATATATCGTTCGGAAAAAATTGACATTTCTCAGAGACAAATCATGGCAAAATATGTCGTATTTCAGTTGTCCTGTGCACAAAAGTTTTTCTAATTTGAGAAAAACATTTGAGATTTGTAGCATCATAGGGGGGAAAGTTGTCTGACTTGCCGAGTGGTTCGAATTTATATTCATTAGCAGAGATTTCGGCATTTTTGACTCACATTTTCATCAGATTTCTTCACACTATGTTGACCTCCTCTTTGAAATGTCACGTATTCATTACATTCCCCTTTTTCTACTTCAGCAAAAGGTTTTTTTTTCTAACTAGCGTCATAGATGGAATGTTTTCTTGTATAATGAATAATTCTTAATAGATCATTTTCATTATACGGTACTCGTCAACGTAACCCCACTTAATTTTTCGTCAAATAGTCCTTAACCTCAATTAATTGACATTAGCTGCGTTCAATTTACCGGTTTTTACATGAAAATTGTTCGTTCAATTCATTCGACATTTTTCGACATGTCTTGCAGCTGGGATCATGTCTGACGTTAACAAGGTCATAAAAATGATGGATAATATAACTAAGTCAAGTTTCCTAAAAATTTTCTTTCTCAATTAGGCACACACTGTTTAAAATAACGGAATCCGTATTCCGTATAAGTTGGTTTCCGTTTCCTAACTTATGAGCGAAACCTTGGAATACAAACAGCTGACCAGGTCATGCTTTTTGAAAAACGACGACAAAATTATTAACAGATAAGCTCCACTGGCAAAAAATGAATGCTAAAACCAATGAAGTAAAAAATTGTGTATCAAACGCTCAGCAAATAGTTACAACAAAAGTGGCATTTAGTGATAGCAATTCACGATACACTTTCCGGTTGTGTAAGGTTAATAGTTAGATAATAGATAAGAATGCAATTTGTATGCGATGCAGCGTGATTGATTCGAAATATTTCATAGCTTTGCATGACGTTGTTCGTACGACCATAACACTGCTCATGACATTATCATAGAAATTATTCGGAATCTGATGAAATAACAAAAGCTCTATGTTCCTTTTGTAAAGATGACAATACAAACAGTGTTAACAGCGGAAGCTCTTATCACCAAAGTTTCCAAATTTGACGGTCGTTAAACCTATTCCTCAGTACAAACTTTAGTACATAATGTAACACAGAACATATTCTCCATTGAAAAACTAAAACGTCCATGCTCCTAACTGTATGTTAGATGAAAATCGTTACGGCACTTTATTATCCTTTGTAGCTAGACCTTGCATTACGTGGTCAATGGTGAAATGTATCGATTTTCACATTGAATTTGGATGAAATGTCGGTAATCGGGTAGCGGAACATATTTTTTTACCTCAAATTAAACTATTATCGTGTGAAAACAAATTTCCCTCAATAATTTTCCCGCATTTTCTATCGCTTTTACATGCCATATAATCTGCTCAACAATTAAATTCCATAAACTGATTCGACCGCATTTTTAATAATCCACACACTAATTGCTCGTAAACAAAATGGCAAAGAAGGGAAAAAAAACTCCATAAAAATCCATATTAAACCTCAAAATGTTTCACAATAATAAGTACACTTTAGCATGTTAAACTATTGCATGTTCAAATACTGTTATAATATGCCGCAGATGTATTAGATGAACAGGAAGCGATAAAAGTATACTCAACTTCCACGTTCAACAAAATTTGTTATATGCAAATGCAGGAACATGTGTAGCCTCCACTATTATAATATTGTGTATATAGAACATTAGTGCCATTTCATATATATACATAATCGCGAACCAATTTAATACACACAAACAATTTATCCAAATAACATACTATAAAAGCTGAAAGGATTGTTGAACGGTAATTGCTTGGCATTTTGTATTTAAAGAAAATTTGTTTTTAAAATTATTACTTTGAGAGAAAATATAAAAAAATATGGAAAAAATAAGCTCACAGAGTGAGGGTTGCTTGCTCGCTTGCACTTAAAATTTAACTGCAATGAGGGTCCATATCACGCTCTTGTATAAAGAGAACGAACGGTTAGTGTTTAAGATTATGCATATAAATTTCTAACGTATACGATATGACTTTTGGTGTGATTAAGGGTAAACAACATGCAAACGGTGGTATCATTTTTGTGGTGTTGCACTCTCTGCATTTTATACTTAAACATAGATTATATAGCGGGCTTTTTTTATGGCATGTTATACAGTTTTTCAAGGAAAAACCCAATAAGGACGGGTCATTTTTTCCACAATGTAATTTGTTCGACGTCATTTCAAGTTTTTTTATGCTTTCTTTTAGCCATATAATACACGACTTTGTATTTTTTTTATGAAAAATTGTTGGCTTGATAACACTGAAAGAGAGGCGTAAAATACGAATAATAATTTTTGATAAAATCGCTTCGGTAAATGCTGGATAGCGTGAATATAAATATATTGTGAAAACAATGGAAATTGTTATTTAATTATAATTTGTTGCAGTGGTATACACCTAATCTTAATGTATTATACAGGTTAGGGCTATTTTTTTTCTTTCTTTTTTTTCGTATTTCGTATTTTCATGAAAAATGTTATGATTAAAAACTTTGTGTGTGCGCTGAAAAATTGCTAATACTCAAGGTGAAACCTTAACCTTTTCCACAATTTTTTCTTTTATTCGTGTCACAAATACATTTTTTTGATGACACGATTACATGAACCATTTTACATGTAACTTCAGGGGCTATTTAGTTGAATTAATTCGCTTAAATTCTCCAAATTCGTAAAAATTCGCCAAATTCGTAAAAATTCTCCAAATTCACCGAAATTCGCCGAATTCATCAAAATTCACAAAAATTTGCCAAATTCACCGAAATTCGCCAAAATTCTCCAAAAATTTACCCGACTTCCTAGCTTACCAAGGAGTACTTTTATATTCAATTCGACTGTATATTTGTCCTCACAAAGAAACTCAAGAAAAAACTAAAGTGGGATATTGTTCTGATCTTTAATTTTAAGAAAATATTATTCACTATTTCCATAAATGGAACGACTTCTATTCATTTAAAATACTTGAAAAGTAGAACAGCTCTACTCGAATATTTTCAGAATAAAATCGAAAAAACTTAGACAGGATTGTCTACCGAGTCGCTCATTTCACCATCAATCGAACTTCTGATACGTTGATCGTTGTCATCCGTTCTATCGTTATCGTTCGGGCTTTAGGTTCAAATGTCTAAAGCTTTAGCGCGACCAAAATAACAACCAAAATTTAGGAAGTCACAGTAACGAAGGAGAAAATGGATATTGAACTAAACAATAATAGTTGGCAGTGTCGAAACTCTGCAATATGTCAATTTCTAAATTTCTAAATTTTGGGATGACAGATGATTCCTCGGGCACATGCTAACTCTCATCTGATTTTTTGATGATTTAGGTTATTTTCGACATGAGTGACGTGTTCCAAGATTTGTGTCTAGATTTTGGGACTTAGACTAATTTCTCTAGAATTTTTTAATTTCATAAGGTCTTTTGATGTTGTCGAAATGACATACTTACAAAAGTAGTAATATCAGTCAAAAAACCCTTAAAGGGTGAATGTGACGCTAGTTCTTTATCTTACTTACAAAATAAGTGATATCGCTGAGGGTGACGCATTGTGCGCCGTACGCAAAAGTTTTATCAACCAAAAATTGACCCAAAAAATTTGTAAAAGAAAATTTTACAAAAAGAAATTTGCGTGACATTTTTTCGTGCGGATCTTCAGTGAATGAACTCGGAATTCATGGTTTGAGCTGTCAAAAGAGCGTCGGCAAGTTGTCAAGACACTCGGAGTTGAATAGGATCTTATGTCAAGCGCTATCTCCAGCACATGTACACGCCAGGCTAGAACCACCGGGCTTGTTTCGGGATGACGGCAAGAGGCCCGACGGATTGACTTTGGTTCCTTGGTTGAACGGGCGCTATCTCGTTTGGGACGCCACCTGCTGGGAAACTTTGGCTCCCAGCCATCGCGACATCTCGTCTAGACAAGCCAGACGCACCGCCGAGCTCGCTGCCAGAACAAAACACAGCAAGTACACCGAACTAAAAGCCAACAATTACATCTTGAACGCCTTTGCCGTCGAAACTTTCGGCCCTTGGTCGTCCGAAGCAATAGACTTGATAAACAAAATCGGTCCCATGCTCAACGAAGTGAGCGGCGACCCACGTTCTCACAGTTATTTAGTGCAGCGCATCTCCCTCGCCATTCAGAGAGCCAATGTTTCTTGCGTTTTGGGCACGATTCCCCAATCTGCGAGCCTTAATCAGATTTTCTATTTATAAATTTTGTAAACACAACCTGTATGTACATGAATGACCTCAAATAAAAAGATTTTAAAATCCAACAATTTTTTAATTACAAAGAAAATTCGTGAAAATTCGTCAAAATTCGCCGAAATTCATCAAATTCGCCAATTTGCCAAAATTCTCCAAATTAGTAAAAATTCGCCAAAAATTCAACTAAATAGCCCCTGCATGTAACAGCTTTTTTTGGGATAGAAAGCCGTAGCTAATTAATCAAACGAAATCAATGAGCTAAAATTTCAGGAGCCATGCGTTTACTTAATTTGTTGCCAAATATATTGACAATGGACGAGAGTATCTGGAATGGTTGTGCTTCTGAGGTATCTTGATTGAAACATATATTGAAATTTTCATTCATATAAATAAAGAAGATAAAGATCGAAAAAAATATGCTGTTTTCAAACTGTTACAACCAAATCTAACACATTCTTAGTCGTTATTGAGGGCGTAAATTTTTCAAAAGTATTCTGGTGGAAAGATACTATCGAACCAATAGTACGAAACTCACAATTGTAGGCTGCAAGTTTACAATCCATGCCACTTAAGTAGATTAAGGCGCTCATTTTTCCCATTTGAATGCATATTGGCCTATGAGAATTGAATTTATTAGTGCTTATAAACACTGACAGAAATTGAGATAATATTCTTACTTCATGTTGACGTTGCCTGATTACGAACTGGTTGTTGTCGGCTCATATTGGGCATTTGTGAATAGACTACGCCAAAATGATTTTTTTTCTCAAATTTTTTACATAAAGCAGCTAAAAATTTAAAATAAAGATACCCGTGTCTCGTCTTTTGACAAGAAAAACTTGAAACCGGGAAGATTTTCCACTTTATAAATTCCTGAAATATGTGATTTGCGCCATTTTCCACCCAAATTCCACATAAGGTCTTAAGTTTGCCACTTTACAATTACAGTAGTATTGTTCGCTCAGTTCACCCAGTTTTGACCGTTTTGACTGATTCACTGAATTTTGTTTTTATGAAATGTCAAATCGCCACAGTAAATTTTTAATCTCGAACAAGTTTATGTCGAAAATTTGTAGTATTTCGCGTAAAACGAAGTGATTCAGTTTAAATTTCGAACAGAAAGTAGTTCCGAGTGTGCTCATGCTAGTGTCTTAAACAGAAATTAGGACAAATTCTCCGAAATAATTTTAAAGACAAATTAATTTGGTCAAACATTGTGGGTGTTGTGAAAATCCCATTTTTAAAAGTAATTTGGTGTTGATTGTGCCATTCAGTGTTCAATTCCTTAATTTTATGTGCCTAGAAATTCCCTGCAATACGTTTCGTGCTAATTCAGTCGGTAAAATGTGAAGAAAACATACAAAAATATGTTGCCATTCAGATAAACTAAAATTCTTGACATATCTGTTGTGAAGATAGTCGTAAGTGACACCACAGAACTGAATTTTTTTTGTCCGTTAATTTAAAAAATGATTTTTTTGGCGGAAATGCTTTTATTTGAATGTGTGCATGTTTCCGGTAAAATAAAATAGTGATAAAGTCACAACTATTGAGGACCTTTAAAATGGCATCATTGGTTAAAGTTGATTGGCATAGTCTAATAGATTCTAAAGTTATTATTATTAATCGTATGGTACATTTACCGTTACAAAGTTTCATACATCACAAAAATTTTCCAAAACACATTTGAATGCACTGAATCGAGCCCGTCCAATGTCATTGATCATATTCGTATTTGAATGTACTGGGCCATTGCTGATTGAAATCGAATCGTATTTTCTCTTCTAAGAAAAACCCCCTTGATTTGATGTATACTTTGCAGATAGTCGGTTAATGTTATCGCTGTGAGGTCTCAAGAGGACAGGTACAGCGCCAAAGTGATGATATTTTGTAGTCTAAAACTTTTAAATTAAGTTTGTCACGTTATCAGACCGGGCCATTATCCACTCGAGCAGTTCAATACGTTTACCTTGTCCGCCGAAAAAAAATTCCACAATTTTTTCTATTTCGTATGTCGATATTGCTCCTTGGAAGTAAGGTTATGTTGCGAACGATGGATTTGTTTTGGCCAAAGGTGATGATTTTACGGCATCAATTTAATTATTTTTACCAAATCCAGTTTGACGGTATTGAAAATACAATTTTCATTCACTTTTCAGTCGAAACAAAACAAATGATCTCGCGACAATACGAAAATTCATCAGACGAGACCACCAGCAACACTTGTTGTATCGACAGGTGACAGTATAAAGTTTTCTTCGAGGGACGAAAAGGGATTTTAAAAATATTCGAGGTAATAGAGCGTTACATATAGTAGATGGTAGATGGTTTGTTAATTGAGGACTCTATTTCACTATCACGATTTTCGTATGTTTTTCCTGACTGGTCTCATCATCAATATCTTTGATTTTCTTAACCAAAGCAATGTCAGTAACTCTTTTCCAAGAACTAACAAACACAAATCGAACACTTTATCTAGAAAATTCACTTACAGCCTGGAAAGTTGTTATCGAGTAATGAAGAAATATAAATAACCGATTTTTGCGAACAGCAAACGTATTATCATTAAATCTGCTACTTTTTTTGTTTACAATACTGCCTAGTGTTTAAAAGAACATCTATTACTTCTCTTATTTCAACATATGTCCAACTTCACTATATAATTCGTTCCAGTGTGAAGTCCTCTTGACGATGAAGTATCGTTACTGGTTCTGGTTATTCAGGTCGTTGCAGCAACTCATGACATGAAATTCATTTATTTACAAGCATAAGGATGGATCGCAATTTTAACGTGTCCGCTGCTTCCACTTCCGATTTTCGTCTTTTCGCTTTATCACAGTTAATCGATGTTGGCATCGTAATGATTTTATCAGTATGATTACTTGTAAATTTTCTAATCTTTTGATAATTAACATGTTTCTAAAAAAATCAGAATTATCGGGTACTAAGCAAATGATGGTCAATCTCGTGTGTAAATCAGAATCGAGCCAAGACTTTTTTTTTTAATTTAACAAACTTTAATTACACTTAGGAAATTATTTCTGGAAATAAAAAGCAAAAGAAAAACCAATTAAAATAACCTTTCAAACAAAATAAAAGTTCTTTTAATTAAAGTGCAGTACCTATACGTACACCTTGTAACTTCCTAGGTTTTTTTTAAATTCAGAACGAAAAAAAAACCCATTTCCATCCAAAGTGAATCTTAACTATTACACCTTGATTAAAATAATAATCAAGTTTGTTCGTTAAAGAAAAGAAAAACCGCTAATTAAACCTTATTCGTCGGAGAAAAAAAAAACTTTTTAATTTGTCGCCATTTTTTGAAAGTAAAAATAATTCGACTAAACAAAAAAGAAATGAAAAAAAAAACGAAAAGTTTTTCCTATTTCAAGTGAACAAAAAAAAAACGAAGAAGAAAAATGTCAAAAGGAAAAGTCTTGTAAAAAATAAATCAAATATAAAGCGATTCTTAAAAGGCATCACTTAAAGTGCTTTGCAAACGCTTTTAAAAACTTATTTCATTAAAATGTTCGCTATGTTTTGCTCTCGATTTTTGTGCAAAAACATAAGATCTGGTGAAAAGTAGAAAATTTTATTGTTGTATCGTATAGCATATTTAAAGGCGGAGCTATAGTTACTTCATACACCAAATGTCCCCTCTTTATAATCACGACTATTCAACGACTAAGCATTTACATCACATCAATAATTATACAGAGCACACACAGCCAGGCTATGTATATGATCCAAATCAATATTGACAATTATTGACAATTATTGTGATTAATATATATATATATATATATATATATATATATATATATATATATATGTTTCGACAATCAACTTTGCTCAACCTATCGATAATGATCTTTAATTGAAAAAGTACACAGCAGTCTCTCACTCACGACAGTTTATTGGCAAGAACCATTCGCATAGACTAGGCATTATAGGTTACGATTCAGTTCCAACATACAATTTCTCATTTAAAGATTATTATTTCAGCTTGTAGCAAAATATATCTTATATTATCCACCAGTGACATAACTTTCGTTCCTAGATACATACAATTTTCTGTTCGAAAAAAAAACGACGATACACAGACGTATTATATGTATATATACACCTCGAGTATTAAGCTTAATCACCAATTATATTTCAATTTAAAAACCTTTTTTTTTTTCATTTTATTTTCTTTTGCATTTAAACATTTAATTTAACCGTCTTTATCCGATACTCATTCGTTTAACACTCATATTTTGCTCCACCTTCCAATGATTACCTACACTTACAAAATATTTACTCGCCGAGCAAATACACAAATACCAAAAGCTGAAAACAGCGTTCAATATTTGGCTAACTTGGGAATGTTCATTTCACCAATACATTTATTATACGTTTTATACGTTTTGACTAACTCATTCCGTTCTACGAAAAGCATTCAATATTTGGCTATACAACACATTCCGTATTAATTTAGCCAACTCATTCACTTCGGGTGTTACGTTGCCGTCTCTCTCTATCTAGTTGTTCGAAAAATTTGTATAAAAAATGGCGATTATTCGAAGCTTTTTCCACAGCTTTTTCTTACACCGTTGATTATAATTTTAGAGTTTAACTGTGTGTACAACAGCCTCAACACATCTATAGACATAAATAAAAGTACCGTGTATATGTGGTGCATACACATCGCACAGCTTTACATGTATATATATGTATATGCAGAGCGTAAACAGCGAATGATTGGTGTTGCTGCAAAAGGAGGAGTCATTTTTCTATGGGTTAAATGAGTGAAAATAAATGAAAATGTTACCGATTTTAAATGCCTTGAGGGGGACTTTATTGCTATCGAAAACGGTTTGCTGTTTAGTGTTCGTTTGACATCGATTTGGATCGGTTGCAAATTTATACATTTTTCTAAAGCGCTACGCGGGTTAGTCGCAGATATATTGTTGATATAATACGAGTGAATTGACATTTAACTTTTTTTTGTATAATTTGTTTTTTTTTGTCATTCTTCTCTGTATCACTGTTAATGTCGATTGGATATAAATGTATCGGGACGTTTTAATTCGATAAAAGAATTTTTATGGAATTGAGAATTGATATTAGTTTATTGTGAAAATTAACAGCGGAATTTTATCAATAAAAAAAATTGATTCAGGACATAAAACGCTCTGTTACGCCTCGTATCGCGGAAAACTATCGTATCGTTCGTAGCCGACGTAACATATTTTTTCCTCATTAAAATTATTTAATTTGAAAATTAACTGCAACAGACTCAACTGTGCTAACATAAACATTTTATGTGTATTGTATGATGAAAATGCGGACATGAGTTTTCCACTTCGACTGTTAAGTAAAAGTAGTTTTTTGCAGAATATGCCCGATGATATGTGTTGTGGAAACATCACCATTTAGTGTTTAATGTGCATCCATGTTTATATGTTTTTAAGTTGTTCTTGAAACTGAATAATACCAAAAAAGCAAAACACTGAAAAAGAGCGAACAAAAAACTATGCTTCGATGATTAACAATTCGATGTAGAATATTAGGAAGTCGAATTCAACACAGTTAAGCCGAAACGATATTCAGTGTTAAATCGCCACAAACACAGCCGGTACAGTTAACACGACACACATCGATCAACTTTTCCATTTTTCACTGTTCGATAAAATCAATCAAAATCGTACTCCAGTGGACTATATCGGGCGGAAGCCCAACATCACCAGCAACCATTAAGGGAACATCAGATTTAATGAATGGTGGCGGTATGACCGTTCCCGTTCAGCGTGGATCCATGGCCATTTTACAGCCACCACGTTCACGGTTTATGATCACCGATATACTAGCTGGCAGTGGCGGAGGTGTTGCGGGGCTAGTTGATGGACGATCACCGTCTCCGCAGCCGAGAGATTTGAGCGTTCCACCTGGTGGACGTCACCATCACAACAATCATCATGACGATAGTGATAGTGATTCAAGCGGACAATTGGATGATCACAGCGTTTGTAGCAACGGTGAGTTACACCAAATTGGTTTTACTCAATGAACTCTTACACATTTTCCGAGAAGATAGAATCACAAAATTGGCAATCGCATCATCATTTATCTAGACATAAAAGGCGTAATTTAAATGCTTCTCGGATGAGCAGATAAATTCTGGGAATCATAAGAGACCACACACTCACTGACATAACATCATAATAAGCTGCCGTAAACATTTTATTGTTAACAGCGTAGATAATGATAGTGTTTTCTGTTATAATTAGCTTGCGCTTCACAGAATTGTGAACATAATGTTGATTGAAAATGATTTTACCTTTGAACGGAACATGACGATGTTTGATGGATATCACTCAGTCGTGAAAGGGGCATTTCCCATTCACAATTGAACGCAAACCGAGGACCTTAAACAGCCATCTGTTATCGGCAGCGACGACTAATTTAAGCGCCAAATAACCAATAGTGCGATCTTATATAGAACAATTTATGTTTAAACTGACGAAGTAACAGATTTTTCGCCGATCTTTTGAAAATATTCAAATCTAAAGAAGTAATAGATTATCTTAGACCGGTGATATTGTTGCCGTTTCTACAACATTTTGATCGAAGCATCGACTTGTATCTCTGAATTGAAGGACTTGTACTTCAGTGCCGATGTCAGGTTTAGGGACCAGAGCTTATTAAAATTTATTTGTAATCGTTCCATTGAGTTCTTCTTGACGAGGTCTCTTGTGAATCCATAGTTTGCAACAAAATGAGGCGTGAGCTTTATTTGTACCCGGAAGATATTTTGTACGTTAAGATGACTCTGGACCGCTTTCGAAATGTTCATGACTAAATCCGCACTTCTTAATTGAAAATCTAATCTAGTTAAGTCGAGGTAATATTCCATCATTTCTCGTGCTATGAACACTTGCGGAAGGAAATAATGGAAGGATGTCTGCCGTTCTTCTTAAATGCTTGTGAAAAGCTAATTACCGATCTTACTAAATCATAAATTTGAATAGGAAAGTCCGTTTTACCATAAATAAAATCCGAAACGGAAAAGGGCACATACTCACAAGCAAGCTAAGCGGTCGCATGTGGACGCATTGTGTAATAATTTACAAATAATCAGAAATTCTTTATCAAAATTTAATTAATCCAATAGAAAGCTAACGACAATTTGTACCCCAAACAAAATGTTAGCTGCAAAAACTAACAACAACAACACAATTTTAATGCTCTGTGTGTGAGTATGTACCATAATACAATTTGCTTATCTCATTAATGAATATTTATGGTCAAATCTCATAAATATTCATAAACTAACAATGTTTATTGTGCTGCCATACAGGTGTAGATATTATTCCCTTTTGCGTCTGAACTGGCCACATAATTATTATTAACTTGTGTTTGGTGAAGTGAGTGTTAGAATTAATGTGTTGTAGGGTTGTCAGAATGTTTTGTTCTAGTTTTAATTAGTTCACCGTTTTGTGGATATTATAAGTCTCAAAAGTGGAGAGGTTGTTTTGATTTAATAGATCGCCGGGTTAGTTTACGGTAATTTTAATTGGCCGTTTCTGATAACGATAATTCAATCCGGAAATTGAATTTTTCGAGTTGCTTGTGGATTTTTGTACCGCAGATGTACAGGATTGGGGGTTCATTTCACAGAAATCGGAAGGAAACATAAAACCAGTACGAAAATTTAGTTAGCAAACTTTGTTGGTCCCTCTAATGAATGAGCAATACTTTTCGCATATATTAGCAAGCGCGATAATTGATGCGAAAACATATTCTCCCAATATAACTGCGATTCTTAACTGGATTCTTACAGCTTTTGTATTTGTTGACACTAGTGCGAGAGTCCCCACCTATTTTTGTAACAGGAGACTGAGGTAGTGAGAAAGAGAAAAGCGACTCATACTTCTTGAACAACTCCCACATAGGTCTTTAATATTCCAGAAACGACTTTTGCATCGCTGCGAAGTATGTAAATCTGTTTTGTGTAAAGTATACCCAATAGTTTGATGCAAAATCTATTACTTCAATAGTTTAATCATAAAAACGTTACATAAGAAAAGACATTTGTCAGAGGTCATCTGTTATTCTTGTCGTCGTTGTCGATAGCAGTTAAAAAGGTAATGAAGCTTTCGTAGAAAATTTCAGTTTCTTTCTTCACGAATTTTGTCAGAATTTTAATGAAACGAAAGTGCGACAAAAATTAATCATTTTATGTGAAGCTATGATCCATGGAAATTTGAATGAGACGAAAAAAATATTTTTGATTTTGAGTTGTGGGGCATTTCTTACTTCCTTTTTACCAAAACCTCCTAAAAAAACTGTTTCCATTGAAAGTCAAGCCAACGTAAGCTAAAATTATATCTACATGTGCGCACCTTGATCGATGTGCGTTGTTATTCGGCAACCCCTAATAATGCAGCTGTTTGAAGTAAATGTCCTGAGGGAATTGCATTTGAACGAAATTTTACTTTCTTTTCATCATCACTTAAAACCACAAAATATGTAAAAGCGTTGAAGTAATTCATAATTGATTTAGCATTTTATACATACACACGCATTGTAACACACATTGGCATAATTTTAATAACTTTCACGTTCAAACTTTCAGCAGAATTATATTAATTTTGATTATATCGAAATTTGTAACTACACTCAACATTTTATTATACTTCCTCATGTTACTTGATATCATCGGAAAGTATTTTAAACTCAATTCTTCTAATAATGATGTTTAACAACCGATAACGTTGTTTATGATGTTCCCGACCACGCATCCAAAGTGTGTGTATATATATGATGCGTAGGTTCAAAGACATTTATTGACGTAGTTGTATATAAGAATGCAAGTCTGTTCCGATGTAATTTGTACAAATTTATCCTTGCTGTGTCGTTGCGTATATTTTCACAATTTACTTTTATGAATCTACCGGTGAGAAATTGTTTAAATAGTTAAAATTATAGTAGTAATAAACATCTGCCCTCGTTTTGAACATGCGACGAAAGTGTTGCTCATTATTATTATTGCTTGTGTCTCTACTTTACTTCTACAACGAAAACTAGATGAAGATTTTAAGACCATACCTGTTCAGTGCATTAAAATTATTCATCTGTTATCGACAACGACGACAAAATGAATGATGGTCACTGGCTTGTGTTTCCTTATAATACGTGCTAAAACAATGAAGCAAAAGAATCAGCTTCGCACATTAGATGATGATTTACACAAATGAAGGAACAGAATTGCTATATATGTCGGCGCACCTGACGTATGCTGCCGTATGCATAAATGGCTTCCTACTTATGTGTAGTCTAATTTAAAAGACTCTTCCTGCGGATTCAGTGGAATCCAGTGTAATTTGTTAACTGCGAGGAAGGTTGGAAGACAGGTGCCAAACAACTAAACCAAAGGAAAATTTCGTTCATTTCGTCAAACCTCAACCGAAGCAACATACTCACTATTTCCTCTCAGTTCCATAATACTAAATTGCAATTATCGTAAACCGTGTCTTTCTTTGTGCAGGATATGGGAGATTAGATACTTTATGACCCAGATACAGTCATTGGTTAATGGCCATTTTTCTATACAATGCAATAAAACGGTATAACTAGCAACGGTTTCACTATCTTCCTTATTGTTTAGCAACACGTCGGGTCGACTAAATTATACATCTTATTCGATGCCATCCGGAATGCGTTCTTCAGTGCGCTACGATTCGGAGGCATCAAGATGTTTTATTACTTTCATCATTATTATTATTATTGCTTAATGTCAGGTGTATTACACGGGCCCCTCGTTTTTATTACGGTTGCCTATCATTCATACAGTTTTCAATTGTCGTTCGACAGTATGAATTTCATCCGAGCGAAGATCACTTGCGTTCACATGCTACACAGAACGTTAAGTTCGAAAAGAAAATCGACGAAAAATGTAAAGAGAACCACTTATGGAACAAAATTATTTATTGTACGGATTGTATAAGGTGGTTAGGCAAGAATGTAAATATTGAGCGAGTTTATATTCATTTAAAACGATAAAAGTGTATTATCCGAAATGGCATGTTTCACAGTTGACGGATTGCGGATTTCGTGTCAAATGTAATATATAACTGATTGCGTGTTTAGGTTCTAAGTCATAAATATACAAATACTCCTGCGAACGTGAACATATATCATATTAAAAGCTCGCTAGAGCATAAATCTAAAAGTGAATAATAATAAAAAAAAAATGTTTTAGTAGAAATTCATTCAACGCTGGATTACATGACTTTATGGGTACATAAAAATAGCATCAGCAACCGAAAACCTTTTATTTTCAGCCTCATAGAAATGTGCTCAACCAAAGTCAATTGTTCTAAGCGCTCTTTTAGCACTCTCATTAGCTATTCCCCTACTTAATTAGTTCATTACCCACCTAAATGCTATGCAATTGCATTTTGTTCATGTAATTATGAACGGTAAAAGAAAAATGTTGGAAAACAATTGTTTTACAAAAGCCTCATCGTAACGTAACATTTCTTTATAGTTTTTTTTTCTGTTGCTGTTGGTTCCGTGGTATAGTATAAATTCACAGTAGAGTATATCAGCCAAATGAATAATGATCACATATAGGTGGAATGGTTGGTGTTGTTAGCGTTTAACTATAAAATAATCATTTTGACTTCGGTTTGGTTGGACTCACATAGCATGATAAGTCATCATAATTATATAATATAAAAGCATTTAACAATATATATGCGTACATTAATTAATTGTAACAAAGTAGAATAGATCGAGGCATACACACACATACTCATTCACTCATAGTCTTTTCTGCATAAATATAGTGCATTTTAAACAATATGGCATAAACTTTAGATGCGTTAGTTAGTTTATAAATTAAATTTGTTGTTGTTGTTATTCATTAAAAAATGTTGAGTAAGGGTATGCAGGTGAATAAAATTTGCATTAAAAAATTACATTTTGTTGTTGCATTTCCGTTTTCTTTTCGTTTGCCATTAATTTCGTCATATTAATATTCCAGTGCATGATAGTAGCGCTTCTACTGTAAACCGTTTATACCGGTCGAGAGATAATATTGAAAAATGCGATACGAAAGTGTTTCAACGAAAACTACAACGATTTAGTTTTTGAACACATACAGGCCCGGACTGACTATACCGTTTTTCGATTTCACAATCTAATGTTACGAGCCGCTTCACAGCATTGTTCGTGAAACCATTGAGTATCCATACCGGCCCTGAACACATCCATGTACTGTGCACTTAAAACAATAGCTTACAATCATCAATTTAAAGTCCTAGATTCAAAAATGACATTACCACATCTATCAGCTGAATAACACCATTAGCTAGCACCTAACTTTTCAATCTTTTTTTGCAGCGGTAAATCAATGAAGAAGTTGAATGAATGACTCAAACCAAATGCATCAGTAAATCAATTCATTTCACATGCTTTTCTTTTCCCTAGAGTCGAAAAGGGCTGATAAGATCTTAGGAAAACAAGAAAATTGGTTTAAAGTTGCAAAAGCATGTAAAATTCATTACAAAACTCGCTAATAAAAGACACGTTTTAGTGGCATTGGTGATCTCGGCGTCGCCTCGGATCACCACAACACACTTCACACGAAAACTGGACTTGTCATTTAGTATATTATACCATGGAAGTAATTTGATATCTCGCATCAAGATCAGTAAGAAATTCCGAGGGCTTCAGCCCGAGGTACGTTTACTCATCGTGATGCGAGATATCAAATTATGTCCCGTGTGAAGTATGCTATTTTACTTTACGAGCTAGTTAAAGGTGTTGGTTACCTTAGGGAGGGAATGGTCCTATTACCTCCCTAGTAAAGTAAATTACTAATCTAGTCTGTATATGGACGTGTATCACGAATCATCCTGGCACCAATGGTATAATTACGAATTTCGTAATTTATTATAAATTTGACTCAAAAGTTCTAAACTTTTTCTTCCTGCGTTCTGCTTTTATGTATTTCATCACTTGAGAGTAGTGACTGTCTTTATATTTTTCTCTTCCATTTCACACGTACGAGAGAGTGTAACGACTCTCTTTCAGTTTGTCCCGTTGAAAGCATAGATTTTCCTCAAGGGTATCTGTTGACTGAATTGTACACTGTGGACTGGTACGATTATTAATTAATAATTTATTGAAAGCGTAACTTTTTAAAGACGACATGTTTGTCCAGAATATTACTAGAATCTATTCCATTTTAATACGAAATGTGTTACTTCATTAATTTGACCAAATATTTTCCTGTTAAAAGGCCCAGAATCCATTGTTTATTTTTGTTGTCTCTGTCTTATGGACGTATCAGCTACTAAAATTGTCGAAATAATAACGAGCACTGATTTCTCCTAAATTTTCTAAACTTAGGCTAGAAACGCACTACAGCCTGTTTACTTACCGTTTACGCTATAACAATGGAAAGAGAGAACAGTTTTCAATGTTATTTTGAAAACGGTGACCAAAACGGAGTGACTGCGAATCGGCCTTTATTATTATTATTATTTACTACGCTACCTGTAATATATTAAAGATTTTCTCTCTTCTGAAAGATCAGCAAAAGAGAGATCTTAACTGGTTTTTTCTTCGTGTGCTCGATAAATCTCTTGTTTATTCAACTTAAAAAAAACAACAAACTGGTGGTGTTCTTTTGACTCATTTAAATACAAGTCATATTGTATTCACAAGTACCTAAAATTGTATTGATCCAGTTATAACGTTTTACTGATTCAATTCGGAGCTCATGACAGAAAAAAAAAAATCGGAAATAGTTTAAACACTCAGTTTAAAACGTAACAATTGAGCCTAAGTTCAGCTTTTTTATAATTCCAAACCATTTATACAATTTTCACGATTAGTTTGATAAGTCAAAGACATTAATCACATAATCGGATTATAAAATCATAGAACTGAATTCAAGTTTTTTTTTTTTTTTTTAAATATTTTCGTACTTTGCTAGTTTAAAACTCCCATCGAATAATTTATTAGGGGAGATCGGACATGGTTCTGTCAACAGTTTTGGAGAACATTTTCTGAATATGTTTAAAGTTCCTTACATTCACTTCTCTAAATATCTGGTTCGGTAAACAGTTCAACTGATTCCTTCAAGTTGTTTAATCGAAGAGTAAGAAGAAAAAAAAACGTTCCACTTAACTGTTTAGTGTTTTTTTCTTCCTCTTAGCTGAACTGACGAACAGCAACTTTATTTGTTGACAAAGTATAATCTAAACAGTACATTATAGGCTCGTAATGCGATTGTTGCGTTTAAAAATCAAAAGTAATAATAAATAAGAAATTTTCAAATTGGATTAACGGTTGTTTATATCGTGAGAATAATGTCTTCACCTATACGGGCAAGAGGGATAATGTTTATGCAGACTTCAGACTCTACAACGATTCTTTCGGTGAAAGAAATGTCAGTCTGAAATTATCTCATTGTTTTAACTGATTTAACTTAATTAAGAGTAATTTAATTCATTTAAATATTGATTGATTAACGAATGCCAATTATTACCCATATTAATATCGATGTGTTGTAGTAATGAGTGTATGAACATGGTTATTACTGGCAATTATTAATTGCTTTCAATTCCTGATCATAAAAAGTTTCATGTACAGTAAGTTTCGGTAATTTGTGTAATTTTTTAATTGCCCGGTTGGGTTTTTTTTTGATTAGAATGCCTGGAAGGACAAGTAATTGTTACTGATTGTGTATTGAATACGCTAAATTGATTGCTAGCTCAGTGCAATTTAATTGCTAACCTACAACAAATTAGCAAACATTTTAAAAGATAATTTGTTTATAAATGATTCATTGGTTAACATTAGTAGAATATAGTGAAGGTGTAGTTTGCTTGTGGTAGACATATTTGAGACGACTAAACAGTTTCGACTACATTATTTCTCATACATCTATGGGGCTCAGTGAAACTGAGGAAGTCGACTCCTACCGTGTGCTTGTGGCTATATTCAAGACTATACTTTAACTCGGGCGGGAGAAATGATTCTTAGGAGCAATTGTTATTAGCAGTATGATCTACCCAAACAATGCAATAGATACAAGCAGTTACTTAAGTAGTGTCCACTGATTGCCCCGAAGATCCTTTATACAAACTGTGAAATTAGTAGCATATTCTCATAATGGGACTTATAAATCTGAAATTAACTTTAGCTGTAACTCATCGTGTATTTGAACAACCGACCTACTTCAGTGACTCTACTAACTTGATTAGAATTTGCGTAATTTATTGCAATTTTCTGTAATGATTCATCAAATGTGAACTACTCACCTTCAATTTCTGACATTCTTTTTTAATGAATCCTAGAATCAAAAAAACATTTTTTTATGTGAAACGACACACCGGTCATCAACTATAACCACCTGCTCGGTGCATAGTGATTTTAAAAGCAACGAGCAAATTGATGATTTTAATAATACTCGTCCAGAGTCGTTCGGAGATGTTTAATGTCTCTCCTCAATTTTTAGTCAACCGAATTTTTTTTTAAACAATAAATGTGGATCCTTCGTGTTTAATGTTCATTTCAGTAGTTTGAATTTTTTGTTTCTTATACAGACATTAGCGAGCGGTGTCGATTGCTTTTTATTTGTCTGTGCCAAAATAATATCTGCTTGAGTTGAACCTCAAGTAATTGTTGGTCGGATGCAGTTTGCAAAAGAGTAATTTGTCCAAACTGTGAAAAAAACCGTAAATTTTTTCTGAATTTATTTATTGCCGTCATTGCCCACAATTTGTCTTTAAGCTGTTACGGACGACTATCATATGTTATGAAGTCGTCTTTATAACCACAAGAATATTATTGGAAATAAAAGTTTTTAAATCAATCGCTTTAAAGTACTTCGAGCATATTGAAATAATAGATGAAAATGTCACTGTTTCGAACTGTGACATAATGTGAAAGCATCTCACGATGCTTTGCATTTAACAATGCTGTTCAAAAATACACCACATATCATCAGGCCATTGCGTCGATTAATGAAATAGGTCATTCCTATTAACATGAACAAGTCTAGTGAATCATAAATGAAGTAATAGATCTGATAGTAAAACTGTTGATATACTTGCCGTTTTTGAAAGTTTAATGATGCAAATAGTTAAAAGCTCCAAGCTTTCTGCGTATGTACAAAAAACAGACATATGAAATGAAAACCCTGACATCAACACACAGTCTAAACGAGCCCATGGCAAAGTAATTAGAAAAATTTAAATGTTTAAATAATTACGTTCGAAGAACTGAATAAATTATATACGAAATTTAGCGAACCCGACTGAGCATTAATATAACATTTGGAACATTATAAATATTTATGCACTCGATGACACGTTAATCGTACAATAAAACATCCAGTAATTGTCGTTTGTCAACATATCACCGTCTCCAATTGCATTATTGTTATTGTCACTGAAGGTAAAAATGTTGAAGATAATTCATTTTCATAAAAAATAATAATTGAAAAACAACAACGACGACCATCATACAACTATGCCATAATTGCATTCATAATAAGTTTTTAAGATAAACATGAAGTTTAATATGGCGTGCATTTGTAAACGGCGGATGTATCATTTGATCGTTATTTGGCTAAATATGATGATGGGTCGATTTATATATTTTATCATTTTGTTTATTTAAAAAAACTTCTTTTTTTTTTCTTCTTTTCTCATTTTCAAATTATGTTAAAGAGCAGTTTTTTGTTCTGTCTACGAGTTTTTGTAGAAAAATAAAAAAAATGTTCTGAGCCAGAGGTTTATAAAATGCAATGCATATGATTGTACCTACGACGGTTAATTTATTTTCACCATAATTGTTCGATGAACGAGGTTATGAACGTCAACCGATTAATTGAACAACATTATTACAATATTGTTATCCAATGTTGTACATACTTAGACTGTATTCAGTATTCTACATATTATACAACAGCCAAATGCATATAATAATGTATATGAATTCTCTGATATGCTGGTACTAATTATTTAAATGGTTTTTAATATAATTACAATTTTGTTATAAGATAAATTTGTTATTTTTATTTTGCTGTAGTGATGATAAGAAAATCATTGTTGTTGTTTCATGGGCTTGTTGTTGTTGTCGTTTTTTTGTTTTTGTTGTTGTTAGTTAGTGGTTTTTAATAACTTGACACGAAACATTCCAAACTGAATGTTTGCAGTGTGAAACAAATTACGAATTATCGGTTCGGTAATTAGTTGTAATTAGTCATTTGCTTATTGCTTACTATTTGAGATAATTACTATTTCATGGGATTACACACACACCGTGCTGGCATAAAGTTGCAATATTACAACAACAAAAAAAAAATTAACAAAAAAAAACCCATAAAACAGGTAGCGCTAACAAAAGGTGCGATACAGTATGATAATGTTGGATTCGTTACAATAACTCTTTTTGTGGGCATTAATTTGTCGTAATTAATTTCGATTAAAAATTATTCAATTAAACTACATATATGTGCAATATACACGTTGCTTCTCCGTACGTGGTAGTAAAATATTTTTGCAATGTTTGAATTTTCCACAGACAAAAGGCTAATAGCGTAGATACGTACGTTTTTACGATTGCCAACGAATTTTCTGATGGACAAACTGATATTAAACAATCATTTGATTATTGAATATAACAATACCATACGCTGACGATGCAGCCGTGATTTATCATCGAAACATAGTTCAACATGTCTAATTCATTTTTGTCTCCGTCTACAACGTACTTTTACAGACCTCCAAAGTTTCCGTCAAAGCCAGTTTTTCGACAGGACGATGAAAACCAAAATTTTCTGGAACTTTTATTTTAAAAAAACAGGCTCAACAGATAATGCATTTAATTCTATTACAAATGTTTATTCGTCACTTACGTGCTTCCAAATTGTATTTTTATATTGACGATTAGAAATGCTATAGCCTCACCCGAGGCCTGACTCTTCAACATAAAATTGTTTAACCACGTACGTGCCGAAGAAGTGTAAATGTAACATGTATACAGGCAAAGATTTCAACTGAAAACTTCGATTCTGTTACTTCTTAAGTACGTTAAGGGGCCATTCATAAAGTGCGCACGCAGTGTGCGGTCATTTTTTGACCCCCTTCCCCCGTTTCGCACGCGATTTTCCATATAAAAAGTTCCAATTTCAGACCCCCCTCCCCCTTAAGTGCGTGCGCACTATTTGAATGGCCCCTAAGCAGATTGATTCAAAATCTATTACTTCGTCAGTCATACCAAAAATGTTCCTATACAAGGACATGTAGCTGTCGATAACAGATGACATGCGTGCCACTTGGAGACTTTTATGTAGCTTGATGTTGGCTTGTGATTGAATTAACTTTCGTTCCTTTTTTAGTTGAGATTTTAGACTATTCGGTATAATCATCATTTGTTTATAAATTACTTATATTTGTGGCGCGATGAGATGGAATAATTATACAAGCAACCGTTAAGTCTCAGCTTTAGAGCCGACTTCTTTCTTTACTTTTGAAATGGTTTTATCGTCTGAATCGTGGTAGAAGAATTTTGAACTTTTTAAATTAAAAGATTTTCTTGCCAATTCTTGTGCGAATGCGTGCAACTGCAACGACCATTTATAACAATAATAACAACAATCGAAAAGAAATAAAAATAAAATTCTGACGCAACCTTTTAAAGTCATTTCTTCAATATATAATTCCTATTATTCTCTCGTTTTCCCCCTCATTTTAAAGCTAAATTCGCCCTTTTTCATAAATGTTTCACTTATGAAAGTCAAGCATTCTTTGTGTATCCAATTATATTTAAAAAAAAAAAAACTTCTGTTCAATGACTGTCCATAAGTTGAGCAGTACGAAAATATTTTTTTTTCTATACATTGAACAACCCTAAAAGTGTTTTTCATCTTTATATTTAAGAGACTCTTCATAACATATTTTTATGGAATCTTTACGTTTCAATTTATTCGAGAGGCGAAAAAAACGACCTCTTCATCATTGCGCATTTTTTTTTTCGTTGAATTTCATTCTAATCGAGACCACTTTACGGTGGAAAAAGAACATGTTATCGTTACAATTCTGAAATATAAATAATAAATTCGCTGATGGTCTCTGGCGCGTTGTGAACCTCCTTCTTTGTTTGTTTTTACTTAACCGCCGCACTGGTTACATACACATGTAAATTTTTTTTAACCAAAGTAAATATAAAAGTCAACATTTTTCACACCTCTTGACTTCTTAAAAAGCGTGAAAAATGCAGTAAACAATAGCCAAAATTTTTTAAATGGTTTTCCTATATACACACAAATTTAATGAGGGTTCGGAAAATATATAAAACATTTTGTCGAGGCATGATTATGATTGTATGAAATGTCAATTTATGTTTTCTGTAAACGATGAGTATGTGTCTAGTCTATTCTTAACGGAATTAACGTGTGCAACGACTTAGTTACGCAAATAAAACTAGCTCACATTCAAATCCAGTAGCGAAGAATTATTTAGTAACGATAAATGGACTCTTGAAAACGAATGGTTTATTGAGGACGACTGTGCAACGTGATGCATAATTAATTTTTGGGGCTTTTGAACCAATGTAATGGTTGATACAATTATTGCGAAATTGGAATTGTGGCTATCGATTTGGGACCTACACCAAAACGTTTACATTTTTAATGCGTGTTGGCTCGTTCTGGATGAAATGTGACTCGATATTTTGCCTAACTGATAGAACTGATTGAACATAAAAAAATCAATAGATTATACCTGGCTGCAATTCTCTCGTATATCAAAAAAGTATCGTAAGATTAAAGTAAATTTTGTATCACTAACCACAGTTTAAACAACAGAAGTAGCAGATTGATAGTAAATTATGTCCATGTTGCAACTTTTTATCTTTTCAAGTGCGAAGGTTTCAGCCCATAAGGCAAAATAAAGGTCCGAACAATTACGTAAGTTATTTTACTCACTAACACCCCGGGAAATGAAAAAGAGTTTCTGCATCTGCGCTGCGAAAACTGACCTTTTTCATGCGTGATTTGGGTGGCGATCGAAGGGTCTTTTTTTCTCTGGTTTTCCATGTTTTACTTTTCACCACTAGTTGTGAAATGAATTTACATATATCCTTTTCGTCACTAGTGTTGAAATGGATTTACTTTTCACCACTCCTTCTGCATATCTGAACCATTAATCGTAAATAAAAATTCTGCCCTGACCAAATTTCGAACCACCGACACCAAAACCCAATGCTTACCGAGCAACACCTCTAACCATTTTTGAAGCGTACATAAATGCAGTCTACTTGATCGTTCATACAATATTTCGTTCATACAATAGAATGTATGTTAAAGGTACAGTTATGTTTTGCATTTCAAAAGTTCATTTTTTGCAGCTTGTTGCAGAAAACGTTGTATGAAACTAGTTGCGAAAAGTGGTAGTTTTTGTCACACGATGTGGTTATCATATAGTGACAAAAACTACCACTTTTCACAACTAGTTGCATAAATAACTATTTAAGGCTCATAACTATGAAGAAATGATTTATTTTCCGGGGTACAGCCCCATTCATTTCCGTGCATTTTCTTACAGCCCTAATTAGAAAGGTATTTTAAGACACTTTGTTCGATACTGAAAACGAACGAATAGAACTTTGATGTGAGTAAGAATTCTAGGATTTATTGTTATTGATGTAAACACTTCTCACGTCTACTTTCATGGGGCTCAAATCAGTTTTCTGTTCGTCTAATTGAAGAGATCTTCAACTGACATCAATTGGCATACATAATTGGCAGTTCCAACGTAATAGCAAGCGTACATCATAACTAAATCTGCTACTTCCTTTGTTTATCCTTCCATTATTATCCCGACTTTTATCTCTAGTTTGTTGTGCAAACATTTTTTCCAAGGCTCGTTTTAACGCTCTGATTTGAGTGAATTGGATTTTAGCTCTAGCCGTCCAACCCCGATTGAGCTGGTTGTGTATGACATTTTAATAACTTCTCGTACGAAAGGGTGCAGTTCCGAGGTAACGTAAAATACTACTGTCCTAATTAGCATCACATATGTTATGTAATTTGATTAATTGTAAAAACAAAATCAACGAAAAGAAAAACAAAGTTATCTAATTAAAAACATTGAACAACAACAGCAACAACAACAAAAAATCATACCACCAAACACCATAAAATGAAATGTGTTCCTCATTCCTTAATTGATATAAAAACGCGCTCTTTTACGGTTCGTTGCGCTAAATTCTTTTTTCCCATTTTTTCTTCGTTTCTTTCGAATTAACATAAGCTTTATAGTTTTAATGCTTTGTATGTTATAAGAGTATAGTCTGCATCAACATTTTTCTTTTTTTTCGAAATGTAACATACGAACATACGTACACGTTGCAAGATATATATTATATAAAAATCTAAAAATGCTCATCGTTTAACGAGCACACCGACGAAACTTTTTAAGTCTAATTACAAACGAAATTGTAAATATGCAATTGCCGTTTAAAAATTAGCACAAGAAAACATTTTTCAACTCTGTGTGTATCTGGTGCGCTTTGTCTTGTCGTTTATGAATTGATATTCTGCCGTTGGATTTTGCAATATTAAAAAAAAAAATCAAATTATTTATTATGTTAATGCTGTTAGTTATTACAACCGGTTGCCAGCGATAGTGTTGATGTTTCTCTCCTTTTCGTTATTTTTTTCATTATTATTTTACTCTTTTGTATCATTTGTCATTAATGTGGTTTTAGACGGATGTGTTTACAATACTAAAGCTAATTAATTTGTTCGCTCTTCGCTATTTACGACTTTTCAACTTGTTCGCTTATTATTCACTAATTAATAATGACATTCAATAAAATATGAAATGTATTTGGACAGTGGCAGAGTTTTTTTTTGTCTCTAAATTTTATTTCTCACTTAATTGTTACTCTTACTTTCTGTTAGTCGTTGAAAGTATAGCCAAATTAGCTACTGATTTCTTTTGCACATTTTTGCCACTTAATTGGACGGCGTTTAACAGATTGAGCCAAACGAGACAAACGATGAACGACAAACTAGCGTGGAAGTATAGTCACGCTTCGAGAGAACATGGCAATAATTTAATGTGATTAGCTTTAAGTGCAATGACATATTGAATGTAGATGACTGGTAGAATGTACCAAACAGCGATTTTTTTTTTTTTGAAACTCATACTAAACGGTTTATAGTTTCGCAAATGAAGTATTTGATCCGGCAGAATGAATGCTGATGTCTTTGTCGTCTGTCAAAGGTTAAAATGCTTAGATTAAGTTTGTAGCACAGAAACAGAAGAAAATGTCAGAATGTCATCTATTACTGATTGATAAAGAGTGTTATGATCGGAGCGAGACGACCGAATACCAGTTAATTATAACTTGCCTTGGGGTACTTGTCAAGATATTTGCTTCTCTGTCAACATCTTACTATGTGAGCGAGAGGACCGAAGACCAGTTTATTATAACTTGCCTTGGAACTTGGGACACTTGTCACAATATTGCTTTCTCATAAAACTCTGTGTAAAACGGAATGAAGTATAAGATTCTTTCAAGGATGTGTAGCAGATAGTGAATGGTTTTTGCCACTGCCCCGATCTGTGAGAAGTATTAAGTACGTCTTTTGACGTTTCACATTAACATGCTGTTCAAAAATACCACTTTCTCATCAACAGTAGCAAGGAAATGACAGAAGTAAGTCATAAGGCAGAACATTGAGACCGTGATTGCTATCAGCTGTTTCAGCTTTCTGATTTGAATACAGCGTTCAAAGATCGTAAAAACAGGGGAAAACCAGTTAATTTAACTGAGCTCGATGGAAGATATGTCAAAATTTGTATGTAAAGAGGAGAAAAACCAGTTAATTCAACTGATCTCGATGGGTGATATGTCAAAATTTCGACTCTCTTTTAACACTGTATCGATACTACTGAGTGAGCCGAGAGAGCTACTGAGAGATTTTTTTTCGATAACAGTCTTAAACATATACAGTGTTAAAAGAGCGTAAAAACAGAGGAAAAAACCAGTTAATTTTACTGAGCTCGATGGGTGATATGTCAAAATTTGTATGTATAAAGGGGAAAAAACCAGTTAATTCAACTGATCTCGATAGTTGATATGTCAAAATATCGACTCTTTTTTAACACTGTATAAAAAATGACTGACTATCAAATAATTAGAGCAATTTTCTTCAACTGATCTTCAAATCTCTATAACAATAAAACGGGGCTATATGTAAGCATTACACGTAACATTTCTTTCCCCTCAGACCACATAACACAAAACGTTTTCATAAATTATTTAACAAAAATTAAAACTAGTAAGCCCCACGAAACAACGTTGATGGCATTTGTAGCGTATACCTCTACTTTAGACATATAGGCTGTATTACATATAATGCATGCAAGCATTAATTCGTACAGCAAACTGTACTCCGAATCAATTTAATCGCCGATTTTCAAATTATTTCATTACGAATTTAACGAAATTTTATTGAACTGCTTTCCGGTTCAAATTGATATATTTATTTTGAAAACCACTTCAACATTCGTTTACATGATCGTTGATCGGTTATTATAATATTTATTGAAAGTTGTCTTGAATCACGCAATCAGCAAAACGGTTATTACAATTTTTTTTTCTTCCATCAGTTGGTTTGTTGTTTTTTTCCTCTATATGTAAATTAAGTTGTGTGTAGCTCAATAACATCTACTACAAAAATAAATCTGATGATTCAAGGGATTTAAAATTAAGTATGTTGGAGAATGAAGGCAGTCATGTCTTGATATTATGAGGTTTTCGTTTTTTTTTTTTTTAAACGTAACAGTGCGACGACGCGACGTTATACATGGGACATGGACATTTTAACGGCAATAGAATTGTAAAGTGGTCTTCATGAACATCAACTTGCAACTAATAATTTAAAAAAAGACGCGAAATGTAGGTATGTGCTGCAACTGTATGCAAATTTATCGGGTTGTTCGTCTATTAGAACAAGACATTAATGTTTCTTAAGCTTAATGTTCTACTATTTAACGATGCACTTAATATTGCAGTTCGTTTTGATTTTAACTGAAATCTAACTCAAAAATATATTTGAAGTAGCTCATCAGAGTTCGAATTTTACCCATTTTACGTTTATATCCGAATTGCACCGTTTTTAACTGTTACGAAAAGGGAATGAGAATCTTCTAACCTTTCGAACTTGGTGACTCAATCTCTTACTTCATTTGTTTTAATTTTAACATTTACTTTGTTATATACGGCGACGTAACGGCGAGATAGTTATTTATTTTTGTTATCGTGGTCGTTAACATCAACAGTGGATTCGCCAACTGATGATGGACAATTAACAATCTTGAAGTATTAAATAAGAATAAACAGGAAGCAATAAACAGGACTTAAAATTAAAAAACAACTTCAGAAACGAGTGCTGAAATCTGACAAAACTTTGAACCAAAAATTACTCCAAAGAATAAAAGAAACGAATGTGTCGTAGATATAGCTGACGGAAGAAGTTTTTGAAATTTTACTTCAAATTTCTTCTACTGAACTTCTAATACTTCTAATGAACATTTCGAGTAAAACAGGAAACACTTTTAAAATGTTTACTTAAAACGATAAATGGAAAATCTTTTCACAGAAGTGGACGTTCCATCTATATCTTACCTCAAAGTGTGAAAATCTCTCAACCAGGTTTCATCTCTATCATCCAAATTTTAACAACTAAAAAAATATTTAAAGAATCGATGATCTGTTAACTGCCTCGGGGAAAGTTGACCTTTTCTCTCTCTCTCTCTCTCTCGCTCAAAATCCCACAAAAAGATTAATGATTGCAAGTTCTATCAGAGATATTATTATTTATCTAAGAAAAGCTAAATAAATAATTTATCAAAGTCCTTGATGAGGCGATGAAATAATATTGTTGTGAGAGCACAAATCGTAATAACATAAAGGAAAAAGGTGATTTGGAGTCATTTGGTTGGTATATAAACTCAAAAATAATGACACAAAATAAACAAAACCAAAAAAACAACGAGCTTGGCAGTATAATAATGTGAGTTAATGAAGCCTTTGGTTGTGTCTTTGATGTTGATTAGGGGGGCCATATTCGAAGAGAAACACATTCACCACAAAATGTTAAACGTCATTTAATAGCAGGGTTGGTATGTTAAATGTTATCCTGCAATCATCTAGAAGTTTGGAAAGAAATGTTTAAAAAAAATTGTTTTTTTTTCTTATCGACTTTAAACAAAATATTATTATGTAGTCATTTCCCACGTGAATTCAATGCGTAATTGAGTTTTTTTTTGTTCATATATTTTGTATTTTAATCCCTTTACGCTCGAAATACAGCAATTACAACAACAAAATACAAACACACGCAAGTATAATAAAATTAATTTAATTTATTATTCCTTTTCATCTAATTCCAAAATAATACAAAACTCACAACATTATTACCGGTCGCCGAGTGTGTGTATACATAGTATAGTTATATATATACATATCCAAAAGAAAAACCATCAGGAAAAGAACAAAAAATATATAAAATAATAATAAAGACTCTTTGGCTTGGATTATTATTATGCGCCTTTTGTGGTTCAGTGCCTCTCTTTTGTAGTAATTAAGTTTTCGTAGAGATCTTCATTTAAGATAATTTTAAGTCGAAAAGTGGTGTATTAATGCGCGCTGGCGTGTAAACCTAAATGAATTAGCGTTTATATTAACCATATTTGCATTAATCAGCCATTAATCTCCATTGTAAAATGGACTTTTTATATAATTTGAATTTTCATTAAATATATATATATATATATGCTGTACGTACCATTTGTGTAGTTTAAATATATTCTCCGGAAAAAAATTTCGAGTTAAATATGTGGTTGATAGTTTTGTGTGCATAATTTTGCACTAGTTTAAATTTATAATTTTCAGTTTTTTTTTGGTTAACGTTGTTGTTACTACACTTTTATGGCTTTTAAGTGGATAAAGAGTTATTTGTTTATTTTAATTTTATTTCTTATTTTTATTTTGATAATTTCGGTTGAGAGCATAATTTTTTTATTCTTGTTTTCTTCTTTTTTTGTCTTTCTTTTTTCAAACCAATTTTTTTGTCTGTCTGCCTGTGAGTGTTTGAAACTTTTGTTGAAATTGAGGAACACATTTTCTGAATAAATTGGTTGCCAAAATGGTGTTAAATTTGAATTGTTTTAATTTAACATAAAAAAAACATTAACAAATTATAGCTTTTTTAATTTAAATATTTCATTTTGGCATCATCATTTTTATTGTTTTGTTGTGTGCGGTTCTTTGCCGGTAATTTGGTGCTTTTGTTATCCTATCTCTCTCTCTCTCTCTCTCTCTCTCTCTCTCTCTCTCTCTCTCACACATACACCTTGTCTGTCTCCCGCTACAGGATGACAAATAGGAAACCACAATTAACACTCAAGAGAACACAAAACTTACACAAAACATTCTAACTTGATAATTGAATCTGCAGAAAAGTGCAACTTGTCGTCTGATTTGGGGGTTGTTGTGGCCTGTAGATTTTTCAACAAAAATTTTGTTAAACGAATGACGACCTAGATTGTTATGGTTTGTTTGAGCAATTACAGACCGTAACAACTCATAAATCGGAAAATATGACACATTTCACGTTTATGAGAACGTGAAAATGAAATGGGGTCAAATACCGAAAATCTGTTGTCGACAACAACGACAAAAATGAACGCTGAGTTGAGGCTGGTGTTCTTTTATAAGGAGAATGTAACAATAACACAAATGAAGAACAAGATTTTAGTACAAGTTTTTAGACTAGATTTTGACAATGAGCATGTTGCCTGTAAAGGTGAATAAAACTGTGAACATTTCTTGAAAAAAAGAAAAAATTGAGTAAAGTGAAATTTTGAAAAGAATCGTAAGACTTAATTTTGTCCAAGACAATCTTTCATCGTAATGACACATTTTTGGCCAGACGATGAAAAATGTCTTTCCCAAAAGTAGGTCATGTGGTCTTACGAAGTGTTTATGGCGAACACCACGAAGCTCTTCCATACCAGTTACAGTTATATTAAGCCGCACAATAAACTATTAAAAACGTCGATCGTCGTAGCCTACTTTTACGCTCGCCACTAAACGATATCCTTCCTTTAACGACAATAAAAAATGAGTATGAAAAATTCATAAAGAGAATTTTGCATTCGTTTCGCAAAGTTTTGTTTTATATTCGAAAAAAGATCATTTCCAACGCAAAAGTTTAGATACCTGATGCAGATCAACCGAATAAAAACCCGACACATTTTGTCTTTTATGGTTAATGTGTTGATAAATAAACATTTTCTATAAGTGAAATCAGATCAATAGTCAACTTTACGGTCACAATAATAACTTCCAATTAACATAATTATATCAGATCACACATCTTAAGCCAATAAACATGAAATTGCAATGAGTTTAAATTTCAATATTTTACTATATTTAATGCCTACAAGTCGCCATAAGTCGATTCAATTAAATGGTATTTAATCCATTTTGCCTCTTTATACGCATAATGCGAAATCGTTCATATACGACAAACATAGCAGCACCAGCAGCACAACAACAACAACATATTTTTTTAAAATAATAATTCTATAATCTCACTGAAAATCTACGAATTATAAAAATTAAAAGCGTTTTTCAACACGACATTCCAGGTGCCAAAGACGATGATGGAAGTGTAAAGAGCGGTTTGGGCAGTCTGTCCGGTTCATCGGGATTGAGTAAAAAGCAACGCAAAGCCCGAACAGCATTCACTGACCATCAATTGCAAACGTTAGAAAAAAGTTTCGAAAGACAAAAATATTTAAGCGTACAAGACCGTATGGAATTAGCCAATAAATTGGGATTAAGTGACACACAAGTGAAAACATGGTATCAAAATCGACGGTAAGTCAATTCGTTAAATTGTTTTTTTTTAAGCTTTATTTCTGTTGTATTGCCTTATGTACGTGAAGAGTTTCTCCGGTGATTTCAAACTGTTCATGAGATTAAGAAATTTTTTACTCTCATTTTTAATGTCATTAGAATCTTCAGGTTTGTGATGCTGTAAATTTACACTAATTAAAATGGGTACTCGATGATCGAACTCATTTCACTCTTAGTTTTTCAGTAGCATTTGAAACGATTAATCATCTATTAAAAACAAAGATAACAGAAATAAACCGGGAAATTCGGGATAGTGTTGCTTACATACCACATTTTTTGATACAATTAATGAAGTAAAAGACTTTTCATTAATCTGTTACAAATGCTTAAATTAAATGAAGTAATAGATTCAGTTAGTTTAATTGTGATAATTTACCGTGGCACAGTTGACGTTGATGTCCATTATTTAATGTCCATTGAAAGGAAGGATTATACTGACATTAAAATTTAAGCAATTGAATAAAATTTTTAAAAAAATCATCCGAAAATTAGACGTGTCCACAATGTATGCTCCATTTATTTAATTAGGAAGTCTTTTGAAAAAAATCCAACCGTTTGTTGGCTAAAGTGAAACTATTGATGTCAGCGCCGATTAATATCTACGAGCTAATCTGTTAATCTGTTTAACACTGATACACATTGTCGAACCTTTCTCTAAATATCTTTTTCGAATTTCACTGTACTGGCAACAACTTATTTTATGAACTCCATTGCCTCAAATTATCGATAGAGCTGTCATGTAATTAATGGATCGTATTCCGTTGAAACGGAGTAAAATTCTGATAATTTATTGCCAATTTGTAATTTGCACAGCACAAAAAAAATCATTTGAAAATTGACCGATAAAATGGTTACTTAATAAGCGCTTCAATAACATTATTACAATAACATAAAAAATATAATTCTCCGGGCCCATTATCAACTTCTATTCGAAAAGTAGCTGTGTGCAAAACGTAAAGCTAGAACAACGTTTTTCGTGCAATTAAAATTTTATATAATAATTGCTCAACCCGACCCATCGAAATTTTTATAATGATTCTATGAAATCATTGAAATCATAGCGTTTCTAATCATCACTTCAAACCCCACGACCAAAAAAAAAAAATGAAATAAAACAACAACACACAGAGAGAGAACACATAACCATCTCATTAAAAACGCTAAAAATAATTTTTAATTAAACATAGGCAATCATCGGTGAGTAGTGCGGTCAGAAATTTCCTCACATAAAATGATGATCAAAGGCGGCTCCATTCAAACCGTATAATTTGTTTTCAATTTGAAAATTGGTGTTCATTCGATTTTTTGTATTGTTTTACTAACATCAGAAAAAACGACTAACCAAAATCCAATAAAACTCGTTTTTTTCTCTTAAAGAAATCATTTTATTCATTTAAATTTGTCTAGGCTCTCTAGAGTTTTACTTACTCGTGTAATAACATTGAGAATCGGTTACCTTCATATATAAGTATATCGAAACGTACCCAGTGCTCATATACGAGTCTTTACAATTTTTCCACTTCATCTCTTTTATTTGTTGTATAATTTTTACTCCACATTCTGTGTACGTATTAAAAACGCCATGTACATTAATCGCACACACTAAACCATCCCGTACTAAAATAAAGAATGAGATAAAAAAAAACCAACTCGAACCAAAACCCATCGGATTATTATATTGAAAATACCGTTTACCTTCATTATAACTCCTCATCAAGCTATGGTTTTTGGTGTAAGGTATTTTTTCGGTTGTTGTTGTTGTTTACTTTTTTACGATGTGTGATAAACTAAATCCGATTCAATCAATAATTTTTATGAGCAAGAGAATAAACAGTTTTGTTGAAACATTATAAGTCAATTTGTATTATGAAAATATAAAATTGAAAATTTAAACTTTTCATTGTGTTTAATAAAATCGAAGATTATTATGGACGGTTGTGGCCTTTGTGTTGAGACTAATAACATTTTACCAGTCAGACTCGGTGGTGTTTATTATTATTTCCATCTGACTAGATCATCTCACGATGATGATTTAAACGTAGAGTCACACGTGTAGAATGTATATATATATATATATAATTGTTCAATCCATTAACGCCAAGGACTTTTGAAGAGCGCATTAATTTTGAAGCTTGTACATAATGACGACAATCTGGGGATTTAAATTTTTTTTAAAGTTAAAAATGGGTGAGGAATACGCTGACTTTTTACCAACCTGCTTTCTTTGCTTCTAAAGATTGCAGAAGCTACAATTCCTTACTGAAAGCAGTGTATTACAATTTACAAGGCTTAGATTTCACCAACCTCAAAATAACTTTCCTGTTGCCACTAAGAGAAGTAGCTTCAACATAAATTGAACATAAATGCCTTCCACATTTTTAATGCTAGAACACACCTGAGCATCCAGATCTAAAGTTAAGATTGTCCACTACTAGAAACTTTTTCTTTTAGAGAATCTAGATTCTCCACTGATCAAACACTAAAGAATGAAACAGTGGATGTGAAATTAACCTGTTACACACGGCAAGCATATGACCAGTATCGGGTCTATTACTTCCATCAATCAAAATCTAGATTTTGATTTGTTCAAAGAAATTCTTGTGAAATAAATTGGAAACTGCAACTCCCTGTACGACTGGAAAACGTTATAATTAAGTTCAACCTACCCCAATAATTATATTTAAATTGCACATGACTTCTCTCACATTTTCCATAGACAATAAATATTGTCTAGTCAGCAATTTCGATGACAATATTTCCAGAGAAATAATGAAAGTTGACAAAAATTTTCGATTTTTGGGCTCATTTTGATTTACACATTCCAGTTATCAGATGAAGTATTAGATTTTTAAGTTTGATAATTTCGTGGACAATTGCTGGCGTCTCCAACAAAAATCCAATATGGAAAATCTAGTTCTTCATTTGTTAAGAAAAGTTTATAATACATAAATTACAATAACAGTAATTTTTCATTTTTCTCCGAAAATAGAACCTGAAAACAGTGTTAGTAACACTAAATAATATAAATAATAGCGTTAGACATACGAGATTGGGAACTCTTTCATGCTCATTCATTCAAGCTAGGTAGGAGGAGGGGAATTAAGAAAATATGAATGGAACGTTTTCTTGAAAGTTTGGGTACTATAATGGGAAAGGAAAACACGTGTAAGAAGGCAACTCCACAGTCGAATCGCAGTTGAAAAGGCAGCCCCATTAAACTTCACCGTGCGATAGAATCTAGAAGATACAGTGTAGGATAGGGGTGCGCTTAGGGGTGACAAAAGTTGACATAAATTGTATAGTGTAATAGTACATAGTGAGGTATTTTAGTGTAGTAGGCAAGCGTATTATGTCTAGTGATACAATTTTGCTTGCAAATTCATTACATATCTAGGTGCTTTTTTCTACTCTGGCAATACAATACTCAAATACTTGGGCTGTAAGTGTATCCCTAATATAGTGTATTATTGACATATGAGGGGAAGCATCGAGGGTTGCCGAGATTTCTCCTTATATGTAAATACGAAATTTTATTGCGTAATCGATATGACGTTGGAGAACGATTTATAATGTCTATTCGTTGCGAATGTTATAAAAAATTCAATAAAATGTGTAACGTCATTTGTGCCCTACCCCCCTTATGTTCTTCTTTACCAGTCTTCCGTTGTTTTAAAAAACTTCTCTGTAATATTCCTCCCATTACCAATTTAATAAGTGGAAAATAATAAAAAATCTTACTGATTGATGTCCGCTAACAGCCCAAAATCGACTCGGTATAATCTTAAGATTTCCCATAACATCAAAAAAGAAATTCAACAAAATGAAAAATTGAGTGTGTACACGTAACACGTTCACAACGTTCATTCACAAAATTATTTGTTATAATATGTTCCACTATTTAATGAGAATATTTTTGTAGATTCTTGTGTTCATTCAACACATCATTTGTAATAAAATTCTCGTTCTTATACATCATTTAACATTATTTTTATAGACGAAAAAAAACGCACGGTGTTATTGTTGCCTGTGCCTGTGTATTATTCTTATTCTTCAATTTTATTGTTATCAATAACAAATGCTGGCACATCTCCCGATGAATATTTCATTATTGAAATTAGTCACATAAAGACGCATACCCAAATATTAAATGCCATAAAAAAAATGTTAATTTAATTGTGCGTTCAGTAAAGTGTTAATAATTTATACAAATGACCTAATATACAAAACTCTTTGCTAGAATTGTATAATTGCTATAATAACTCTGACATATAAGCAATAATTTATCTCAATATCTATCACATCCACAGACCGTTATGCAAATTTTCTTTGGTGTTTCTTTTTTCAGTTTTTATTTTTTTTATTAATGGTTTAGACGAGCAATGGAAGCTCGCGATGTGGATATGTTTTATTGGAAGAGGTTGGTTGTTGTTTTTTTATAGTTTAAACCGCATCCATAATGCAAAATGTGAAATGGCTTTTGAGTCGAACTGAAAATTGGAGTATTACAACAACAACGGTGTTCTGGATTAATAAATCAAAAATTTTAAAAAACAACAAGCAACAACAACTGAAAAGTATAAATTTAAACAGGGGCACTTTTCGGTTCTCTGGGCAAAATGCGTCCGTCACTTTAAAATTTATATTCATTTTTTTTTTAAATGGCTTTATGTTGTTGGCAGCGAGCAATTTTTTGACTGTCGAATGTTTGAGTGGTTGAGTGATTGCGACTGAGTACGAATGAAGAAATAAATAATAAAATTTACAGCAAAAAGGAGTTCAGTGCTTTATGTGGTTTTATTGCTCGGTTCTTTTTTTCTCTCTTCTTTTATTTAAATACATTGTAGACATGATGAACGAATGGTATTAAAATACAATGGCTATGAATGGATTGAAATGTATTTGAGAGGATGACAAATTGTCGTTAACCATTTTATAAATGTAAAAATTCTGATGCGTAAATCGTTTTCGATCGGATAAATCATTCGGCCTGATGAGAAGATAATTTGTGAATAATTGTTTGCGTTGAAGGAAGAATGGGAATCGCAACAAAAAAAAATTAAATTCAGTGAACAAACATTAAAAAGATGAGTTTATCATTCAAAATAATTAATTTCGGGTCGATCGTTTTTTGTATGTATAATACAGTCGACTTGTTGTCTATTTTTTGTGATGCTACTCTGTTCTTCATCTCAAAAGTTAATTTACCTTTTTGATATAATTATATCAAAAATTTCAAACCATTAAAGCTTATTTAACATTGTCCTAACCAGACACTTAATAGAACAAAACATGATCTCATCTCTCATCTCAATAAAGCATGTTCCAACAAAACCATTATAATATATGAGTTGTTGCTTAAAACAAGTAGCAAAAACCGTATGCACTTAATGATTGGGTTCTTTGATTGTGATATAATTACATGATGAGGCTTTAATGGCCTTCTTCAAGTTAACAAAATAAAAATAAGATAAATTCTCTCATATCTAGGCCCCCTTCATATCTAAACTGTTTGTTTAACTTGACCGGTGGTTTCTTTTGATCATCGTTTAATAAACGCGTTTTTTTCAACCAATTTCTTCTCCGTATTGGTTCGGGATTTTTTTTTTCTTTCTTGTTCTTCTCTCTGTTCCTTGCCTACCTACATCACCATCATTCTTCTCGTACGATGTGTGTTTCAATGCAATAAAAAAATTAAACAATTAAAGTCGTCGATTTTGTGCAAGTCATTTTGTTTAGTTTGATTCTTGTATAACACACACACACTATGTGTAGATAACACACAGCCGAACTATGGGATGTCGATGTCTGTTTTTCACCAAAAAAAAATTCTTTGTACACAAAGACCGCCACGCCGAATTACCGAAAAGACAACAAAATTTATCACACCTATTTAGTGTGAACCGGTGTGTGAGCATGGATTTTCTCAGGTTTCTCTAATGATATACACCATTCTATCTGCCAATGTTCTCTAACCGTACGTATGAGATGTGTATAGAGTAGATATACACACAAACAATCCCGGAGACCTGGATATACTCTGCAATAATTCAGATGAAAAGAAGCTGAAAAGGATAATTGCCCAACAAAAGAACCGTAGTCATAATAATTTCAGTAGAATAAGGGTATCCAACCGTATATATACGTATATGATGCACTAATCCTTTTGGGTGCAGACTTCAGAATTGTTTTTCGTGTGTTTCGGTGTGCATAGAGATCGGATATATATATGTTGTAAAGGATCGATGGTGTATACGATCATAAGTCGGTTTTTATTTTTCCTTTTTTTTCTGGATTGTCGGTTTTTCACTTTATATTGATGTTAAACGGACGGTAAGGATAATGTCGGTTAATTATGTGTTTAATTACGCATTTTGAAAATGTGCTGATTCAATATCCGGCGCCGAAAATTTTATTTTTTTTAAAGGAGTTTTCTGTGTTGATGATGGGTTGCCTATGAAACGCTGGCGCCGTTCGGATATTATTTTTCTTTTCTGTATAGTTAGACCATATGTACGGCTAGTTAAATTAATAAAAATCAATTTGTATTATCTTTGATGGTTACCGTATGTGGTACGTACGCATACAGTACATGGATGGCATATATAAGTAACATATGCTAAAATTTGAGACGATCCTAATTCAATCATGTTTAACTGAAACAATTAGATTTTGTTCGTCTGTTCTTGGTGGAAACGAAGAAAAATGTTTTGATGTGCGATACGTTTCAGCATCCAATTTTAGGCATACGATTTGGAATTGTTACAATAAAAGCATAGCAATGAACCAAGCACTAGAACAGTTTTTTTTAAACTGAAAATCGGCCCCTCTTTTCATACATAAAATTGCGATGCCGACATTACCTGACTTACGTTGTGATTAGTTGTAGCCCTCCTTTCCCAAAAAACTTAACAATTTATTATTGTCAGGGACTACTCTCAACCACACGAACAGAAATTTCAATAAACAAAAGCTGAAAGTGTCTTCCCTGTACCTACTGACAATAATTTCATGATTCATGGAGCTTTTCACCGATATTTCGCGGCAATGTTTGAATCTGTCTCTAATGTAAAATCCATGTGAAAAGCTCAAAGCTAATATTGGCAATGATATTCTACACAATAAACAATCAATAAAATCATTTAAGTGCAGCTAAAATTGTTATAGCCTCCATAATGAACTCCATTTAAATATACAACTGGTAATTGCTTTCTACTTTGATCCATAATCACGCCAGAAAAACCCCAATAATATGCAAAATGGAATATAAAATGTTCAATTGCACGAATAGTTTTTCTTGCATGCAAAAAAAAAGAAGTGAAATAATTGCCCGGTGCTTGATAATGTTGGTAGATATAATGTCAGAAACACGTAAATGTTACAGAACTTAAACGATTGCAAATTTGTTGTGTTATAGTTTACGGTGTGTATCGGTGTGTACTTACCATGCATTATGTACAAAAGGTTCGAGGTAAATGTTTGGGCCGTCTTACCGTAAACGTTTTTCTGAAATTACAATCTATGCACATCATTTCGTTTAACGACTGGGCTTTTAACATGAAATTTATATACAAAACATTTTACAGCAAAATGATGGATGCACCAAAGTTCATGATGGTTTTAAGCAAAACTCTGTATTTATTTTTGATTAACAAAATTCTTACGTTTTTCTGTCTGATGTATGTAATCTCATAACTGCATAATTTAGGTTAGACCTTCGTTTCACTGGAAATTTATTGGCGTAATCCGTTTACCATTTTATGAAACACAATCAAAACTTCATCACACAAGCACAACCAATAATTTGAACATTTTCGATATCTTTCGTTACAGCACCAAATGGAAGCGACAAACTGCCGTTGGCCTGGAGTTGCTGGCCGAAGCCGGCAATTACGCTGCATTTCAAAGACTCTACGGTGGTCCACCTTACATCGGCTCTTGGCCCTATCCAGGTCAAGGTCCTCCTGGTGCACCTCCGTCTGCTGCCGATATGTATTATCGGCAAGCAGCTGCTGCTGCAGCACTACAAAAACCGCTTCCATATCGACTGTATCCGGGCGTACCTGCATTAGGATCATTGGGTGGCCTACCGGGACCCAGCGCACCATTTCCGCATCTGTCGGCATCCAGTTCGTTGTCATCATTGAGTAATTACTATCAGAACAATAATGGCACTTCAAGTCAGACGCCGCGTAGATCGCCGAGTCTTGGTCCCAGTCCGCCGTTAAATCCGGGAAGTCCACCAGGACGATCGGAAAGTAATCCACCCAGTGAAGACGAAGATACGATTCATGTTTGAAGCTTTCGTTTTGAATTACTTACAACAAAATATTTATTTCTTTAGGCAAAAGAGTATAAACGTGTAATTGAATTTTGAATTTTAATTATTCACACACACACATACGCAAAACACACACACATATATACATGAGAACAAAATACTTTATTGACAATTAATGAATTCTGCGTATTTTAACGTGTTTATTAAATCAATGTAATGAGAAAATTTGATAAAAACCCAGTAAGAGTCTATACATGGTAGGTATATATAATAAAATATATATTAGTGCGTCCAACAATGATTTCCTTAGACCTGGACTTACTCGCGAAAATTTACATGAAAAATTATAGATTTTTAAAAATGTGAAAGTATTCAGACCCGAAATGAAATTTGATGTTTCTTCAATTTACACAAGAAAACTTCGAATCTGTCCGACCTTTTAGCTTCCATATATAACAAACCTTCAAAGGAAGACAAGGGCAATATATGTCTGATATATGGAGGCTTGTAATGTGGAGGTGAGACCAAATTAGAGACTAGCATTGAATTGATGTTAGTTTATCTTATGAAAGTACTCAGTTACCTGGAGCCGTAATTTACACACAAAATCATTTCAGAAGCACAAGCGAATTTTATCGAATTGCTGTTAAATAAGTTTACATTCACCTCAACCAATGCAAAAATATTTTTATTGTTCGGTCCGTTAATCTTTCGAATTGTTTGAATCGCATCGTTTGAATACAATTTTGTAAAATTTCTCCTTCATTCATCATCGTCACGAATTCACGATTGATCGTGTGCACCGATTTTCACGTGTTCTGGTTGTAAAACTCGTTGGTTATCTGCTCTTGAAGTAAATAAAGCGGCACTGAGTGGACACAATTTTGCCAAATTAAGATTTTATCCACCGTAGTGTCACAAGCGAGACAGGAATCAGTAGCTTACATCCTTGTTTGGAACTTTTGATTTTAATAAGAGTGCGCCGATGGAAAAAAAGCAAAAGTTCCAAGCAATTACGTAAATGATTTTAGTCAATAAACCTCCGGAAAACGAGTTTTAACGCTCACGGTAATATAGTTATAACTTATTTTCCAGAAGGTGAGTGGCAGTGAATAAATATTCGTCGGAATCGGCATGCAAAATAATTTAAAAGTCAAGTTTTCGTAAATGACTATTCGTCTTTTCGTTTGTTTAGAGTCGACACATCATGACGTAAAAAAGCAATGAGGTTGGTCAAGGAAACATTAAGTTAAAACCATTGAAATTTAATGTAACGACTGAGTAAATTCGAGATAAGATATGAGTTCTTGAAATTGAACATGCTGACATTTGACATAGAAATGCTCGACCGTATAATTTCAAAAACGCAGATTTTTACATGGTTCTTCTGTCTCTCTGTAGTCTGCAATATTATTGAATCACAACTCACAACCGAATTACTTCTGATGGACTTCCACATTTTTAAAAACTTATTCCGAAATGACATTTTCACAATGAGAAAATAACGGGATTCAGTTGGACGAAATCTGTAATTAACACAAATTAATTAATTAATAAAAAGAAAAGAAAAACAAAAAAATTGTGATTGTATATCTGTACTTATAAATGTAATTTTATTTTTAAATTAAAGTATAAAATAAACTCAACAAGAATGTGTAAATTACAAAAAAAAAATGAAGAAAAAAAATGAAAATAAAAAACCAGAAAAACAAAAAATATTAAAAAAAATTAAAATGTTGCATTTTCTTTCGGAAAATTGTTTTGTAAATAGTTTATGAGAATATGAAATAAATATTTATTATTAGTTTTTATATAGAAATGTGACATTTGAACAAATATACATTTATAAAATAAAAAAAAGAAAAGAAAATTCGTTCATTTATTAAGTGGAATTAAGAGCGATAAAAACAAAGAAAATTTCATATCTGGCTCCAGTGACCGGCTCCAACAGAATCAAGCATGGAACGTGATTTACAGTCGTTTCCCACACAAGTTGTAAGTATCGTAATCGTCATTATAAGAAAAATCCAAAAAATGGTCTTCAATCGCCCCAGTAAAATTCAGTTTCAAACTAGAAAACTAGGTACGACAGAGTAAAGTTAACCAGGCAGGAGCGCTTGTTTGACTAGGGACCTGAATAATCTAATAGCCCTTTATATTTTGCGAATAAAATTTTTCAATTTATGTCAGTGTTGATTTGAGTTCATTTTCATACAGTGTATTCGGTCCCTTATTTGACATTTCGAAAATGAACCGCTCCTGCCTGGTTTATTTTACTATGCCGTGGTAAAATAGAAAATCGTGTGTCAAGTCAAAAAAACGTCTTTCTAAAATTTCTGAAAACTAGAAAATTTTGCAGACAGAAAATGTTCAAAAAGTCCTTAAAAATTTAGAAAAAAATCATTGGAAATCCAAGAAAATCCTGAGAACTTAAAAAAGAAAACCTTTAAAAATCGATCAATATCCTGGAAAATTCAGTAAAAAAAAACATAGAAAATCATTGAAAAATCATTGAAAAATCATAAGAAAATATTTTTTTCGATGAACCTTTGTCAACAATGTTTACAAATGAACGGCGTTATGCACTAACCGCATTGGTTAATCGCTATGAACGCGATGAGAGTATACTGCAATATAGTTTTACTAATTGGCACAAGAGGAGTATAGGGGTACCTTGAAAAGTCTTTTGAAGATCTGTTAAAATTGATCGAAGAGAATTTTAAGGCCATCATTTATTCATGATCGATTCTTCAAATTATTCAAATTAAAGAAAACCCTTTATAGTAACAACAAAACTATACTCTCCAAAAAGACAATTTAACGATGACATTTTTTTAGTGCATCAGATCATAAAATCACATGACCACTCTTCATTATAAGTTGTCCACTAGAGAAGACCTTACGTAGATCTGATCAAAAATAGTGTCGAATCATTTCTTGCAATGACAGGAAACAGTATCGAAGGAATGGTAAAAGAATTTCGATGGCACAGCATCTTCGTGTGTACTGAATTATCTGATCTCCTTGTCAACGTACTGTAGTAAATGCAAGGTCTACGCAACACACTGCTACAATTTGAATAGAAAAAAAGTAGAAAATTAGTAATGTTAACGTTTATATGATGAGTATCAAGTTTGTGCCTCGAATTTCAGTCAAATGACTCAGTCCCACGATTCAAAATGGAATTTTAACGGCAAACCCAATAAGAAATTGTTAAAACACTTCATGGCCTAAATGGACCAAATCGTACTGGGACTAAATGGGGAAGTACATCACTCCATTGTGCGTTTGTCCAAAATAGTGTTTAATTTTAAAACAGTCGCAAGGTAAAATCAACGAATTGTAAAAAAAGGTCGATCAAGAAGAATGTTCGAGGCAACGACAATAATAGATTAAGTGTGTGAGAAAATGAAACAAAAAACTCATTGTTTGATTTTGAAGCAAAAGCTAGAGTGCTCCACATACAAAATGCTCATTTATTTCCTGATTTTACCAAGACCTAAAAAAATGAACTAAAAATCACGAAGAAAAAAAAAATTTCTAAATATAATTACCAGTCATACAACATCATAATGTGTGAAAATATATGCTAGACCTATAATAATAACATATTAATTAGAACCAATTTCGGGCAATTATTGTACCTCCATTGTTTCATTAGACATTAAACCAAACATCGCTCATTGTTTTCCGTTAAAAAAGTTTTTTTCCTCGTTTTTTTACATCTTTTCTTTTTCTCGTTTAAAAATATTTTAATTCAATTTGAGCATACCACATTTACCTAGATCGCACTTGCGCTTGCATAATTTATAATTGTGAATTGTAAAAAAAAATCAGATTAGTCATATGATGGGAAATTAACAGTGATAGTCAATTTCGTTTTGAATTAAAGCAGAAAAAACGCTACGTTAACCGATGATAAAGCGTGATTTTACTGTTAAAGATGTTAAGTTGTCAGTATCTGAATTTTAGCACCACCATTGCCTTATTATACGGAAAAAAATGTCAGAGTTAAAGAAATTTCATGATTTTTTCTGGTTTTTTACTCTTGATATCGATATCAGACGGCACATAAAAGCTAAATAGTTGTTTGTTCAACGAGGGAAGAAAACGTGGAAATTGCATTTCGAGGGTTTTGTTTATGGCCAGAACGTACCGAAGGCCGCCAATTACCCAAGAAAATGCAATTTCCGACCTTTTCCCGAGGTAAACACAACAAAGTTTCAGCGAAGAGGAGAAAATGACTATTTTCGCGCCTGCTGTATTGTAAAAAAGAATACGAACTGCTTGGTTCCAGAGGTGTTGCGGAACGTCTCTTTGTCAGAGCGTATTACTTATTTGAGGTAAATATTATGATTGACCATTGAGGAAAAAAGAAAGAAGCATTAGGCCAGGTTAAGGCGCGTTACATGGCAACGTAAACATTTAGCCGTGTATTTATGGCATCATTCAATGTCTTAAAAACGAAATAACTAATCAAGGAAAACTGATAAACAAGTGCTCTGAATCAAGGATGCACAATAATTTTGCTAAATAAATGAAATGATTCCATAATCTTTAGGCAAGCACCGAATCCACTACTTCTTTCAATCGAAATGTATTTAATAGATTTAACGCAAAATCTTTTACTTCATTAGTTCTAGCATCAACTTTTCTATATAAAGTCAAATCAGCCGGCACTCGGCGCTCATTTTTGACTCAAACATGATGAAAAGGATGACAATATTTTTACATTGAGAGAAAAATGAAATTCGACACGTTTGTAGTTGATTCCACAAGATTTGGTCAATTGGAAATGTAGATGTAAATTTTCTGAAAATTTTGTCAATGTGTTAGAAATACTAAAATACTAAAGTACGAAATACTAAATCTGCATTTTCATTTGATAAAAACAATTTGTGGAACCGTTTTTGAACCACAACAGAAAACGTGTTGAATTTTATTTTGACAAGAAAGATGACGAATTTCTGGACAGCAAACAGGGATTTCGGTATGGCAAAGAGGGGCTTAGGTTTTTTTTTAATTGAATGAGGACAAAAAATTTCTAAAATGAAAGTAAAATAAAATTATCGAGTCTGATTTTTGACAATTTTTTAATAATTATGCGATTGAAAAGCTGGGGATTGGGGATGAAAAGAGATGCACATTTAGTTCGCGATGAAAGATTTTTCTTTTTTGAATAACATGAAAAGAAGAAGAAGACTGTGGAGGAGTCAGATCTTTATTTAAAAGAACCATTCGATTTTATTGTGTCGGCAACAATTTTATCTTGCCCAGAAACTTTGATGTTGTTTTCAATATTAAATCTAAATATCTACAACATTTTCCAACAATGCAATTGCAAAGGAAAGCTTTTAATAATTTATAAATTTTTTATCGACGTGCTGATATCAATCGAAATTATAAACAAATAAAAATAGAAATTTACTGAAATCACGTTCATTAAATGCGACTCTATCAAAACAGTTTGAATTAGAAATTATACCGTTTTCAGGATTTTCATCAACATTACATGTCTAAACGCCAACATACAACATGTACGGGAAAAAGCAAGTTTTTTTTTTAAATTTTATATAACATCGCACAATGACCATGTTTCCATTCCATAAAGTTGTTAAAGGTATTTACCATGTAAATTATTCATTTCAGATTTTATGATCAATGATTGGTTTATGATATTTATGAATGCGCCATATCACGCAATACCGAAGCTATTATGTGGGTGACGACGGTGGAAACATTAAAAAAAGAAGCTTTACCCGAAGTAAAAGGGTGATTTTCTAATAGAACGTTGTATGTTTGCGATTAAATTTGATTTTTTTTTTTTTTGACTTTGTGACGTTGACATGCAAAACGTAAATGGAAATTTGCTCCATCGTGTGATGTGGAGGTCATTTTTTAAAATTATTGAGTTTAAATTAAGTGAAATAAAAGCTTCTACTCGTCAGTGCTGTTACTCGCAAAGTTAATTATTTGTCAAAGCTCCACGTAGCAGTGAATATTAAAAAAGGAGCCGGCTACGAAAGGTGATATTATCACGTTTACAAAAGCTTCGATAGTGTGGAAACGTCGAAAATACGAACAAATTCGGTACTGGGTAGTGGTTAGAATCGGTTCGATGTTGTCAAATGTACAGACTACAAAAAAAAAACGAACAATAAAAACCTACAATTAAAGGTGTGGTTCGAAATAAACGTTAAGAATGTGGTTCCTAGTGTGGTTAGTCCACACTAACTGACAGTTAATCAGTCACTGGCAGACGAAACAATGCTGCTTCAGACTGAACAATGTCATTATTACCCAACTGTGAAAACTTTTTACCTTTCATACTTAACCGTATTGTAGCCAAGCCAAGAAGAAAAATTGCACTGAGGTAGACCACTCTTCCTAACGCATGATTTCGGCCGGTAATACGCCTTGTATTGGCATTTTTCAAATGCTGTTCTTGGGAGAACCGGTCATTTGCGCACTTGCAATAATTGAACGCTGAACCTGATACATGAGGAGAGATATGCATGGACCGAAAATTATTTGAGAAATGTCTTTTTGTGACGGTTAGTGCATAACTCCCCTCACATGTTCCTGGGATTGAAATTCCCAATCGGTCCACAAACACATATTTGCAACTAACTGACCCCTTGCGTCTGAAATTGGTCTACATGGAAAATTATTGACGGGGATCGACCTGTTCAAACTGCCCCTATCATAAAAACTTTATTGACTTACAGAACTTCCCAAACACTTAAATGGATATCGTCGTAAAAGGATCCATTTCCATATACGTTTACCAATAATAATCTTCAGCACATTAAAATGCTGCAAAGGCTAAATGCAACCCTAACGTTGTTCCTTATTTGAAACACAATCTGATGCGTCAGTGCAATTATTAAATATTAAATTTCTTTTACACAAAAAAAGAAATCAACGCGCCAAAAAATATAATTTAAATCTCTCTGAAGACACCGATCACATTTCACGCAATGGTCGCTCAATAAAAATCAAAGTAAGTATACAGTCAGCAACACAAGCGAAAAAAAAAACGTCCACTCCACACATTGTAAGTCTTCTAAATAATAATCATAATCCAAAACTTAAACAAAACAACACTCTTTCACGACAAACAAAAAATTATTCAACTCATCAAACAGAAGCCCGCCAAGTAAAATACAAAACATTTATGATTTTCTACCCCAATAAACCCTTGTTTGTTAAGCATGCATTATAGCGACATTGTTCATTTTTGGTATCTCATTTACAGCATTCTTACATATAAAAAAACAACAACGAAAAAGAACCAACAACAACAACAGAATAAAATTAATTTAAGCTTGTGGCTTTGTACTTCCTGTCTGGTAGCTGAGGATACCTCAACGCATCATAATTTATTGCCTATTAAATTTCATTAAGTTTTCTGTTCCTATTTCAAAGCAATTTTCAATTATTCGATTAATGTCCGGAACACCAAAGCAATTATGGTGTCTTTGGGGTTTTTTGTTGTGAAGTTGATGTTTGATGGGTTATTGTATAATATAAACGTACTCGCCTTTTATGTGTAAGGCAAAAGTATGTTGTATTTTAGCTCGTTATCATGCAGAAGAATTTAATGTACACAATTTGCATTGTATGATGATGGTCATCACGTTTTGGGGTATGGGAGAAATTTTGTTTATTATTTTCAGAAAAGAGTTACTGACGCTCTTCGACGATTTTTCTTAATTACATTGACATCAATGCTTTTTCTAGAGATTATTCCAATGGAACGTTCTAATTTAACCATGAACAATACTGAGACTAGAGAAAAATCTCCGAATGTGTTATCGTCGGCGGCAGATAAAATCGTTTCTTGTGACAATAATATGTTTCGCCCGACGATAATATCGCTTTTCGAAACGATAACCATAAAACTTTTGTGTAGGTAACATTTTGTACTGGTCAGCTATCAAGCACGCTTCATGCGCAAGATGAAGTATTAAAATCAACCCTAAAACTGCTGCATTAACAGGACACATTGGTCTCAACAAACACTTATTCACAATGGGCTTGGTGGATGACACTCCTAATTGCAGCGATGGATTACTTCCTGCGCCCGGCGTACATTACGGCCCGATCGAAATCATTTGGCACGTATATCTTGCCTCACAATAATATCTGGTGTTTACCTCCTTAAAGTGTCCTGGAACTTCTCAAAACAGGCCCACTAAAGACTTAGGTGCTTGGGAATTTACCCTACCCACTTATACTAACTAACTAACATTTTGTAAAAAAGAAAATCCAGTGAAACAATATTATTGTTTCTGTTTAGATAATATTACCCGACTGATAATAATATCACCGGGCGTGACAATATTATCGCTTGTACAACGAAAATAAATTCAGAGATTTTTCCCGTCACCGCCAATAACAAGTTTCGTCTGGAACATTTTAGCCTAGCCTATTTTCCGAATGACGCCACAAGTAATGCAGCTATTCTGTAAGAAGTCGTCGTTATACGATTGATATTTCGACCAAAACTAAGCTATGATAATATGTACTTGCAAATCGTATATGATGGGTCATTCAGACTATGGATGCAGACAATGACATAATAGTGGTATGTCACAATTACGTCATACACCAAACCCTCAAATTTTCCCTATGAAAATATTGAGTGAATTGGAAAATAAAATGTTTCGATGTACCACTTGTTGCCTATTATGATCTTCAAATTTGGTCCATCTACAGATGTTTAGTCTTTAACGTTATCCCAACAATGCCGTTGCAGGTCAAGTATTCTTCTGTAAGCACTCGTCATTTATGGCTTGACCCACAGCATATTGACAAGGTTCACGAACGGCATCTGAGACCAAACAGTGATCGTTATTCACTATATATCGTTAATGTAATTCACAATAACTTCGTTTTTTTTTGTTGGCGGTTGGAACGTAATTAAAATATTTTTCTTCAGTGAACATTATACATATTGTGATTGTAAAGTGCAATTAGGAATAAATGGTATAAGTGGTCATTTATTGCACCTGTCTTTTTGTACATTAAAAATTAAAAGAATGAAGAAAAAAAGAAATAATTTGTAAACATTGAATTTATGAATAATATGCACACCACTTAAAAAATATGCCCTGTTTATTTTATGAAAGACCACAGAGGGTGTCATACTATGCATGCACAATGCACATTGTAATCAAAAAAATCGAGTGCAGCAGCAACAACAACAAAACATTTTCGTGGTTTTCCTTCTTTTAATATTTTTATTTTATTGTCGGCCAGTGAGCATGCTTTACGATACGAGTTGTTTTTTTACATTTTAATTATCACCAAATTTTCCAAAGAAGATTTAAGCTGGTAGAAAATAGTGAACTGTGTGGCTGACGTCACACATTACTATTTAACAGTTGAACAATAAAAAATTATATCTAACTTTTAGAGATCTGTATCACCATCAATTTAGTGACCATAAAAGAATAATTAGAATTGCTTTTACCAGCAGAAAATAAAATCTGCCATTAGCCCGAAAAAAAAACTCCAAAAACTGTATAAATATTCGACAAAATCAGAGGAAAAAAAAGTTTAATTACATTTAAACATGCACTAATTTGACAATCTGGAACGTACACGATTAAAATAACAAAACAACGCACAAAATGGCCAATAATTTAAAAGCGGAAACCATTCTTTTGTGCGGTTGTATGTGTATAGTATATGTACTGGAAAACCGTTTTATATTAATATCGCTTGCCGGATGTTTTGTTGTATTTTTTTTCAATTTTTTTTTCTCTGTTTTGTTTAATATTTTTGAGTTCTTTTGTACAACTTAATTTAAAAATATTAAATTTTTATAAATTGTCGTAATGTGTAATTTGATTTTTTCCCGTAATGATCGCATCAGTCCATTCAACTAAACTCATAAAAATGAAACGAAATTGATGTTTTTTCGTTCAGCCAAGCATTTACGGAGGACTTACAAATTATACGATGATTTTAAATGTCGATTAGATACATCGGTGGCTAAAGAGGGCATCGCACTGACCAATCATCGCTAAAACTTTATCTCGCAGACAGATAGTTCTTGGGCATCATATATTTATGAAGAGAAATCTACTTGGATGGATCACCCTTTCGGTACATTACCAAGTGTTATGACCGTTGGAAGGAAAAGTTGGAACAAATACTGTGACACCATAAACGATAAAGCGAAAATCAAGGCTGGTAGCACTCATAAAAAAATTCTTCAATTTTCTGGAATCTATTGCAAAGGTGTTTTAAAGGTGTGCGTGAAAATGTAGGAGGGACAGATGCAATAGAATAGTGGTGATTAGAAGTGTTTCGTTATTTAATTGAGTCTCTCAGCTTAAAGACAGGACTATATGAATTTGTTCAAAGGTTTTTTTTTCAGAATATTTCATTTTGAGAGTATGGTTCAAATGAATGAATTTTCTAACTTTTTTCCCAAGGTCAACACAGCGTTTTTTGCAACAAAGGCTACCGAAGTTTCAGTTGAGGTGTGAAAATGATTCGCATGCGATGTGAAAAACGTTTTCTAGTTTACCAAGAATTAGTTTGATTGATAAAGCTCGTCAGTTGTTTGTTTCTCAACACAATGATGCACCTTCCTCTAACATTTGTTTCATTCTCTAGGCTTGCCAGCATTTTTTAATCTATTTGTTTCAGCATGCTATTTAGAGGCTTATGCAACTCGACAGAGCAATCTGCTTTTCGAGACGGTTCCTTTCAGTGTCTGACTTATTTCAAAGGAGCTATTCGTAGCATTTTTCGGGAACTTATTTGTGATCAGGAGACATATGGAAACAGTCGTTTAGTACCCGAATTTCAAAACTGTTCGATCAACGACTTTATCAATATGTCGATAATAAATAAATAAAAATGTTTGTTAAGCTTTCGTGGCTACTTACCAATTTGTCACGCATTACACAAATTAATTTTCAATACTTCCAATAAATGACGCAACATTCGTCGGTTATATGAAATTTCATCAGTCTAAATAATTCTGATTTGTCACGGTTCATATGTCGCCAAATATAACATCTATAGCTCTATATCCTTATGTCACAAAATTTTATTTCAATTTTTTTTTTATTGCTTTATTAAATAAAGGTGAGCGTTTGTTCATTTTGTTCGGCTCCTGTTAGCAAACAGATAATTTTAATATCCTTCAGCGTGTTATTGAAATTCATATTGTTTAAATATTTGGTCACAAAAGCGTTTAAGCGTAAAACTTTCTTGCACATAATAAATTATACTTGCCGCATGAATGGTTTGACTATAGCGTTTTGTATGTTTAAAACAAATTATTTTATCATTGAAATTGATTGAAGAGAGTCGGGTGAATTGTGACGATGTGTTTGAGGGTAGCTACGACAAAAATGGAAATATTAATTAAAATGACATGTGGTGTATACCTGGAAAGTTGATTAAATCCCTCCAAAGGTGTCATTATGTTGCGGAACTATTAGTGTCCGTTAAATACAATGGTTGAATTTATAAACACAAAATCAGAGTAAAAACTTAATATGTAAGGTATAGTTGCTAAGAGTTTTAAAGTTTCAAGTCTCAATTACTGTTTGGTTAAACAACGTCGATATCCTTTTTTTATAGTCAAACGATACCATCTTATTAATTTTGGGACACCTATGATCGTACAATCTTATAAATTTTGGGATGTCCCAAAATTTAGAAGCTCATACGATCATAGATATCCCAAAATTTATTAGATCTTACCAAGATGTAAAAGTTCGTACGATCATATGTTTCACATCGTTCCAAATATAGACTTGATCAGAGTCCTTCGGAAACAGGAACTTGTGGGACTTGCAATAAAACAACTTTCTATGAGAATGAATGTTCTCTAGAATATTAAATATCTGAATATTAAATATTGACTTGTTCACTGTTAAAGCCATCGATTGACAATGAATTTAATAATCGTAAATCTAACCAAGCCAAATATAATGGTCATGGGTCTTAAGAGTCATATCGCCAAGACTTCAGGCGATTGGCGATTGGATTCGTCTTTCAATTCTAGGAAACACGTATCTTTCACTTTTTATTTAAACAAGGCATCAGAACAGTCGGAGCGTTTGCTGCGACTTAGCCCCGTACGACCCGTAATCCTATTTCGTCCGCAACCATACTACGTTCGTAGCCCTAATAAGCCCGGAACCCTAATACGTCTATAACCCTCTAATGCGTCTGTTACCAAAATGCAAGTCAAGTTGGGCATTGTCAAATTTACTGAAACTGTTCATTTTTAAATTACGAAAGCCCGTACGAAGTACCTTTCAAATAAAACCAACAATTTACGACATTATTTTAGAAACCCAAAATTTTTTGCCAACTTTGCATTGGGTATTCAATTACCTCTCAAATGAAACAAAAACTAGGAAAATCGGTTGAGATTTACTCGATTTATGTGCAAAAAGCACTTAGGGCCGAGTAGCGGTCTTAGTCCAAGGGCCCAAATTTGAAACTTTTTTCGCCACGTTCTTTTCGGTATTCAATTACCTTCCATAAAAAACTAAATCTAACAAAATCGGATGAGATTTAGTCGATTTATGTGCAAAAACACTTAGGGCCGAGTAGCAGCCTTAGTCCAAGGGCCCTAATTTGAAACTTTTTTCGCCACGTTCTTTTCGATATTCAATTACCTTCCATAAAAAAACTAAATCTAGCAAAATCGGATGAGATTTACTCGATTTATGTGCAAAAAACACTTAGGGCCGCGTAGCGGCCTTAGTCCAAGGGCCCAAATTTGAAACTTTTTTCGCCACGTTCTTTTCGGTATTCAATTACCTTCCATAAAAAACTAAATCTAACAAAATCGGATGAGATTTACTCGATTTATGTGCAAAAAGCACTTAGGGCCGAGTAGCGGCCTTAGTCCAAGTGCCCAAATTTGAAACTTTTTTTGCCATCATTCTATTCGGCATTCAATTATCTCTCAAACGAAACAAAAACTAACAAAATCGGATGAGATTTACTCGATTTATGTGCAAAAAACACTTAGGGCCGAGTAGCGGCCTTAGTCCAAGGGCCCTAATTTGAAACTTTTTTCGCCACGTTCTTTTCAGTATTCAATTACCTTCCATAAAAAACTAAATCTAGCAAAATCGGATGAGATTTACTCGATTTATGTGCAAAAAACACTTAGGGCCGAGTAACGACCTTTGAGCCCTCCCAACAAGCCCACGTTGCATCTTACCCAAAAACAATGTTCAGCAACTTTGTTCTGACGAGTAGATATCCTTTCAGAGACCTTTCATTTGATATATCACAAGCAACTATTGCGTGCGTATTTCGATAGATATCGTCGAAAGACTGAAAAACACCTATAGGGCCCTAGCTCTGGAAGGGCCGACCCTACCATGCCCATTTTCGAACTTGACCTTACTTTTGTCGATACCAATCGGGGAAAAAAAGAATTTTGAAAAAAGGTTGTGATTTGCTCAAGCTAGAGGGGTCACAGACGGACGGACGGACGGACATTTTTTTTTATTGCGGATTCGTTATCTATGAACATAACCAAATGCTTTGCCCTTACTGTCTGCTTCCAATTCGACGTGTTACAAACGGCATATTAATCTTATAAGCCCCCAGTACTTCGTACGGGGCTAAAAAAAATTATTTTCTGTCAAAAGATCTCAAAAGTCAAGATATGTCAAACAGTTTTTCGGCAATAACTCATTGTTGTAATGTTGTAATGTTGTACGAATCTCGGCCTTGGAAAGACCTACAGGTAGAGCATACGCACTGCTTGGTGCGAGTACATCCACGAGAGTTATGGCTAAAAATATTGTGAATGTTCAGAGAGCACGGATCCTCTGCAGCTTCGTTGTTCCACGGAACTGAGTATGGGGTGTTGTAGCTGGCCTCACCCACTATCGTTTTTTATTGTCTACTATTCTTTTACCTTATCAATAGAAAAACGATTCGATATGTCGCGAATATATGTTGTTGAAACAGAACCAATGTTAGTAATATCAAGAGAAAAATTATTAAATTTTTCTCGGAGGATTTTAGTCAAAACGATCTTATAAATTTTGGAACACCTCTGATCGTACGATCTTAAATTTGGGACAGTATGATAGTACAAACTTATAAATTTTGGAACACCTACGGTCGTACGATCTTACAAATTTAGGATATCTGTTATTGTTATCGACAAAATTAATGGTGAAATGAAACGAAGTAAAAGACATCTGATATTTTAAGCAGAAGACAACACAATGGACTCTTCAATTCACTGAAGAAAAAATGGAATTTAGAATCGTCTGACACAAATTCAAACTATAGTTTATCATAACCCTTTGGATGCGCACACTGTCGGGCATTCAAATCAACTAATTACAAAACAACCAAATAAATACATAAAAGCTTTTGTAACTTGCACTAAACCACAGTAATATACCTGTAAAATGTTATATTAGTGTGTAATAAGAAAATAAAGTTAAAATCATTACAAATATTTTCTGCTCGCTTATTATAGATTACATGGTTGATTGTCTTGTCTAATACCAAAATCCCGCGACTTTTTCGTTGGTTAAATTTTGATTCAACTTTTCTTTTGTACGAAACAATGAATCAAAATGTTGAATGAGATGATTTCATATCTCCTATACTTATAACTTACATATTATGTATATACACATGCTCAGCTCAAACATTAATTTAAAAAACAAAAAAAAAGGAAAAAAAAACAGCACAACTAATAATGAAAGAATTAATGGAAATTACTGCGTTAACTAAAAATTAAACGAAAGCTTTTATTTAAATTGATCCGTGAAATTAATAATGTAGTTTGAAATATGAATTTTTGGATTTGAATTTTGGTTTTTTTTTTAGGAATACAAAAAAACTCAGTCAATTGTTACAAACCTAATCGCCTCACATTTAAACGATTTTAAATACATTTATTTAATGTTCTGCTAGCTTCCAATTGACTGCAACTCGAAGCATTATGATGTTTTCAAGATGATCAGTTGATATCATCTACAAATCCACCAGTTCAATACCGTTAATTTGCGATGATAACACTATACATACACACACGTGCTGGCCCGTACCCCGACAGAGAAGTGTGTGAACACTCCTTACATATTTAATCGAAAAATGATATTTAAACGAACCAAAACCACTGCGAAATTACTCATAAGCTTAAGTTAAGTAAATTTAGAGATGGGTGGGATAAATCCCTGCACCTAAGACTCTGTTGGGCATGTTGTAAGTCTTGTAGGCCCTGTAAGTATTCCTACTAGACGTTTTAGATTTTGCCTACTGAGTGATTAGAACCTACCATAGTTCCTGCTTATTTAAATGAATCTTTTCGCTGGCCTATTTGTACGGCTCAGAGCTGCTTACTCTAACACCTGGTTCTGGTCAAAGCAGCTTGTTACTCGATTCCTTTCTAGCCAATTTCTCTGCCATTTCGTTACCTTCTATCGCTGTATGTCCTGGGATCCATGCTAGTGTGATGTTGTTAGTTTCAGTTATCTCTTGTAACTTAACTCTAATGCAAGTGGAGAGGTGAATTAATTTGCTTTTAGTGTTTTTACCGCACCTTGGCTGTCGGTGCAGATTATATTATGTCCTTGGATATTCACGTAAGAGACGAGTTTTTAGGAGCACTGTAGGATTCCCACAATTTCCGATTGATACACGGTAATGTGGTTACCAAGAGAGATTGATTTCTCTCGCTGTGCATGACTGCAGAAGCTTGCTTCAGTTGATTTCATTATAGATCCATCTGTATACTTACAAACTTGATGAGCGTAAATTTTAACAATCACTCAATTTTCATTAGTTTAGAGAGGATCTCGTTTTTCTTCAAACCTTTCATAGACGAAAAAGATATTTTATCGAGTCTGTTGGGTTTGAAGTGGGGAAATCTTTTACTTTATTGGTTCTGTCAAACATTTTTGCTATATTAGATCACACTGTTCAGAGCTTATCACTAGATTTTGTCACCGCAATCTATAACCGATAATATAGTAGCCGTCGCTATGAGGCCTTAAAGGTTCTTTAAGGACAAATCCATGTACAGAAAACTTCTCTAGTCTCATCTAATCATTTCAATCGTCATCAAGTGTGCGGTTGAGCCAATATATTTTATCGATTATATAGCTCATCTATAATCTCGATAAATGGATTTTGAATGTGTTCTCTATATTCGAAAATTATATTTTTTTATTAAAAGTAACTTAATCATTAAAAACCTATTGGAATTAATAAAAAAAGAAAATAACCGAAACAGTAGTCACATCACAAATGACCGCACTGCCTTGATTTATTGAACACTTTTATTATTCTTTAATCTATTCGAACTCCAATCACCATTCATTCAATACCACATTCTATATTTATTATTATTATATATATATGGAAAGAACCAATAATGGTTACCGGAGTTTTGTTGGATGCTCTTGTTATTAATAACGTTAATAAAAATTCGATAGGTCTTTATGTGCTCGACAATGGGTGGAATGGGCATCCATCCAAATAATAACGTTTAATAATAATTTTTCTCAATTTGATGTGCTCGGAAAGAATGGATTGAGGAGGTACACCTTTAATAGTTGTACGATTAACAATAGTAATTTTTACGAAGCAACCGTAATTATCATTGTTTGGAATCGATTGAATGGAATTGAACGAAATAAATATTTTTTTTTTTTTGATGAAAATCGACCAAAAGAAGAAGAGAAGAAAAAAAACTCGCATTCTGTTTCATCGAATGGAAAAATATTGATTTTAATGTTAATTTTATTCGTTTAGAGAATGTAATAAAATCAGTTTTTGGCTACCAGAAAAAAATAACCAACAACTCCGACTGAAAATTCTTTCTTCGAATCAGTTTCTTTGTTGTAATTTTCATTATTTTTATTCAATACAGTTTTTTCCTGCCTTTTGCTGCTGGTTGAACCCAATAGATCGTTAATCAAGTCTAATTGTTCGAACTTTATTGATCGAAAGTCAAAATGTATAATACGATTGTATCAAGTTAAAAAAAAATCTTTTTTTTACACAAAAAATTCGTTTAATATTTTTCGTCTATGTAATTACTTAATAATTTTGATTGAGTTTTATATCGCCTTTTTCAATCATTTGAGGTCAATACAATTAGATTATTTCTTGATTGAGATTAATACATTTTAATTATACCATTTCTTACCTGTATTAACCATATTACCCAGTATCCACATCGTACACCAGGGTTTTTACCTTAAATTTTAATTTTTGTCCAGCGATGGCACAAAAACCACAAACAGGTGACATTACATTTCAGGGAATATGATGAACAGTAGAAACTGAAAATCAGTTATCTTGTAAAGTCTTCCACGGAATCAGTCGTATTTTCATAAAGACTAGCTCCTAATTTGCCTTGACTACCATTCTTATCCATTCAATTCGTTTAAAAACTGATGTTCACTTAAGCTTCCTTAATTTAACTATCTCCAAAGATCTCCGAAGTTGAAAAAATAGTGTTTTTTTTCGAATTTTTTGGCCGTTATAAATGATAGTTCCGGTTAGAGTGGGCTCGTTCGAAAGCTGAGCTTAAGTACTTTCGGGTCATACCTAGTTTGATTAGATTCATTGATATATGTTTCCAAAATGTGCAAGAAAAATTTTCAAAATCTGTGTGAACTTTATACAGGTCTGGGTTGGTACTGATGACGCTTAATGTGAATCTAACACGCTAGTCGTAGCATACATTGTCTAAGCTTTCCGTTGATATCTCATTTGCAGTTCTGGTGATTTTCGACATAACAGAATTTTATGTTAATAGAACCGCTACTCGTAAAACTCGCCAGCAATCATCAGCACTGCAAATGAGGTATCAATGGGAAGCTTAGACAATGTATGTTACGACTAGCATCTTAGGCTCACATTAAGCGTCATCAGCCCAACGCTGTCTAAAGTTCACACAGATTTTGAAAAATTTTCTTGCTTATTTTTGCAAACATATATCAATTAATCTAATCAAACTAGGCATTACCCGAAAGTACTTAAGCTCAGCTTTCGAACAAGCCCACTTTCAACTGGAACGTCCATTTATAACGGCCAAAAAAATCGGATAAAAAACACTATCTTTTCACCTTCGGAGATCTTCCGCCAGCAACCAGGTGTGGCTCGAGACTGTGTGAGGCCTGTTTTGAGGTCTACTGGCAAAGACCTTTTAAACCATGTATATATCCATCCTAGACGAAATGGGTCCGATTTTGATAGGTGGATTTTCAAAAGAATCCCTCATATCGCTTTTTGTTGGGCAGATTCCGCCAATAACGGTCTGTTGCGTTAAAATTTTTAAGACTGAAAACTCTAGTTTCAAGAAAAAATCATAGTTTCAGGCATTAGACTGGTCCTTTCTCTATTGCCTCAAAGTTTTAAAAATTTGATCTGAGGTAGCTGGCCATACAAAACTATTGCAATTGGCGGAGGTCTGCATTTTCGAACCCATATTCTACGGCGATCTCCGCTATCAAAATTTTTTCTCCACCAACAACGGATTTGTTCCATAGTTTTTCACGCTCTATCGTCTCCAGCACGTTTTATTCGTTCACCATAGAAACTCAGGCGGCCGCTGATAGACGATTTTACAGATTTTGAAAATTTACCATCAGCGAACCGCCTCCCACATCCAAAATTTTCGGGGATGGAAAGAGCCGGAAAAACTGTGGAACAAATCCGTTATTGGGGTGAGAAAAAATTTTGATAGCGGAGAATTGCCGAGGCTCTAAAGTTCCAATTCAAGAAGATATGCCCTTTATACCGCTCCGTAATTTCGCTAAAGTCTTGAAAGAAAAAGATTTTTGTTTAGTTTTTAGGCCTGTTGGAAAATTATCAATAGCCAGATCGGGTGGGGTTGATATACGATTTACATGTCCCTACAAAAACAAAATTACTTCAGAACTTACCCAGACCTTTCTTTTTTAATCGATTTTTATTCCAGTAATTAAAAAAAATGCTTACCGGCACTCGTCACTTCGCGCGGATAGACCCTTGACTCTTAGTCAACGGAATATTGTTCGATGTGAAACAACCAGTTGCTAACTTTTTTTTACCTTATAGAAACACTCGCCGGCAATGCGTTAGGTCTATTCGACGCCGAATGAAAAAATAGGCTAAATTACTACAGTGTTCCTCAGTAAACCCTACCCTTTCATATTCGATCCAATGAGTCAAATAAAATATTAAAATTTATTTTCTTTGTTGAAAAAACGTGTCGACAACATTCTACCCTCGCTAAATATCGCAAAAATAAATTGAAATGGAAACAATCGTTGAAACAATCAAAATGTTTCATTCTTAATCATCGGCCGTACGTTGTGTACGCGAAAGTTGACACAACTTTCGCGTACACAACTTACGACAGATGATTATTGTGTGTAAGAGTTGACAGTCCCGTTTCTGAGTGAAACTAATATCCATATATTACATTTTCATACCAGAGTCGATTCCGCACAAACTTTGGGATACATCACGTACCCACTGTATATATTTCGGACCCGGCGCCGTTTATCTTTTTCAGACAAAAATCACATTTTTGTGGTTAACCTTGCAATCAATCTGCAATCATATCAATCAGTATACAATATCAATTGGCATTCTTTATGACGCTTTATCATGATGCCAACCAATTTCAATTTCGTTATTCGCTACATTCAAAAGAGCAATGCGGTAGCAATTATTTGAGTTTAAGTTTTATTTAAATTGTAGGCGCACAAGCATATCTTCGGTTATGATATTAGAATATTATTTATGTATATAGACGGTGTGTGTAGCCATCCGTCCCAACTATATTTGTATACACCACGACTCGGTTGGTTGATGAGATATCGAAAATTGAAAAATTTATGAAAATAAATCAACAAAACATGCCCAAGCAAATAAATGTACGTACAACTCAAATCGATTTGTTTTGATGGATTCTTGATGGATTTTTTATGTTAAAACAATATTTATCATAATGGTCGGTTCTGGTGCTGGGGCTACCGGTATTTTTCTGTTCGCAGTTTTGTTGTTGCTGTTGGTTTTTTTTTTATCGTTTCTTTCTCATTTTTCTATTAGGCTGGCTGGAGTAACTTTATCGGTTCTTTGTTGGTTACAGAACCGAACCGATTATATCAATTTCAAGATTTAAAATTGAATCGCGTGATCTTTGATGTCAATAATTTTGACCCAATCGAAGTAAAAGAAGAGAAAATCTGTAATATGAAGAAGGGAAAAAACAGTCGTGATTTTATTCAGGTCCAAATTGATTACGCTACTTAGCAAGTCATTATATGCTGAAAGAAAGAGTATACTTACTGATGTTATAGATTGGAAATTAACATTTTAAATGGATAAATGAATATTGATAATTGAAGCAATGAAGACATAAATTATGAACCACGACATTATGAACAGCAATTTTCTTTCGTTATAATTTCAATTTTTTATTATTTTGTGATTGAATATCTGATTGATTTGTTATATAAAGTCAAACTGGTAGTATACGGTTTCTATATCCCTTCACAATATTAATATCAATCAACATATTTTGTTTTTTCCCCCTGTTTCATGTTTTTTTAATTAATCGAATTGATGAAGAAAAAAAAAACACGGAGAAAGAAGCAGAAAAAAAACCAACATACGTACAGTAATTAAATATAATCAAACCAATTCATAATTAACGCATACATAATAATACGACAACGACAGGTTTTGTATGGTTATCGAAGCATATCATATGTGGCAGTTAAATAATGTTACCTAAATTCTTTAACAAGAATTTTGATTCATGCTAATGGTTTTAATGAACACGTTCATCATCGGTAGGAATTGGGAATTCTTGTTCGTTTATTTCCATATTTATATGCATATGCATGTCGATTAAGTCTGTGGTGATATAAGCATTAATTTTAGACATAATTTAAATGCAGTGAAGATTTTCGCTTTGTTAATTGTACAGCAATCACATTCGTATGTTTTTATGAAAATCTGTTACTTCTTTCGTTCAAATCTACCAAATCTTGTACTTCATTATGCTTAACATGTATTTTGCTATATAAGACCTCATCTGCTGGTGGTCATCGCTTATTTTTATCATTGCTGTCGATAACAGATTTTAAAAATGTGGAAAATTGAATAAGTATACCAATCAGTAAAAACCTACTATTACCGTGCTAATGTGACGAGAAATAAGTGACGAGTTACCAGACAACATAAAATCTTTGAAGGAAATCGCATATTTTACTGTCCAGATTTTAATTTTTCTTAATCTGGGAATTTCTTGTGGATTATATTCACCACTGTGACTAGTTTTTGGTGTTTTGCATGCCGGAAGTGCTATGAGTATATTTTTCCAGTAGCCAGTATAACAAATAAGCTGATTACCAGCTAATCCGTACTATTGGACCGTCTAATTACGATTTTTCGATTCACTAGAGGACAAAACGGAGTTTCAATTGAAAACTTAAAATTTTCGGTACGTTTGTCTTAACCTTTAATAAACGGCAGACGTATCGAATCAAAATTATTAACCTGTTACAGACGGCAAGCATATGACCAGTATTATTATCGGGTCTATTACTTCCATAGATCAAAGTATTTTTAATCTGTTGATTTCAAATCTTGTACTTCAATTGTTTTAACATGTATTTTACTATATAAATGACCATATTACCTCAGAGTATTTGTCGTCGTTATAGATAACAACAGTACCGGACTGGCTCGAAAAAGCCCATCGGAGGCTTCATGCAACTCAAATTAAAAAGGCCCACAAATTAAAAATTCTCATACAAAAATCCAAAAGACCTATCGGGAATCCACCGAATTCACCGTATGGCCAGTCCGGGCCTGATAACAGATGAATAGCCCTATGTGGCAGGGTAAGTCTGTTACTTCAGTTGTGTATATCGCAGTGTTTGTTTGCAAAATCTTTTACTTCATTCGCTCAAACATGCGTGTCACTATATAAAACCACACTAACCGGAGGTCATCGCTTATTTGTGTCATTGATGAAGCTAACAGATGATTAGACGTTTCTGAAAGATAAAAATGTATCGTTCTTTTCAGTCGTTGTGAATGACTTATTTCTAAATTACTAGAATTGCCATAATTGTCTTTCAGATCGATGAGGTGATGAAATGGATTTAATAATGAAATTATAGTACCCTCAAGATAGAACTACTGAAACACGCTGCGACTCGATGATGATAATAAAAAAAATGTTCCCAATCCAACCCAAGCCAACAATTTTAATGTAAATCAGCTATACCTATGATCTGTTGATAGGTTAAAGTGTGAAAAATCTGCTATAATCAATGGACGAAAAACTATAATTTAATTCAGCCTCAGTAACAATATATATTATACAGATGAATGAAAAGAATAATGGAATATAATGAAGAAAAAAAAAACTTTATTTGCGATGAGATTCAGACGAAACATTAACAACCAAAGTATCAACGATTTTAACTAGTAACCCAAATGCTACACAATGAAAAATGTAAACATTTTAATTATAATTACTTACTTAATTTCATCTCTATAATTGTAATTAAGGCAATTTCTTTATAATATTTATACACACATTGGTTGGTGGGTATATTATAGGTAGTTATGCAATTTGAATTTAAAAAAAAAAATCTTTTTTTGTTGTTCCATGAGTATAATTCGAAAATGGTTGATCCACAATCGCGCTTTCACGTAATAATCTATTATATATAATATAATTTATACGTCTAAATGTAGCCCAATCCAAGCCAAAGTGTATGTATGTGGTGTATCAACGAAACGAAAGAACAACAACAACAACAAAACACAACATATACCAAATTCACAATATAATCGTTATAACTGAAATAATTGCTTTTAAACTTTTTTAAAACAATTAATAATAAACACATTTTCACACATTATGGTTTCGAACGAATTAATAATAACTCATATATATGCATACGGAAAGTGTATGTGTACACACAGGTAAAATGCATTCTGTTGATGCACTTTATGTATATATACGTACACATGTTCGTATGATGTGAAGACGAATTAAAAATCCAATTTTCAAACTAACAAGGAAACAAAATATACAATTGCACTATATCAGAGTAAGTGCAATGAGCATCAATAGTAGAGGTGAGCCGGGTTGGCCTTTTTTTTGTACGAAGCCCTAGACTGACTGATTGGGATGCCGAGTCTGATTGATCCAAGCAGAAAATCGAGGAAGATGTATCGGGTTTAAGGCTCGGAACGGGTTCGGGTTGACCTGTTTTAGTTCAGGTTGACCTGAACCGGATCATGACCCGAGCCTGAAAAATTATTTCGGGTTTAACCCGAACTTAACCCGAACTTGAATTTTTGATTTCGGGTACAACCCGTTCCTGACCTGAACCCGAAATCGTTCAACCCGAATTTGACCGAAACCTGAATTTTCAATTTCGGGTTCGACCCGAACCTGAACTGAACCCGAAATTTTCAATTTGATCAGGTCGGGTTCGGGTAACCCGAAATTTTGAGCGTTTATTACACTAAAAAAAGACAAAAATTTCGGGTTACCCGAACCCGACCTGATTAAATTTAAAATTTCGGGTTCGGAAATTATTTTTCAGGTTCGGGTTAAATCAAGTTCGGGTTCCGGTCTTACCGAACCCGACCCGTTCCGAGCCTTAATCGGGCTCGTATCGGGTGTGCATTCGGATGTGATTAACATCCATCAGTCTAGCTTAATATCTTATGTCGATTTTAACTAGTTGCTTCTACTTAAATAGTCACCATATGAAGAGATCCATATGACCTGACTTGAATAACGAGATTTCTAACCAAAAAAAAAAAAACTCGAACTCCGTTCACAAGAAGAGATTAATTTAATTCAAAATAGCTCTATAAAAAGCCGTTTCAAATTTCGAGCTATTTCTAAACGGAATTTCGTTTATCTGTCCTGTCATTGAATTCGCTATACCTTAGTGTGGTCTTACATTTTTATCAAAAACCCGCACAAACCAAAGGCTCCATTGAAGTGAAAACGCCGCTCAATTCAGATGAAAACCTGACGCTCGACCAGAAAGAAAATTTTCAAATTCAGAACCGATAAAATCCCGATTGAATGGATTGGAGTTCGGGTCCGGGACGGTATTTTTTATGTTTTCAAGTCAACCTCTAGTAAACAAGTCTATGTTTTATGTACGTATAACAGTGGTGGCATAATGCATTTAAACGCTATACGAATCATAAATTAATGTTGCACTTTGGAGTATTTATAAAATATTGTTTGCCGTGCACAATTTTTTTTTCTTCTTCTATTATTTAATGTTTTTTCCTGGGTAATTTTGAATTTATTACGCGCATAATTGATTCATTGAGTTGATCTGATAAAATAAAATGATGACGGTAGGTGGAGAGGAAGGGGGGAAAACGTGATTTCACATTAAGATATATTTGATTCTGTGAAGAAGATGAAAAAAAAAATAATTCCGAGCAAAAATGTAAATTCATTTCTTTTTCTCTATGTGTGTTTGTTTACCAGATCGAGAAATTGTAAAATTTTAATGTTCGAATGATGGTAGCTACCTGTACGGAAATTAAGACAAACAATTAAACTAATTAAAAGAAAAAGAGTGGTGTACGTGTCGGCTGAAAAATACAATTGAATTTTTTTTATAATAACGTGACATGGTAACATCTAACATCAATTTGAATGAGAGAGATCAAATATGTTTTTAGAGCAAATTCATCAGAAAATGAAGATAAAAATGCCTTCAATCTTTCAATATATACGAAACAATCGACACCAATTTCAACATAATTTGCATAATATCGCAGATGCATCGTCTTTCGTTTATCTTCATTGCTATCTGTTCTCTCGTGCATACTGTCCACCTCTGGTTAAATCACGAATTATTGTCACACATCATGCATACAATCGTGACAAGGACGCTAAAACTTAATCGGAGATAACTCGTTTTTTTGCATTGCGTTGTTTTGTCTACAAATTTGAGAAAAATTGTTGATTCTCTTCAAATTCTGTGGAGTTATTGTTACAGGACATTGGAGAGTGAATGATCAAGAATTATTTTTTTTTTAAAGCGTTCTATGCTTATAGGGGTGTGCTGGGCAGGTAGAATTAGTCGAACGGTGGGCTGGGCTCACACGTCTATTCACAGGTTTTGGTTGGATTTGAGTGCATAATATCAACGCACTTCAAGCAAAAGTGGTACTCTAAATAGTGTACTGAAACTTGACAGTGCTCCATACAAAATTTTACACTGTAAAAAGAGTGGGGATAAAATTTCATACAAAATAGTACTCTATTTGGCAGCTGTCATTAATAGCACTTTTGCTTGAAGTGCGTTGATGATATGCAAAAAACAATGAGAAAAAACTGTATAAGCGCAAAAAACAATCTTGTTGAGTTATTGCACGGAGAAAAGAATTTTTCGATAAAATGACCTCCAGATCTCCAGATTATCAAAATATGACAACAAGACCGAACGATCTTTCCGCCTATACGCTTTTATATTAAGAGCTGATGTGTTTGCCTTTCTGGCAACAAAGTCGTAAAATCTGTTACTTCAGTTGTGTAAAGCACACCACAGTGTTTATTACAAAATCTTGTACTTCATTCTCTTTAACATATTATCTATATGAGATTACTAGTCGGAGGTCATCGCTTATTTTTGTCATTGATGATTAGGGTAAATTGAACAGTGTTATCAAATCATAAACTGGGAAAAGATCGCAGGGCTTTCCATGAAATCAACTTTATATCTGCACCGACTACAATTATTCGATCGAGACCCCACAAACCTGTTATCACTTCTGAGCCGTATAGTTTTGTTGTTTTTTTTTCTACAATTCGATCGCTTAATAATTGTAAATAATTAATTCTATGCTAGCATCATTCAGCGCAAAACCGCTTCAATATTGATTACAATATATTCACAAGAGATGAATATTTTCATTAAATTGTTCGCTGGGAATGACATTTAATAAACATTTACTGTGTGAACTTTCTTATTAATGGAACAATAATTTTGTGGTTAATACACAACGTTCCATTACACTGTTTCCAATATTATATTTTATAAATGAGAATATAACTGGAAGTACCTTATAACCATAATCATTCATTCACACAGAACTGAAGTTTTTTTTTATGTGAATTTGATACTGTCGTGAGATTAATAATTTTTTTTAAATGAAGAAAAAAAAATCTTTTGACATTTTTTGTAATTAGCGATGTGATTCAAACCAATTATGGAAGTAAGTAGGTATATTAATTCATATAAAGTCTTTTTTCGTATAAGCAAAATCGTATGGTGATGTTCAATGTGTTTTTTTTTTAAATTTTGTGTGTGTGTTGTGTTTTCGGGTAATTACAGCGGTCGACATATGGTCATACTAGAGTTACTCGTCATTGATGCATTATAATCAATGCTTCAGTTACCAGTTATATTATTTATGTATCTTTGACGAATTTTGCTAGAATTCAAAAGTTTTTTTAAATTAAGTTTCTGTAGAGTTTTTTTTAGTTGTAGTCATATTTAACTCTCGTATGGGAGCGTAAGTAAAACGATCGCAAATATATCGAAAAATACTAAAGAAATGATAAAGAAAAAAGAAACAGACCAGTAATGCAATCACATCCGCATTAAGCCTTCCCGGACATTTTATCTAAGCGCTCTTTTACAGTACATAGCAAAAAATTTGAATTTAATCAGAAATCGGTTCACTTATGTGAATCAAGATTTTCCGCCACATTGGTCCATGGGCTACTTGGTCCAGTGGAGAGTATTTTTTGCATAACAACGTTCCCTTCCGGCTACACTCAAAATACTTTACTTTAGTGATTTTCATTATCTGCCCATCGCGAGGGGTAACTACGGGAGCAGACTCCGTCCCACCTACTTCAATTGGCGCACATATGAACGTAGTATTTTCTTCTATAGGTACACTATTTCGTTCTATTGGCGTACCATTTTCTTCTATTGGTCACCATCCCGCTGACTAGTACGACTTGGTATCAAAAAATACCCTTCACTCTTGCCTTCACTTCACATGGCCATATCCCAGCGATATGTAGATTTACGATTATATACTTTGAGGAAAAAAATAGTGAAAAGACAATGCCCTTAGGGCATACACCTCCAGGATTGATAAGAAGACATGACAAATTAGTTAAGTCTTCTAAAGTCTATAGGTTGCTGAAAACGGCTACCATGCTATGAGAAACTAGATACCTGTATCAACTATAGTTTTTGAATCAATGTATGACAGTCCATCAAGTGCTTCATTGTCATTATATAATATTGTCGCACCTTTCCATTAGCACAGTGTAGTTAATATTCCTTAAAGACAAGTCAAACACATTCTTCATGCTTGCACATGCATTCAATATTCAATATTTATAGCATGCAACTGAAAGTACACTGAAAATGTGTATAATTTTTGCTTCGTTTTTTTTTTGCTCTTGTTGTTGTTGGTATCGTTGCTTGCGATTTACCTTCAGATTGTATCATTTTTCGTGTTGCACTTTATGGTAGAAAAATTCGTTTAATGGAATTTTCGTATTAATTTTTGCTAATGAGATCAATAAGAGCGATCAAATATCTTAATATAGCTCAACTACGGTGGTCCCGTCATTTAATTTGCAACAATGTTACACCTTGTCTTATGTTACAAGAGATAATTTTGTTTTTTATCCAAATTATAATTTTGATTTTCGTAGATGAGATACAGAATTTTGAGCGAGTTTTTTTATTAATGTCAGCAAGGGATCGTTCGTCTGTGACGTCAGTCACAAATCAAACAATAGCTATTTTCATGTTGAGATGAACGATGGGGGTAATTTTGCATGTACAAATTGTTCACCTTAAAAAAACGCAATTTTAGATTTTGGTAGTTTTAAAAGTCATTGATGTTCTCAGTCAAAAGTGATTCCCAGCGTAAACTCGCTTTGCGCCAAAATATCATAATATGGAAACACTTCATTGACTGGGAACATCGACGACTTTTAAAACTCTAAGAAATCTCAAATATGTTCAGAACTAAAAAACCCACTGTAAGGGAACGGTGCTGCAGAATGACTTTTTTTTCGACCAGTCAATAATAATCGAAGGTTATGCTTTATTCTGTAAGAGCAGCAAATGAAATATTTTACACTTGTTTGGCCGTGGCCCCATGAAACTTTCTCCACTACAATCTAGTGTAACTGTGATCCGTTTTACGAGTAGCTTACCTTTACCAGTTCGCAAAGTTTGCTAAAATGACATTCGGGGATCACGACTTGAAAAGATTCAACCATGTGCAGGCCTTGCCGACGAAGGTAGCAACTCTCACGCACAGCTTATTTTTTTACTTTCGTCTCTTGCCCAAATAACCGCAAATAAATATTGAAGTGGTGTTGTTAGTGCAAAATCCATGTATACTAGCCGGATTTGATTTTAAAACCTTTCTTCCTTCAAATGTTAAAGTCTTCAACGTCTCTTCTTCTCACTCGTTGCATTAATTCACACGAAATTTCGTTGGTATGTACGAACGGCAATCTTAAAGGTAAGCCACATAGAAACGATTTTGTGTGTCGACATCTCGAATTCTTGAGCACTTATGAAAAGAGGTGATTTGAATATCAAATGGAAAATTAATTGGATTTTGATAGTTGGTTAAATTATTCAAAAAAAAAAAATTGGAATTTTGTAATAATACAGGATGGTTCAATTGGTCTCGAAGAAATGCGTTACCGCCTTGTGCATAAAGGCGATTTTAGGGTGATTACTTCTTTATAGGTAGGAAGTCTTAAGTTTTAATTATTTATTCAAATCGAAAAAAAGACTGCTCGCATACGGCGCAGTCAGTAAAAAAACGATCTTTTCAATCAACAAATATTACAATAAGTAAAAATCATCTGCTCTATTACTTCCTAAAGTTCCATTCCAAGAATACATGCCGCATTGTCTCTTTGTATAGCAATAGAAATTTTCTGCAACAGATAATCTTTGGCTCCCCTGATGCTCTCTTCGTTAATGATCCCAACTTGTCAATGAATTTCTTTGATTCTGGTCCCATGCAACCTAATGATTCAAAGGGGTAAATAAATAGTTTTCTTTAAGACGCATATAATGATTAGATTATGCTTAAATCTCTCCGCTTTATCTGCAATAGACCCTGCTTTCTTAGAGGATTCACCGATGTATGAAGGAGCCAAAGTATCACGTATTGTTACATCCCATAAAAGTGATTTTCCATGACTCCACGGAACTATTGTCATACCATCAGGTCTTTTACCGTCGTCTCTAGAAGTCTTAAGGTACTGCAAAAGTACCTCAGTGCGTAATATGAAATCAATGTCTTTCAACGCTCTGCATCACAAAAAGTCTTCTTCCTATTTACAATTTTTTTTTGCATACCTCCTACATTCCATTTTCCTACTTATCACATACTGTCAATTTCATCGTTTGTGATTTTCTCTTAGTTTTCTCTGTTTGTAACCTTACATACCAATGAACGATACCAATTGTGCCCTATTCTTTGTTGTAAAGCACAACCAAAAGTTATTTATTTAGTCTAGCTCAGTCTGCAGATAATCAATTCCGATGAAACACAGTCCAATACTCCCTTCAGCTTAGGCTGAAAAAGTCAACTCAGTGTATTTATTGCATCAATTCGGTGGAAAATCGTGCCAAAAAAATTGTAGAATATTCATCGAAGATTTTCTCTGAATTTAAAAAGTTGTCTCTGCTAATATTAAAGAAATTTTTCCGTTTTCTTCTCGAGTTATTTGTGAGTTATCTTCTCTTCTCTCATTCAAAAAGTTTGTCATATGTAAAGATAATTTGCATCTCGTTCTATCACATTTTCAACCATATCTTGCATTTCTTTCGAACACGTGAAGTGCTTTATAAACGATCCCTATTTTCATTTAAACGTCTTCTCGCAATGATTTACAGCAGATTTATTTCAGTGACAATAGTATTTTCTTCCTGTAGTACCAAAACCGTCACATTCACTCACCAAATTTAGTACCGAAAGAGCAACATTCTCCCCTACTATTTTCTCTCAATTTTCATTCCCGCTTATGTCATTTTCGATCCTATCTTTATTCTTTCCCAAATGTGTCAAGTTGTTGTATGTACGCGAATGTAATGTTTTTAGAGTTTTGTGACAATGCATTCATAAGGATTGCTTTCAGCATTCATACGGACTGCTTTCGGCATTCATTCGGATGTCTTTCGGCATTCCTACAGATTGCTTATTTTTCGACATTTGTGAGAATACATGCACCCGGAACGGACTTCTTTAGGCATTCATACGGATTACTTTCGGCATTAATATGGAATGCTTTTGTATGTTGTTCAGTTTTGTTCGGAATGTGACTTTGGTACTCCAGGAAGAAAAATAGTATACAAACCACGGATCAAAAAGGTGTGTTTTAGACCACGGTGGTGAAAACGTCCTTAGTCTCCGCTCCACTTCGCGTCGCTCCATCCCTGGACGTTTTCACCACCTGGGTCTAAAACACACCTTTTTGATCCTTGGTATGTAACATACTATTCTCGTACCAAGTCATGAAATGACGATTTTTTCAACTCAGCAGGCCTTAGTTTTACCTTAGTTCAAAATTAGGACGTGTGCTGAAAAAATCCATTTCCTGTCGATGTACGAATGTTTTGTGCATTGGACAACTGAAATAGACAAAACACTTCAATTAACTTGATTAACTTATATGTCAAGTTCACATTCAACATGTTGAAATTGATCAATCGCATAGTCGTTCCTAACTTATGCTAAAGAAAGAGCTTTTGCTTCCGGCTCAAGCTGGAAACTTCTCATTCTCTAAAGCATTTCAGCATGCGTTAGGAAATAGTACATTTTGTTACGAGTGATGAAAAGTGTAATTTCTCGGTACTAGTCGTAAGCTTACCCTAACGAGGCGGAGACGATATATTATATATTACACACTTGTCACGAAGAAGTCGAGGCTTGCCGAGACTGATAGTGACAAGTGTGTACTCTATTTTATTACATAAGCGAAAACGAGACAACAACATAGACCTGAAGTGTAATTTTTGAATTATTCTTCTAGTTAAGTAATTTTGACATCCGAACACCCCGCGTATGTGGTAAAACTATTTTATCACATACGGTGTGTGCTATATACACGACGTATATAAGAGTAAACAAATTTACCCTAGAGAGCTAAAGGTTTTGCAAGCAAAATTATATCACTAGAAAAAGAGATGTTTGCCTACTGCGATAAAATACCTCACTGATATAAGACTGTATATGAGAGACTCGTACTAATGCTCGCGCAAGCTGTCGTATACGTACACATCTCTTATATACAGCCTTATAGCAGTAATGTACTATTACACTCAAAGTCTGAAATTCGACGGATTTCCACACGCAAACAATGATCGAAAAGGCTGATTTTTCTGTACTTCCCAGAGAGAGCTATTTGCAACCAAGAAAGCAGTTTCTCGGCCGCTCTCTCCGGCCAAAAATGGATTTCATGAGTGCATGCTTTGTTGTTGAATTGGCTAAAAGTAGTTTCTTTATTAATGTTATTGTGGTTTCGTCTCATTGTAGTTTTCAAGCGACTAGTACCGAAAAGTTCTACTTTTCATCACTCGTAACAAAATGTACTATTTTTCCCGCACGATATGTCGTATTACAATTGTCCGATGCACAAAGAATTTCCTATTCGCCCGTAGATTAGATGCCAATTTATTCCATACGTTAATTCGATCAATTCGGATCAGTGACTTCACATGAAATTGTCGAACCAATTGGTTGGTGGGAGAGGATAGGTAGATCGGTATATATATAATAAAAATGCTGTCTCGTTTATCTTATTTTAATAACTTTTATTGTTAATTCTAAATGTTACCAAGAACGTTTTTTTCATTATAATATTTACACTTAAATTACACAATATTTGAAAATATTTTTCGTATTAAGATCACTGGTGTGGCACACAGTCTTACAATCAACAATTAAATTTTATAGTCCCCACCGCCACTCTACGAATCAACGTAATACAATATTCAAATTTGTTGAGTTGTATATTGTTAACACATTCGGCATATAGCTGAGAACAAACGGCGTTATGGAATGCAATTTTTTTTTAAATCTATACAACCGAAATGTTAATAATATACAGTTCAATTATATTCAGTGTTGGCTTTCCGTATTTAAATACCGAATGAATATAATGTAGTAGGACGAATGGATATTTTTTTATTTAAAAAAAAAGACATTAAATTACCCAAAGAGAAAACTGTATCAATGATACCCAAATTTTTTATGATGCCCAAAAATGAAATGTTCTCTCGTTTTCTTTTTGTTTCTTTTTTTTATATATAAATTCATATACGCCAACAATTTAATTATGTCCAAATTAACGATATCAAAATGCTTCTATTCATTTTGTGTGTCTGTGGTTTTTTTCTTTCTTTCTTTCTTTCTTCTTCTCTACTTCTCTTCCACCTCCTCGGTTCGCTATTTTACTCGACATATATCTCAATTAACAATACCACTCGGTTTTATAGCTACACTTCAATTGTTTCTTCATCATCGCTTGTTGTATTGTCATTTATCTCATTAGTTTTGGTTGGACTACCTCTTCCCAAATTCAATGGTGAATTGGATCGAATTGTTTGCGGAGGCATTCGGTGTAAATTTTGATAATAACTGTTCAATTGTGGCGGTATTGGTATGGATGACGGTGATGATGATGATGTTGATGTTGATGGATTTAGTAGAGGAAATGCGGGTGGCTTTGTTAGGTTTAACGATGCGCCGGGATAGAGACCGAACGGTGATTGACTGTGCAGTGCGGCTAGAGAGGCCTGACGATAATACAGTTCGGCTGGTGATGGTGGTACTTGTAATGATGACGGATATTGCCAACCGTCCAATTGTGGATAGTTACGCTGATATGCACGTTGATAGGCGGCATAATTTCCCGCTTCGACCAGTAATTCGAAACCGACAGAGGTTTGACGCTTCCACTTTGTTCTGTAAGTAGAAAAGTGATTGTTTTGAATCGATTGGCGGATATTGGAAACTGATTTTCATTTTTGGGTGGATGGTTGACAAGCAACAGAGAAATAGATGTTTTGACTTTAATCCATTTTTTAGTGAGTTGGGTATGACAGTGACAGTGGCGATAAGTTTTCTGTGCGAAATGAAAATTGCTTTAAGCAGTTGAAGACAACGGATTTAGCTTTATAAGATCTCATTGCTTCGTTAACTGCAGAACTGCCGTAATTTGCATAAGAAACTTGGCGACAAATTTTAACATGAGCTTTTGTTAAGATTTGTCGCTAAGTTTCTTTCGAAAATTACGGTAGACAGGTCAAGGATTTTTTTTCCTTACAACAGGAATGACTGACGCTAATGCTTCGTAACAGTGTTTTCTAGAATTATTGTCACCGGCACATTAGTTATTTAAGCAACAATTCCGCCACCAAAAAACGAGTAAAAATATCGGAATTTAGTTGCGCAACCTATCATCAGTATTCCAATACTATAAACTAAATCGAATACCGCTGAACGACACATACATTTCACTAAAAGCAATTTCATGAAATTTTATCATTTCCTTCCATTAAAGTCACCATCAACAAAAAAATAAATCCAAATCAATTGACTCAATAAATTTCTCATTCCGTGAGTCATTTCCCACCTGCGATTTCTAAGTTCATAAATTTAGACTGTGTAATTCAATATAAATATCCGACTAAGTGCGAAAAAATACTCGAGAAAATGCAACGCATACATACATCGTCAATGTGTTATACATTTATGGTCAATGGTTATCAATAAACATTATTTTCCATTCATCCCACTCAAAGTCAATTGCCCTATAATTTAAATAAATTGAATTTCTTTCAACACATTAAAAAAAAAAAGAATTCTTTTCCAATTTCAATTTTAATCTCATTTAATATGACATTATTTGAAAACAATAGCAAAAGGTGCCAAATCTACAATTATCTAGAAGATAATTTTGTGCTTGAGGAATAAAGAAGAAGGAAAAAAAACCAATGATTGAAGAAACGAAGAAAAGAAATGGAAAATGAATGCAAGACAAAAGGTAAATGACAGCAATAATCAACCAGCCACAAACAAATTATATTTTCTTTTACCTGCGACCATGGCGCCTGTGGCGCTTCGAGTGTGGGTTTGTTTTTAGATGTCGAACGTTCTTAAACGTTCGCTCTTTAGCTTATTGTGTGTATATTGTGTCATTTTGACTTTCTGACTCTGGCTGACTGACTTTTTTTTATTTAATTTGTTTTAAGCCGCTCGTCCTTGCTATCTCCTCAACTTCTTTTTCCGAACAAAAATAAGAAAAATATATTCTTAAAAAAAAGAAGAGAATGACGGTGTAACATAAACCTCATCAATGATTGATGTGTGAATGTTGCAAATTATAATTTTGGTAAAAAAAATAGAGAAAAAAGAAAAGAAAAATGATTAAGAACGTTATGCGACGTGTTACATTTGCGATCTATTTGTAGAATGGCGCCGTTTGGCACTCTTCCTAGGTTATTAAAAAAATAGATGGGCCCAGGCGCCTTTTCATTGATAATATGTTCTCGAACAGATCGTTCGAATCCATCACGGCACGTAAACGAGAAAATTGTGTAATTTTAACAAGACACATTTTTTCTTCCTGCTTCGTAACCGAACCGAATCGATAGATGATATGTTAAAAGTAATGACCTCTCTCTCTGCTTTGATTAGGTTTTGGGTTTAATTTAAAAATTAATTATCGAATAGGCGTGTTAATAACAACGAAAATATTTAGTTTTTTTTTGGTTTCACCAAACACCGTGGTTATGAGCGCGGATTTGCATTTACATTGGGTGTAAATTGTGTTCAACTAAAAAACTCTAAACGATTATTTTTCTGGCTCTGAGTAGATTTGTTTAAGATGTTATAATTATGTAGCGCATCAGACACGGTAAGTAAATTAATATTTATAATGGAGGTAGAGTTCGACAGACGAATTACAAAAAGAACGAAGTTTCACAGACAAACGTTTTTATAAATCACATAATCAGATAGGAAATAATGGAAGTATACGAAGAAGAAGAAGAAGTAAAAAAATATCATTTTGAAGGCCAAAAATATTCAAGTTTTAAATTACTGTAGACGGATGATGAAACTTTCGTGACCAAAGCGCTTTAAATTATTCATTTTGTCTCAAATCCATTTTTTCTTGAGAAACATGGAATCTGGGGTGTGATATGTAGCGACTGATAAGATGAAAGAACTGTTATTAGGTCACATCAATAAGATACGTCACCGAGGGGTACTTCAAATGCAGAGTTCCGTAACAGTAGTTTGAATAACGCGAGTTTCTTCTAATTATTCTAGCGTGACACATGATACATGGTTAACGAGCCCTCAGAATTATATGATTTTTAACCAGGTATTGAGTGACTAACACTGCATTTCTACAGGAGGAAAATTTACTGAGACCAAATAGTTCCTTGCATGAAATTCAACAGATTTTTTTGTAATACTAGAAAAGCTCTAAAACGTTACTGCTGCCTCCCTCGGAGATCAGATGCAAAACCAGAATAAATAAAAATATGTTTTTCGCTTAATTATTTATTGCGGCTTCTGATCATCATTTGTTAGTCATGTGTCATGTGTTAGTCAACAGAAAAATGAATATTACAACAAACGAAGTAAAAGATTTACCTGCTACATACAAGACGTTGTTTCCTTAATGAATTAGAAGTGACAGATTTAATTATTATTGTTTGCCGTTTCTGAAATGTTAAAGAACAGGTGAACAGTCCCACAATTGATATTTTATTACGAAGCCGAACGACTAATTGTTTCTAACCGCTTTCTGTCGTGGAACTAGAGAATAGAAAGAGTGGAACTTATCAATTTTCCCTGAAACCCTACTTTACTTTTTGTTTGTGAACATATAGATTATTGCTAGCTTAACGCGAAGCTCGTTTTAGGAACATTTTAGGAACATCCGAGAAAGTATTGAAAACATTGTACTGTAAATGTAAGCAACATAAAACATCGTCATCGCCCATAAACTGCCGTTACAACAACAAATGTCTGTGATGCAATGTGTGAAATATTTAAAAAAATAAATTGAAATTTGTAACGTCCCAAACCCATAAAACTCAAATAATAATCTCATCGTCTCAGAGCTCTCTGTTGTTGTTTTTTTTAATGTCCTTCTATCTACAGCAAAATTATAATTTTATTGTCTTTTAAACATTTAACCAGACGAAATTCCACTTTTGCATATCAGCTCTCAACACACGATGAAATCCATTAAAACATCATCATTTTCGTCACATATTATAATTCAAATCATCGTCGTTTTTTTATGGATAAATAAAATTATATTCTGTCGCATCCCCATGAATTAACTATGTAAATGCGTATTGTGCACATTAAGGACCACAACGAATTGGCGCATTAAGCAAACAATAAATCCAACAATGAATGCAAATGTTATACAGAAAACAGTGTGTGGATTGAATGAAAGTCGATGGTGTATAGTATATGGACGACGAGAGAAGAAAAATAAATAGCGCAGCAATAACACAAACTGAGGAGGATTCTGATAATGGAAAAATGGGATAAAAGATTCCAATAAAAAAAATTGTGGAACGGAGAGAAGTGGGAAAAAATCTCCCAGTTTTTTTTTCTCTGTTAATAGCATAATATCTGTGGATTATGTGTATACATTGTGCGATGGATGACTCTGTAACATAATACCGATAATAACGAAAAAAATATTTAAAACGATGAAAATTTTCAACAAAACATCATTCCACACATTTATTCAGTTCCACATGAGTCACGCACATTATAATTGTTTTGACGAGGGGTTGATATTGAGCCAAATGAAAATTATTATTTTTTTCGTTTAATGAATATGTTCGAATATTAAATTGAAAATGGGAGAACCGGCTTTTATGTATAATAGTAAATTATTACATCAATTTTAAACAGTTACTTGCACTTTTATCCCTTCTAAACAACTCTTGTAATGCAACAATACTGTTTATCCGAGACGGAGGAGAAATAACTTTGAATTCATAAGCACAATAATTTCAGTTGAAATGTTCCAGCGGTATTTTTGTGTTTCTAATTACATTTAAATTGACTTACCGTCGATTTTGGAACCATGTCTTCACTTGAGTGTCACTTATTCCCAGTTTATTAGCCAGTTCCATGCGATCCTGAACGCTTAAATATTTTTGTCGCGTGAAACTTTTCTCTAAACTATGCAGTTGATGATCGGAAAAGGCCGTTCGTGCTTTACGCTGTTTTTTACTGGACGATGTCAGAGTGCGGCCGCTGTGATGGGTCACATTTATTTCTTTGTCTGTTGACGGGAGAAAAAACAAAATTCCAAGAGTTCAAAAAGGTGGAAAAGATTCGCAAAATAATTTTTTTTTTCACTTCACAAAGGGTTCACATCGGAAGAATAAAAACTGATTAAAACTTACCGTTGCTGCACACGCTACTATTTCCATCGACATCGTCACCGAAATCTTCGTCACTATCAAAATCGTTGAGATTTCCCGCGGGCATATGAACTCGTTCACTCACACTGTCGTCACCAACTTTTGCTGCCAATATATCAGTTATCATAAAACTGGATCTGGTTGCACTGAGTTGACTTCCGACAGTCGGATTTTGTTTGGCAAAAACTGTCATTTTGTTGAAAATCTTTTTTCGTTTTTTTTTAGTTTTTCGTTTGAAAAGTTTTTATTTTCCTTATTTTGTACGAGGACAAAATTTATTCAAACACCACCAATTGTTCGCTCGATTTTTTATATATTTATCATTCAACAACACGTCCCGAACGTATAATAAACAAAATGTTACAGCAAAACAAACATGAGAATAAAATCTGACCACACAATATATCGATGCAATAAAGTTCGCTTTATTTATAGCTCCGTTTACGTTTTTCAACCAAGAACAACAAACTTAACGCAACAACAGTTGAACGTTGACTAAAAGGAATGAACAAAAATAACAAAACCGTTGTGTGTGATGTTTAAAAAAAAAACTCGCTCGATGTTACGAGTATTTTATTTGCTTTTTATCTTTTACACATTTTCATTCAATCCAAAAGCGATTCGGTAAACTCCTCCTCTAAAAATATGGCCATTGTTGTTTCACTCAATCGCATGCCTTTGAATGGTGCGAGAAAGAGAAACCAACGTAAAAAGCTTCGATTCAAAAGCTCTACGAAGAGGATGAACATAATACCAATTGGAAGTGGCTGTGTATTGGTATACATGGCAAACACACAACGATACGATTAATAACAAAAAAAAAGTAATCCGATGTGTGTACGTGAAACGGGGAATATCTTAAGAGCAATGTCATTAATACTTTTGTAGCATTTGATTCAACCGAAAAGTATCAAAATCACAATCATAAAGAAAAACTTCGGTGTTTAAATCGAAGCGTATAAAAGTAACGTAAAAGTGTGTAGGATATGAGACAGTCTTTATGTTGTTGTTGTTGTTGTTGTTGTGTTGTACGCGCTCTGGCTCTGGTGTGTATAATATTTTCCAGATTCTTTGATATTCATAGAGTGTTATTCATTCACAAGATGAGCGATTTGAATAATAGCTCCGCCTATATGCTCTTGTTGTCACACTTTTTACGTTTAATAGATTGTAAATGTACATTAATGGCACTAAAGTTGAAAAGTTTTATCTTTTTTTTTCCTTTTCTGTAACTGAAACTGATACTTTTTATTGTCAAAGCCAAAAAGGACGTGAAACAATCGTTATAATACAATTCATTAAGTAGACATATCATTAGGGCATCGAAGTATTCGGATGCCGAATTTCGTAACATATATTATTCTCTGTCCGGTTTGATCATGGTTTGCTGTCAATGCGCTATCAAACGTATGTCAAAACTATTGAAGTAACAGATTTTGCAGCAATCTATATGGGGGTGGAAAAAAAACAAAAGATGTGAGAGATTTACTATTAAAATGGTACGCTCGATGTTCAAGGTTAACTACAATTTATTTTATCATACTCGCGCCATGTTGTGACGTCACGTTTATTTATCTAGAAGGATATCGATACATTAGAGGAAATCTCGCAACCCTCGATTGTCCGTCTCATGTATCGGTGCTCTTATATTACTACATGCGTTGAAAACTGTACTTTCCATGTTTTAAGCTCTACTTTCGACGCTCTCAGCCTGTTATCATTATATAGGTCGGGATAAAAATAAAAAGTATCGTTTTCGTGTGTCTATTGCCCTCCGCTTTGTCACACGAAAACTCTTCTTTTCATCTCTAGTCATAGAATAGTGTACATTACTATACCATCCTATACCTTTACTTATCTGGAAAGGCCACTTTACACTCTAGTAATGTAATAGTGTTTTACATGCTACATGCGTCGAAAGCCCTACTTTTCATGTTTGAAGCACGTCTTTCGAAGCCCTCAGCATGTAATAGTACATTACTATGCAAGGGAAGTAAAGTGATATCTCGTATCCAGATGAGAAAAAGTATCCGAGGGCGGCAGCAATTTTTTACTTAACAAAAATTTTGAAATAAACATTTTAATTTTTATGTTGCGTGCTGGTATCGCAGCACTATGCGCATCAAAAACTGGAAAAATATCATGGCAATAATAAAAACGTCCGAGAATCATACGGAAGGTACCCCGCACCAATGGTCCAACTTCAGAACCGTCAAAGGTATCTTGTGTTATTTTGGTATTGGTGTATTGGCATACACTAGAATCTTGTGTCCGATTATGATGAACCTTGATCGTTTTTGAAACATCCTGGACTAAGATCCCGTCTTTTACACCGAATTGGTCCAATATGTTAATGGATATAGCTTCTGCTTGCATTAAGTCAAATGATGTCCGAGTTATTTCACTTCCATGTTCGTCGAAAACTTGTAAATTTAAGTATCTGTCGTTTTCAACACTTTTCATCCCGATTGACCTTTCCGTTTTCATTGACGGGTTTTCTGTCGTCTTAAATGTCACTGTTATTCGAACTGACTCAAAATCCGACATATTTGCAAAAAAAAATTAAAAAAATTAATCTAAAATAAAATTGGCTGTTGAACAACTTTCGAGTATTACATTACATAACTCGGGATAAAAGTGAAAAGTATCGTTTTCGTGTGTCTATTGACCTCGGCTTCGCCTCGGATCAACAAAATTCACACGAAAACTCTACTTTTCATCTTTTTATCCCTAGTCATGTAAAATACTATTGCAAATTTTTGAAAATTATAGTTTATTTCATGAAACCTGAACCGATTTTACTAAACTTTTTTTTTGCTGAAAGCGTAGTTTGACACCAATATGAGGTAATTGGCATAACGTCTCGGGAAGATATGACCAAAAAGTGTTTGTTTGTATTCGACATTCCGAGGTATTCTCAATAAATGTCAAATGATTTCTGTAAACTTGTTTCCCTGTAGAAACGAACGCTCTAATTCCACAATTGCACGAAATGACACGAAATTAAATTTTTAGAAGACTTTTGGTTCGCTTCGAAGGAAGGTGAAATCACCTCGATCCAAACGTTGCCAAAATTACATTTTTACACATAAAAACTGAACATCGGTATCATTCGAAAGCTACAGCATATGACTTCACGAGAAAAATAACTTTGGCTCGATCAGGTTAGTTGGGTGAGTGAAGTAGGTGAAATCAGCTTCCCAGTGGTGATAAGTGGCATCCTCGAACTTTGACTCGTCGTGGTTATATCGAAAAAATTTGTAACCATTTTTTTAAACGGTTTTGAGCCAAAGCAACATTTTCTGTGGGGCAACAACCACCAATTTCGAAAAAAATATTTCTGGCTATTAATGACCACCGAAAAATATCACTTTTATAGACATATCTCCCACAACCTACCAACCTCATATTGGGCTTAAACTGCGCGTCTTGACCATATCTTTCAGGGAAAAAAAGTTTACAGAAATCTGTTTACATTTGGTGAAAATAGTTCGAAAAGTCACAAACGTGTAACGCAACTAACCGCCGACTTCTTCGATCACACAAGTCACAGGCTAAAAATTCCAATTCTTATTGGCATAAAGCACTGGGTCTCCTGAGTATAAGAAAAATAGACAGATTTGTTACCGCAAAACATAGCCAACACAGCACACTTTAAGCCTCAGAAATGACGAAATTTGTAACGCAACTAACCCTGGAGTTACCCATAGATTGGACAAGTGGTAATAAATATAATTAAGTGTTCTCATCTCGTACACGAACTATTACTGATCGACTGAGTATCCGGTAAATTTTTACATTCTCCGCAGTTCCGCATGTTCCGTTTTGTTTGCCGAATTGATGCGTTGTGCGAACTCAATTAGAAATTATTAATAAATTAAACGTAACCGAACACAATATGCAAAGTAATATCCGGTTCGAATAGCTATTAAACCCAACAATAACAACAATTCGGGATACTCGGTATTAAATACATATCAACCTACCAGATGTTGAACATATTTTTCTTTCATTTTTTTTAAACAATTGATTCCATTATGTGGTGTGTATCTTCTCCCATTAAAATGAATGTGGAAAACAATAACTAAACTAAGTTGAGAACAAGAACCGCATCGAAATTCGTTTTTAATCTTCGTCTGTCGAACTAAACAGACACAAATTTTAACGCCAATTTGTTACAGCTATAAATTAGTTCTGGTCATCCGAATATTCTATTTATTAATTATCGAAACAATGTGGCCATGCTACAATGAAAACCAAATAAAAGGTTAATTATTTACACTGAGTTGATTTTTAATATATAATTCCTCTCTTCACTTACATATATTTATGTGTGTCTAAGGTGGTTAATTCAGTTCCAATTCGAAGGTCTTGTTTCTTGTCTTCGGTTTTTCTTTTTGTATGTCGATATGATACTTCCAATTCATACCGTGAGGTTTTTTTTCGGTGGAAATTTTATTTGACTATCAATTCATTAACCGAACATCTAGTTGGAGGTAGGTACACAATAGTTTACATTTTGGGAACGATACACTTTTCGAACGTTTTTTTTTCCTTCAGATTCTCTATGGTCGTATATTTGATTAAAGTGGTAAAAAACGCTAAAGATGTTCGTTTATTGAATTGAAACAACTATTTGTACAACGTTTCGCATTAAAATGTAATATTAAATGTTTCCCACGGATAAATATCTGTCGCTTTAGATGCGGATCCACATACAATATACGAAATGTGATCGAAAATAGTGTGCTGTGAAGATTATTTACCGAAAATGGATTGGAATTTACTGGTTCATTATAGCCGATACGTTAGGTTAAGGTTTTTATATTGAAACAAAAACGTTGGGAATTGATTTATTGATCAGAGACAGACGAAAAACATCTTCAATTGGATGCCGTCCGTCGTTTTTACATTTAATTTCCAAAACCATTTAAATGGGGACATTTAAGTTCGTTTGTAAACTAGAAAATTTTGCACACGAAACTTTTCTAAGATTGAAATTATTTCAAATAATCATCGGGGAAGACCTAGATAGTAAATATTAAAATTGATTGTAAATTTCCAACAATGCGTCGAGATGAATTTGTCGAAAACGAAAATCATGACAAACATTGACGATGACAGAGACATTGAAATTGGTGATACTGTCATTGAACGAGTCGACAGTTATGTGTACCTAGGTCACAAATTGAAGTTGGGTCTGGACAACCAAACTGCAGAAATAAAACGTAGAATTGGTCTGCATGGGCAGCGTTCGGAAAACTCAGGCTAATTTTTATTTCAAAAGCAAAATGAACAATAGTCTGAAACGTAAACAGTTCGATATGTGATATGTCCTTCCTCCGCTCACATATGGATCGGAAACGTTAACGTTAACAAAAGCTTCCGAAAATAAACTAAGATTCGACAACAAACAAAAGTCGTTGATGTCAAGGAAAGAATAGCATCTTTAAAGTGGAGCTGGGCGGGGCATATTGCAAGAAGGACGAGCGTCAACTGTGACAGCTTCGGCTAGGCTCTACCCCAGATTTCATCTTTTGAGGTTCACAATACAAGGACGCAGTGGTACTTCCTTCCATTTTGAGAGTACTTTCGAAAACATTGCTCATTTTAGGTGCGCTAATGCACCATGAGCGAATTATAAGAAAAATGAAATTCACTCCGTATGTCCGCTCAACATTTAAATTTTGAAATGACTTGTTTTCTTTATGTATGATTTTCCATTAATTCATTCTAAATATCTCTTCTACCATCGGATTCTGAAAACGATCCGCACTGAAATAGTTGAAAATCTAACATGTTTTGGGTAATTTTGTCTGCAGTATTAATGTACGGCACATCCTTGCGAATGTTTGTGATAATTCTTAAAGACTCAATCATCTTTTCATCGGATTTCGATTGGTAAATAGGAAAGTAACTTTTTAAGTTCAGTTGTTATATGATTTAATCGACTCTGCTTTCGAACCTTCTTCAAGTAACTGCGATAAGATAACAAATCTTTGATTTAATTAGCAATATATCTCATCCGGCTACTCGCCGCGTTTATATAAAATGGCAACATAAACGATGTGTTTCAATGCATTATCGCCACAGAAATGCCAGTTCAAATCAATCACTTCCCTAAAAGTAAAAGTGAATTAACGAGTTGATCTTTTTTCGTTTGAAAGCCGTTGATCAAATAAATATATTAAAAGCTACCGCGGTTACACGTTTTCATTCATTACATTAAAAAAAAATCCAAGTTAATATAAATTTCGTAAAGAGTGTGTATACACTTCCAAAAACTCTTCAAATTTTCAAAAATGGATTTTAGTTTTAAATAAAAAGTATCACGATGGCCGATCACACAACGATTATCTTTCATTTTGTAACGATCTCCATACAAAAAGAGCTTCTTAAATTCATTAATGAATGAACAAACAAAATTACCATTCATCTGTTATTAAAATAAGCGCCGCGATTTACACAAAAATTCAGCCTTTTCCTCTGTGTGTATAATATAAGCATCTGAATTTTTTTGTTGTATTCTTCAATGGGCCTAAAAGAGTAGTAGTTAAGAAGATGGAAAAATCGTCAAGTCATTGCTGTAGCGCGTATTAAAATCATTGTTTAAACAGACAAAAAAAAATCATCAAAAATCGTTGTTGATGATATTAAAAATCTACATAATTAGTTCAATAGCCCCTAACAAAAAGATTCAATTTAAAAGGATTGTTATAAAAGAGTTTCAATCAAATATTTTTATATTCGAAAAATACACAATTAATGAAGTGTTAGCTGGAATGACTTAACATGTTTTGAGCAGAGGTAAATGCATTGCATATTATATATAATATTATACACACACAAAAACCGATATTCCAGACACTGTCTGACAAAATAAAAACCTTTCACATATTGAATTTTATAATCCTTTGTTATCCCTTTCATTTTTTCGGTATTACGTTCTTTCCGTTTAAAATATTTCAAATCACTAATTAGTAACGGTTTCGATATTTATTGGCAGTACCAACAACCACCCCAAGTATTTAAGAGTGAATTCGCGAAGCCTTCGAACAATCGCGACTCATACTATTCGCGATCCTAATGAATTATGGCTAAAATGAATTGTCCTTTCATTCTAATAGAACGGAATGGATAGGATTGGCTTTCTCATCTGCCAGATTTTAGTAATTATTTAAAAAGCATCTTTGAAGTTAATTTTTCATTTTATAAAAATTGGTGAAGTAAAATTTTCGACTTTTGTTGGAAAATTTACTTTGGATTAAACCTCCGCTAGACTGCAGAGGCGCCACAATTGTTTTCTTTGCTCTCCAGTTTTTTGGTGAACTAATTTCAATCTGGTAAATATCTATGAAATGCTGTAGCAATTGTTGAATATTCGTGGGGTGAACACAGGTTCTTTCGGCCTACGTTTTTATTCTACATGTCGTATATACAGGAAGCAAAAAATAGTACGCAAATTTTTATGTGACTTCTTCTTTTTCCAGATCCACACGTTCCACATCAATACATATGTAATGTAATTCGGATTTATATCGGATTTACAGCTTACATGAGCACGCATAGAGCGAGACAACTAGCGCTGTATGCACAGTATGCAAGTGTGCAACGTATTGAGAGAAGTGGAACTGTTGGAATTAAAGAGAAACAATCAAACACATGTTTTTCTTGCTGAGTATTTTGAGATTTCTGTAACTCTCCTTCAAATACTAGAATTACTAGTACTAGAACAAATTATTGCATTTGACTTTTAGTTTCCAAACAGCAACACAAGTTTGCGTCTTTTAAAAATTTGATTTCAAGGAACTGCAGTCATGAGCGATAGTAGTGACGGTTGCCAAATAAAGTACTGTTTGTATGAAATTTTTTTATAATGTTCAAATTTGTATAACTGTCCAGAGACAGTGGATATACTCGTGTGGGTTATCAATGGATACTATCCAATTTGGATAGTATGTGTTAGCTACAAAATCCTGCATTAGAGCTTGCTGGCAGATGCTTCTGAACCCATCGGAAAATTATTTTTTTTAAAAACAATTTTGCTTATATCGTTCATTAGATCTGCCGGAATGTCATAATCGTACACAATTCGAGTTTTTTAGATGTTTTATTTGCTATTAGTCAGAACATGTCGCTTATTCATGAAGTCGTTATCGATAACTTATGATAGCCGTCCGTGTAACAGGTGAAGTCATAGGTCATTAGGATCGCGGAAGGCCTGAGTCTCGACTCCATAAAAGCTGTTCCAAGTTTTCGCGAATTTACTCTTAAAAAAATATTCAATATCGTCACCAATTCAATGAATCTACACCACACATCATCGACAATCGGTAATAATTTATTCAAAACTTTTTTTTGTATTGACCAAATATATAATGAAATATGTCATCACAACTTACAACTTCATCCGAAACAGGAAGCGATTGATCAAAATAATTTTTTTTTTTTTTATTATGACCCAAGTCATCCAAACACATTAGACTGTTTTTTTTCCCTCTTCTGAAAGATAACAATTCGAACAAATCATTTATTTATCAATCTCTTTCTATGTCTAAACGAAAACATATTAAACCAATGAGTCAGTTATGATCAAATCTCATCACACCACATCACCACCATCAAATTGAACGAGAGAGAACGAGACGGAATAAAAAAAAAATGGATATGTTCCATGATCGGTAATTTTTTTTTCGTTTTTTTCTCATATCCAATTTTTTTCTACTTGATCGACAATCATTTTTATATCTTTGAAAATTATATAAAAATTCGAATGCCGACAGAAGAGTCAATTATTAAAACAAAGATTGATTTAAGCCAAATTGGACTTAAGAAAAAAAAAACATTTAATAAGGTGTGGTTTTTGTGAAGGCATTTAAAGGCTTTATATATTGTGGCTGTTCTATTCCATTTTATTTGACTGAGCATTGAATTTATCTTGATCAATGTTATGTGATCATCATATTTACACGATCACATTTTAAAAATTAATTGACTTATAGACTGTGTTGTCTGTTGTTGTTGTTTTTGTTGTCGTTGCAGCTTAATAATAATAATGAAATTGGTGACTCTATTTCGAAGTTACAAAACAGATTTTGCCAATTAATTTTTCAATGGAGAAATTACCCACTGTTTTGATCTTATTAACAAAATCATTTCGTAAAAATTGAGTCATCAAGATTGAAATGACGCTGACACACTAAGTGTGGACTCCAGGCTGTGGAGAAAACGAACCGAATAAATTAAATGAACTGAAAGCTTTCGAACTTTTCCTTTCTTTTGGTGGTTCTTAACCGAGCCAATACGAACCTAAAATGCACAGCTGTTACGAGTTCGCTCGCGTATATGTTAACAACTCAAATTCTAAAAATTCGTCTGTTATCGCCAACGACGACAACACTAAGCTAAAACTCTAGTTAGTGGAGGGTTCTGAAGGAAGAAGTCTCATGATTACTTTTGTGAACTTCAAATTTTATATTTTTTTTCCGAGTCAGCCGCCTTCATTATGGTGTCTTAACCCGTTCTACTGAAACCAATGAAGTAATAGATTTTGTGTCAAACGCAAGACGAGACTTCAAACAAAAGGAGCAGCAGTTTTAACAGCTGTGGTGATTTGCCTTTTGTGAAAGGTTTAAGCTCTGAAGTCGGCTGTAAAATAAATATAGAAAAAATTGCTAAAATTCAACAATATGTTCCTTCATTGTATGACATATGACGCCTTTGTGATGTATGTTTCAATTTTCAATAGATTGAATTTGTGGATTGATGAAAGTCATAAATTAAAAACGTTTTGAACTTCGTTTTGTTGCATATAATCATACTGCCATTATGGTTGATTCGTAATTTCCTTTTCCTTGTCTCACATTATTCAATTGACTCATACAACCGAACAAAGGTATTGATAATCGTTCAACATTGTCCATTGTTATATTTTGCAACAGCAGTCCAGTTTCGGTGTTATTGGTCGGTATTTCGAATAAAATCTGCTAGCACGAGAATAATTATTGTTGCGATAATTATGCCAATTCACACTGGGCGTTCGAGGGAACAAAGAACCTCCGGAGAAGTTTATCGGTAGTAATATTAGTATTAACACCAATTTCTGCGTTAATATTAACAAATCTACAAAACACCACACTACTGTGTCATTATTAATCAATTTTATTAGCTGCATCGACGTAATTATTATGGAATTTATGATGTGAATTTGCAAACATGAAGTGATTGATTTGATTGTGTATTAGATGTGCCACCATTTTCAACATGAACAGAAGTCAACGAAAATGTATTTATCATCATCATCATTGATCTGTTATGGACAACTGCGACCAATATAAATTGTTAAAATAATGTTTATGCCTCGGTAAGTAAAAGATTATGAATGATATAAATACCCAAATAGTTTAATCAGCGCAGTATTAATAGATTAATTGAAACACCACAAATATGCTTGCCGTTTGTAAAAGGTTAAAAATGAATGTCACGAAGCTTATAAAGATAAATAATAAAGGGCCTAGCAAGGCGACACCAACTGCGAATGCCATCCAGCCTGCTTGAAGGGATCGTTGAAAAATATTTAAAAAAAAATTGATTGTCTTAATGAACTTTTTCAACTACCAAGAGATATAACTCTGGTAAATGGGTCAGGACGACACAAATAACGGGTACATATGGATTATACTGTTGGATTATACCGGAAAAGACCTTCTCACCAATACCAAAGCCGATTAATTAATCATATTTTTCCATCATGTTTTGTTCGAAATTTTCTTTACTTGTCTCACATTACAATGGAGTCATTCAACCGAACAAAGGTATCAATAATCGTTCAATATATTTTCCATTATGTTTTGCAACATCAGTTCAGTTTCAGTGTTATAGGTCGGTAATTTTGAACAATCCACCAACACGATAATAATTATTGCAGCAATAATTACACCAATTCACACTTCGCATAGAAGCTCGCTTACACAAGGGAACAAAGAACCTCCGGAGAAATTTATAGGTTAATATGAGTTTTGATGAATTATTAACGCCATTTTCTGTGCTAATGTTAACAATTCTACAAAACACTACACTGTGTCGTATTATCGTACATAAATCGGTTTTATTAGCTGCATGAGCAAAATTATGTTGGAATTTGTGAAATTATTTGAAGTGATTGCGTATGTTGAATGAGAAATTATTTCTCAACAGAGGTCAGAATGGAATAAACGCTACACAGGCTTTGAACGGTCATCTCAATACTGGGTGGATGTTGTCTTTGTCACTATGTCCCAATCCAAACAAAGATAAGTTAATGGTTCTAAACCCGAGCACAAGATGTTGAAACGAAAGAAACGACAAAAGCTAAGGTTTGTCGCCTTTTTTTTCGCCACTTTCAAATAGACGTTCCCTAAAGAATAACTGTTCTCATTCGAGTTCGCTTGTTGTAATGAATATGCCAAGCGGGAAACATTTTTTTCGAACCGATTTTTCGTTCTCAAAAAACATATTCTTAAGCCCAGACCGTCCCACAAAGCATTCTGTGAACCTGATGTAAAATTCGAGCAAAATTTTTACATACAACCTGACTGTTGTGCAACGTATACATAACATGGAAAAATATTCCGATGTCTTTAAATTAAATCAAATATCTTATAATCATCGATAATTGCAATACCATTTCATTGCAAAATAAGTCACGTACGAGAATTTTCTTCCAATTTATTGTATTAAATTGATAAGAATCAATAATCTGCACAAACCTATGGATTTCAAAACTCTGAATGTTTTCAAATTATATTTTTCATTCCTGTTGACAGGGCCGGTGCAGATAGTTCCGATGCGTGTTCGTACTTTCCATTCCGTGAACTATTCTTTGCTATAACTATTCTAACACCTGTGTTTCGTAGAACAAAACCTGCTTTGTGGTTGTCTCACAGAGCGAATTTTCATTCAAAAAAGTATGATTAGTCTTCTAGAATTTTGTTTTTACGGAAGTAAGAAGCCAATGAAACAATGTCCTTTGCCTTAGTTTGAATTAATCAGATGATAGTAATTGCCTTACGTGCGATAAAGTTATTGCCTTCTTAGCCCTATTAACCTACTTTGTAGAATATAAGGCATCGAAACATGTACCTAATGAACTCACAGAGACAAAGACAGGAATAATTCCCTATTGACTTTACCGAAGATTTTTAGTTGTAACACTCGTTCGTCTCTGTCTCAAATCAGTCTCTTACTGTTCGATAAAATTTCAAAATCCCTAACTAAAAGCCTCAAATAACGCGGACGTTTCACTTCATAAAAATAATTTATAAATAATAGAAGGATGATGGAAGTATTATACCATTAGCCATATAATCATGTTTTCCAACATCAATTACATTCAACTTTATTTTTCAACATATAATAAGTAAAATGACATATTAAAGCTGCATTAATAGTGCTATCATCGAGCACAATGAGAAAACGTATAATTTTCTGAGTTAAAAATTCGAAAATCACGTTTAAAAGTAAATATGTTATTCGTTTGGCTATTTAATTACATTTTCTTTTTCATTTCTGTTTTCAATGGCTCAACGTATATAATAATGATAAAGACACTCTCCCATAGAGACAAGGTAAAAAGAGTCCAAAGAATCAAAATGGCGTTTTATAGTTGTGCTTAAAAACAAAGTGCATAATCTTCTCGATATGCGTTGCAATACAAAGTGTTCTTTTTTTCCATTCGTTTCACTATTGAAAATCGAACGAACTCAACGAATCGATGATGAGCTGCTTGTGTAAAGATAAGTACCACTTATTGCGAGTTAAAAGTTTTAATGATAGGAATCGTTTTTATATTGAGGAACGGTCTCGATGCAAAAACGTTAGTCGTATCATATGGTTTTGATTGAACTTTTCTTCGATTCGTTTTTAGCTGTTGTCAGAGAAGCAATGCAGAACCGAACAGATTGTGTAGGGAGTGTTTAAGAAAAATAAAATTGAATGGCGATTTCCCACTTCATTATGGTTTCTCATCGATACATTGTATACATTGTATTAGTGATTCTGGAACATAACGTTTCGCTGCTAATAATCGATAATCTGGAAATTTTGAGGTCGTTTCACCACTTTGCATTTAATTTTACTGAATTTCCACGAAATGAATGCATTCTAGAACTACTTGCTTACATTCGAAATGCGGATATACCTTTAAGTCCGTTGTGACTCTAATGATATAGACTTGACGTTTGTGAAAGGTTAATACGAAACGTAAGACATAATTATTGTGTCCTGATTTGAACAAAAAAATGTAAAACCGACTGACTTGGGTCGGTTGGATGGGTTGGGTTAGATGGATAAGTCGTGCGTTAGGAAAGGATAAGATGGGCAGGAAAGCTGACGCTTTCCAAGCACCTAAGTCGCCGATGGGCCTGTTATGCATTACCCATATTTTCGATAGTTTTTACAATTGTGAATTATAAATCGTATGATTCATCTATTAGAACATAGATGTCGCTAGTAGTTGACATTTTAGAATCACTACTGTGACTTACGCATGGTGTACAAGAACAGTGTTCAGCATTTTTTGTGTGTTTTCTCAGAGACCTATTATGGTCGATAGAGCTGGCTAGTGATAACTAACAGCACAGACTAATCACTTACCATTAGGAAAGAGCCTATGAACTATGTCTGACACGAGAGTCGAACTCGTGACATATAGGTTGTGAGTCCATTGCTCTACCGATTGAGCTACCTGGACGGTCGTGCGTTTGTTTTGACATTAGAACCACAATTTGCTATGACGTTCAAAGGCAAAATTGTTCCTCTAAAATGTTTCCCTAAGTCTTCGTCTAAAAATTCTTCTAAAAGCCGGGAGTTTTGATTGAAACCGCACTGCCGGTAATTTATCATTAGCGCGAGTCCAACCAAAATTTCTGCTTCACAGATGAATCTTTAGTTATCGACGGCCTAGGAAGAAATGTCGGTGGAGTTGCAAGAAACAACTTTGTCCTTGAACATTGTAATGAATTTTGGATCAAGCTTGTCATTAGGATTTTTCAATTTTTTTTCCCCAATTTAACGTTTAAGTCCAAAGATGGGAAAAATTGTATTGGAAAGTTCGTCAGTCAAATAATCTTACTCACCAAAATTATTGTTCTCATAAATCTGTGAACGCACTCTGCGAAATTAGCTAACGTTGGCATTAAACAGTTGAAAACAGCATTCCACTTTCAATGGAAAAGTATCGAAATTATGAAGTTTCTTGCCTATACGAACCTTCCCAATCTGAATTCAGTTTATGGTGAATGTTTTTTTTTTAGCCTAATTTGTCTTAATTCGTGTTGTACTAAATTTGTATCTTAATTCATTAACAACCAGCCATTATTTGAAAAGCTAAACGAATATGTCATCAGAGCGTAAATAAAAGTAGCTTGTGAATTAGTTCTATGTAGTTATGCTGGGTGTATGTCATAGAATGACTCAGTCACATTTGAATGAATGGAGAACTGAGCTAATACTGCTGCAATCGTCTTGTATTTCATTCAGATTTTCTAAATGTATTTACAAAATAATCATTAAAATCGACTCGATGTATTCTGTTATAAAATACGATTCGGCGACTGATTTACGCGATGCTGTACGAAGCTGGCATAATAAGTGACAGAAAGAAAAAGAATCAACCTTACACCACACAATGAAATGAGAAAAAATAGAATAAAAGGAAAAAGTCCCAAGCTAATATCTCTAGAGAGAGGTGACAAAACCGAATTTCGATTCTAAAAGGAAATTGTTTTCACCCGAAAACAAGGACTGAATAAATTCAAAAACAAAAAAATGTAAAATTCCAATTTCTGCAATTTTTTTTTATCTATTTCACTCTCACTTGTTGTGTGTTTCATATACGGGTTTGGGTTCGTTGGTCTCCAGCAATCATTTTCGCATTACACACAAAAGTAAATTTTTGATAATTTTTTTTTTATTTGATCGTATCAATTCATGCTTATCCAAGCATAAAAATTCGGAATGACATTTTCACGTGTTGGAAAATTGGTGAAAAATTGCGAGAAAAGAATTATGAAAAAAAATTTGATTTTCATTCATTTTAACATAATTTTCATGTACTTTATGAAATGAAAAATGTTATTTTTTTGGATATGCTTTTAGTCTCACTTAATAACGATCAAAGAATCTTTTTTTTCCTTTTAAACGATTTTTCATTCTCTGAACCGAGTCATGGTATGTAACTCATACCAAACCAGCAATAAAAAAGGAAGAGAAAATAACTTCTTCCGCTAAGAATTTACGGGATTTTTTTCCCTTTTGCGATGCAAAGAAAACCTCCTCATAAATCAAATGCTGACACTTGACATACGTCTATTCATGTAATTTCTATGCGAATTTGCCGCCCACCCTTCGTACACTCACTCACTCTCTCTATGTGGATGCTATATGACATGTAACGATATAACGCACAATCCTATTTGGTTTAATGCTCTGGCTAACCCTCTAATTCACCGCAATAAATTTCTGTTATTAGTGTTGTGTTAGGCAAAGTGATTGGCTCTCGGAATTCGATAGCACAATTAAGTGCCACGTGCTTAGTTAATTTGCACCCCACAATTTTCAGTGTGCGGGGGCCTTTACTCAAATTTATACGTTAATATACGCGCGATATACAAACAACCAACCATATATGCAATGTAAGTGCTAGTAGGAGAGTTATAAACATAAATCTGCAAAATATATTTATGTTGTCTGGTGATGTGTTCTGTTTATTATTTGTATTGAGTTGAATGAGGGTTGAATTTTAGACTTCATTTATTATTCATGGGAATTTTGATTATTTGGTGTGAATGGATTTCTATGAAATCAACGACAAATAACCAAAAAAAAATTGTTTTTTGAGTGTGAAGTGATGGCACGGCGTTACTTTGCGACAATGTCAATTTGTTTTGAACAAATTGTACAATTTTTTACCGACTCGATAATGCACCACCACCGCACCAGACCACATAAATAACACCGGATAGAGAATTAAATAACTAACAAATCCGCTGGCTTTTAACATCAACGGCATTGTTATAACGCACAACACTCTCGTCGAATCCAGCTGCACGAAAAAAGCAAAGCGAAAAAAAAATAAAATGAAAATGCAGAAAATAAAAACAAGACCATTGCCTCGAGCCAAGCAATTCCAGCTATTACATTGACAACGAAACAATTGCAGTGCAAATGATAAACGTTCTTTAAATCTGATAAAGGTAGCCTATTCGCTTCGCTTAAATTCATGCAATTAATTTGCATTTTGCCATTTTACGCATTTGACTGATTTCACCCATAGCAACAATGAAACACCATGTACGATTTTCGTTTCATTTAATACAATTAAATACGAAAATTATTCTTTTTGTTCCTTTTCGCATTTTATTGCAACAATTACTGTTCAACTGAATGCATCTTGCTAGCCTCTAGCTAAATAGCAATTTTCAATGTAACTTTGTCGTTTCGTACATTTTGCAGTTAAATGCACTCTTATAAATACATTTAGGTCCCCTTTTGATACAGAGTGTGTGTTATAATTATTTCGTAAATTAACATTTTATTATTTTATGTATCAGTTACACAATCGTTTCTTGGTTGTTAGGCGAGATGCATGCATTTACAGTTAATGTGAGTTTGCATGGTCAACCTCTCGCAGTCAGTCGGTCTAAACATACAAACAAAATCTTTAACTTCATCAGTTTCAGTAAACATTTTGTGATATTAGACCCCGTTGCCATTGTTAGCAGATAATTATAAGACTATATCTCTTCGCAGCTCAATTTTTGGGAATAGGACACAAGTCAAGGTGTCGAAATCGGTTAATATTTGATTCATCTTACAGTGATAAAGTTGTCATCAGCTGGATATATTGGCGTGTCATTGCTGTGTTCGCTAAAGTAAGGAGATATTTTCAACATTGAGGCATCGATGTCTGACGATGTTTGAAGTCTATAAGAAAATGTGGTTGGGATGATTACGATTTTCCTTAACGAGCCTCTTTCATAATGATTTGCAATGAGCGTCCCGACTAAAATTTATCAGTCATCAAATTTTTTAGCAAACGATCCCAGACTAAAAGCGATCTAATGTATAAAGTGTCTGCAATCTTAATACGATTAGTGTGTGGAATATTATTACGAACCTTGAAGTCGTATTCGTTTTATCTTTATATTAGATGCGAGACGTAAAACAAATTCAAGTTTTTACTACTTTACTGACACTAAATTGTGAAGCTCTCCGCTATAAAATCGACATCACTCCAACAAACAGGTAAGACTTTTTTGTTGCTATAATCTCAACATTTTGCTTAATGTTAAGTACGTATGGCTTCTTAAATTGTGCATGCGATGATTTATCTGCAATTTTTTTTTTCGAACCATCGATCCATCGATATATTATAATACATTGAAAGACTCATTACATTAATATTCCAACGATGGTGGTCCTGTCATGTCAATGATGCAAAAGTAATCCATTAATTGATCGAAAATATCACATTTGATGCTAAGCGAATATATTTAATAATACACAAGCGATCAAGTATTATGACCAAATTTGGTTCGTATTACAGTTTTAACACAAGGAACCATATAAATGTTGTTACTAAGTTTATAGAGTCTCACGAAATTTATCGCCATCGCCAAAAAAAGGTTGAAAAAGAATCTTTCCCGTTGTTTAAGAATTTATTTGATAGATTTAAGGTGCAGTTACGCTGATCAAATCCATTGTTTTGCAGTTTTTCGGCTAGATAGACTTTTGTCCGCTTGGAAGGAGTTTCTAAGATGCAAAATGTCCTGCTTATTCGAAAGTTATCACTTAATGCAAAATATTCCACACAACGTTCGACATCAAATTTAATTTGTCTTATAATTCGCTAATGTTATACGTCACGTTTCTGAATTTAACTATTCATATGTACGGATAAAAGGGAGTTTTCGTTTCTTTACCTTTATTTAAATATTGCTTCATACACAGTCTCTTTTTAGTAACATGGACGTAGGTGTCATTTAAACATTTGCTAGCTTAAAGATTCACGAGTTAGGACTATTAATTTGTAATTCAGAGGAAATATTTATCGAGAAGACGTCCGATACGGGCAAGGTGGTAGAATTAACATTAGTGACATTGTTAGTAAAGCCTGTTGGCTCCAAGCATACAGATAATTCCCAGACATGTAGGTCTAAAAAAGCATTTTTTTTCGATAAAATGTTTTTCTTAAAATTCGCTAATTATAATCGTGTAAAACATCAACTTAAAGAAATTGAAGAAAATTCATGGAAATAAATTCTTGGAAAGTGGCCATATTACCGGACTATCAACGAATAGAATACGATAATGAATCGAAAAAAGCTTTGTAATTTTTCGAATAAAAACAACAGAGTAATTCGGTAACTGAAATCAATCAATAAAGGTGACTATGTCGTTTTAAATTGAAATTGAAGTGAAATTTAAATAAAAATTTTGATGCTCGGACTCTCGCTTTAACTAATCTGTATACATTTACAAGGTAAAACGTGGACATATAAACCAAGTTAATTCGATAAATATCAATCTCACACAAAATAGTTGGTCAATCATCTGTAGCTAACTCGTTAAATCAAAAAGTTGTTTAACTTGAAGATTATGATGCAGTATCGAATTTCACCATTTTTTTTTCTCTCCTTCGTTTTATTAAATTTATAGTTTGGAAACGAAAATCAACGAAAAATGTATTTTAATTACTACATTATGATATTCAATCGAATGATGAAGTCTGGCACTTCGGAATAGGTTGTAGCATAGTTAATTGGATCTGTGTTATTTAGTGTGTATGTTTTGTAAGTGTTTGTGAAGAGTTTTTTTTCGCAGCTACATCGCTAACAATATTCACACCTTTAATAAACGAAATTTTGCTTCACAATTCAGTTTGTGTTGAAATTTGCATTGCTGATGCGTGACTAAGAGACCGCCCAAGACGAATTTAATATGATTAAAGTCCCACTATTTCCAAATCTCGATCCTAATGTCCACTGTTTGTAGGCGTTAAATCAACATTTATTGAAAGGAATGAGAATAGGATATGTGATTCCAGAACTAATGTCTTTCAGCATATCCGTACTTAAGTTATTGATAAGAAATGACTTTTTGCTGCTCTCCTTATTAAAGCCAATTTTAAAGATTTTCTACCCCAACTGATTTCTACAGATCAACCACTTGTACACTGCTATATCATCTGTTACCGACAATGACGACACAGACGATGAACTCTAAAAAATTTGTTTTACATAGCAATGTGCACAATGTACGCTATGTGATGTGATTGGAACTATATGATAACGGTCGATGAAGGCTTTTAGAAACGGCTAGTCAACTGCTATCGACAACGACGTTAGAAGTAAAAGATGAGCTCTGACTAGCTCTTAAAATAGCAAAATGTATGTTAAAGCTAAAGAAGCAAAAGATTTTCCATCAATCATTAGTATCTTCAACCAAATTTGTAACAGGTTTAATAAAAAAAAGTTGCGATACACTTGTAGTTTGAGAACGACGAAAGTATCACCGTATGCTTGCATTCTTCAGTGCTTAGAACTTTTCAGAAACGGTTTGTCATCTGCTATCGACAACGACGACAAAAATAAGAGATGAGCTCTGGCTAGTTTCCTCTTATAAATAGCAAAATGTATGTTAAAGCTAAAGAAGTAAAAGATTTTCCATCAACCATTAGACGATATCTTCAACAAAATTCGTAACAGGTTTAATGAAAAAGTCGCGATACAATTGCAGTTTGAGAACGATGAAAGTATCACCGTATCCTTGCATTCTTCAGTGCTTAGAACTTTTCAGAAACGGCTAATCATCTGCTATCAGCAGCAACGAAAAGAGTATACGATGACGTAGGGTATTGCATAGTAAAATATATGGTTAAAGAATGAAGTAAAAGATTTTGTGTATTAGGCAATTTAACCAAATGACATACCATAATGACGACTGCAAACGCTTGTTATTTGTAGGAGATTACGTTTGTCCCATTTACAATCGACAAACTTGGTTATTGGTGTGCAGTTCTAAAGATTCTGATTTTTTCTACGGCAATGGTTAGCAGCTTACAGGTAAATAGTGGATATAGATTAGTGTGTATCGATCAACGAACAAGGATTGATTTTATAACAAAACTGTCGTAATTGTACTCGTTCCATATTGAATTATTCTTAATTTCCACGATTCATCACCAGCGCCCGTAACAAACATATATGCTGAAAGTAAAGAGAAGAATTGCAAGTCGTCCTTCAAGCACTGATGCGACTGATTATTATTTCTCGAAAAAAAGGGACTTGCATCTCCGTTTTCTACATTAAATATCCATTCAATGTCGTAACTCTTATCGTTCCGTTTTATCCACACCGTCTTTTAACCCAACTTTCCGAAGCAATTAATAACCGAAATCCATTAATATCAAATGAACTTGTTATTTTTAGGTGTGATGATAAATTACAAACCACATCAACCGATCTATGGTTACAACAAAAAATCTTTGTCACCATCATTCATTTACCAAATATCATTTTATTCATAATTTACCAAACACATAACGTTTCAATTTTCCAGATAATATTCCATTATTGGAGTACGTTTAATTTATGATGTATCGAAAAGCTGCTGTATAACTTCACCGTATACGAAACGGAAAAGTTGATAGTTTTTCCGTCATTAATCATTTTCGTAGAATTTTTTTTTTTTACTTTTTGTATACTTTCGGGTGACAGCAATAATATCACTTAAGTGTTAAAGGTGTTATTAATTCTTTCTTGTTGTTGTTGTTGCTGTAGCTTATGTCTATGGTGACATTTTTAATGAATTCCATTACATATACAACGCCGATATTAAATGGCATTAAAAGTTGAGAGGGTTGCAGATTACTTAACATTAAATAAATTTTTGTCGTTCGAAAATTAATGCATAACGAGAGTAAGTGAAAACTTTTTAGCGAATCGGTAAAGAGTTGGTGCAAATTTTAGGCCTAATTTAAATTAATATTTAACAAAGAAAGGGACCAATGACACCGACCTATTCATAGGCCATGCATCATGAGCAAGCGTCAAACAGAGCGAATGATTGATCGATGCAACAGTCTGATGAACAGAAGATTTGACTGTATAACTGGACGAATTACTGCAAATATTACACTTTTCAATTATTTATTAGAAATTTATTATTGAGTGATCTGTCTTCAAAACCCCTGTCGTTTCCTCATCATTCCACCTTTCCCATCCCATGAGCATACACCAAAAAGAGTTGAAAATCTTACCTGTAGCAGGTAACTTTGTCTCCAGGTAATCTACAATAGCTGCCACAGCTGTATTTTTTGTATGAGGCACTACAGCTGTGGCAGCTATTGTAGATTACCTCCAGGTAATCTACAATAGCTGCCACAGCTGTATTTTTTGTATGAGGCACTACAGCTGTGGTAGCTATTGTAGATTACCTGGAGACAAAGTTACCTGCTACTGGTAAGATTTTCAACTCTTTTTGGTCAGTGTACCTTTTTATCGGGAAAAATTAGCAAAGGAAAACATCACATTTCCATTCACCACGAATTTAAGACCCACACCCTCCCTATGTACGCAAAAATGTTAGGAAAAAATTACGAAAATGTATGAAGCGTATGTTCTTCTAGAACTCCCTCTAACTCCCTTTAACGGGGCGTTCATAAAATACTTCACTGGTAAGGAACTAATGCAAGATACGGAAGATACGGTTGAAAATGTGATAGGAAGAGATGCAGATGGTTGTCACGCGTGGTATAATTTATGAATGATGCTTGTGTGCGGCGTACTTTGTGAATGTTCTCTTGTGTTCATTATGTTCATTGGCAAGTTAGTAAAACTGTTAAAAAATCCATTTCCCGATTATGCCTCACGAAAAACCATTTCTCTCACTTTGATTGTTTGTAATGGTAAGACAACACAGAATGGTAATTTGGATATTATTTTCAACAAAAAAAAATAATTTCTTATTCTTTTTCGGTAATTATTTTGTTGAACGGGAGACGAGCAACAAAATTTTATTTTTCAACAATGTTTTACTAGACGAATTTCTCACGCTGTCTTTTATTTTTGTTTAAGTGACTGTTCATTCCATTTCATTAACATCGTTAACGATTTGTTTTCATGCAACGTAAAAATTTACAATTTCTCACTTAGCACTGAGAAATTCATTAATTCTGGTTAAGTTTTATGTGTTAAAGTAAAGAAAATTGATTTATACGTAACACCGTCGTTGAAAAACAATGCACTCTATTTAATTCGACTTAATATATAGGTGTACGTAGGAAGGAAGCCAACCAAACGGTATGGTGTGATACCTCTTACAGGCCATTTAATGTGTTGATTTTGAATGCTGTTTTCATAAAAAATGAATATTTTTTGAAGAATCAAAATTCTAAAGGATGATGAATTGTTATTTTCGAGTCGTTTAAATCGTAATCTTTGATGATTTTGATTCCTTAAGCGCGCAATTCAAAAGAATCCTGATTCCCGCTGACATCAATCATCATATTATATTATGATGGAATTTCCATGGATAAATAATTAACTATTTGAATGAAATGCATTTAAGTTGTTGAATGCAAGCGCAGTTACCGAAAAATTATTTTTAACAAAATATCATATAAATATCCGCCCTTGAAATACAATCCTCCGGCCTTTATCCTCTTCAATTGAAGAGTGATGATAAAATTATATTCGTTAAATTCGTAATATACAACACAACCGAGAGAGGAGCACCTGTTTGATTTGATATTTCATTTTTATTTCTCATTTTCTGTTTTATATTTTAATACCATTCAAAACAACATACATACACATCACACACGAGTGTAGAAAAATATTTCAATGAAATTCCATTTCCATTGTGTGTGAATTACGACCTCCTATAGCGGTAATGATTTCCACTTCTTCAATTATATTCATATTGACATCAACGAAAAAATAAATGATGCTGAAGCGGTTTTTGAAGTGAAGATGAGTTTTTTTTATGATGATCTTTCTCGTATAATATAATCTCATCTATTATAGATTGATGTTATTGTTGAACAAGAGTCGATGTTTTATAAATGTTCGGTTGTTTGAATGGAAACCATTAACCAAGTAGCAAAGATTCGATTAGGCTACTTCTTTTAATCCCGCGGGGATATTTCATATAAATTAAATCTTTTACCATTTACCATTAATGCTTAGAACACATTTCGGGTTGTATTGATGACAATAATTGCATGAGTTAACATTAAATTGAGAGAGTTTTTCTATTGTATTTTCTCCATGTGCTATTTTAATAACGTCCCCGATGATGGAATGCATGTTGCCTCTGTCTGTTAACACTGTATCGCATTATTAAAAAAAGTTTTGTATTTCATGAATCATTATTATGCCCAGAATCGTTTATTGGTGGGTCGGTCGATTTTTCGTAAAGGGTATAGCAGGGTTTTAACATGTGAGAGGTGCCCCACAACCGAAGAAGAAAGATCTTGATTTGACTTTTAAAAAACGAAGTGACTATTTGCAGGCGCCTGTAAATAGCCAAAATGTTATAAAGTGACTATTTGCAGGTGCCGGCAAATAGTCAAAATATTATAAAGAGACTATTTGCAGGCGCTGGCAAATAGCCAAAATATTATAAAAAGACTATTTGCAGGCGCCGGCAAATAACCAAAACATCATACCTTTTTATTTAATGTAAATCAACCGCAAACAGTCTATACGCATGGTATTCGCAGGTAATTCATGGTTTTAAAATATTGCCAAAGGTCTTAATTAAATTAACGAAAATGCTATTAGCACTTTGTGCGAATAGTCAGTGACTATTAGTCACTTTATAATACTTTGGCTATTCGCACATTGTACGAATAGCCAAATTATTATAAAGTGACTATTAGCATAATGTGCAAATAGCCTTTTCTTTGCTATTCGCACACTGTAAGGTAAAAACATGAATCCAAATATTATTTTAAGGGCAGTAATCGTTCAGAAACTGAAAATATATGGAAAGATGATAATATAAATGACCAGAAGATGATCGTGTCAGAAAAATTACGTAATGGTAGCTTTCGAAACCAAATATTATTAATGTATTTCTCCAGACTTTATATCAGAATATAAATTAGACCAAATAATCAGCCTCTATAAACCTTTTATAAATCGTATGGTTGAGGTGTTTGTTTTGTTCCTACTTCATCCCTTTACATATCCTGTTAGGGAGGAGTTTAGTCTGATACAACTAAATTCATCCTTCTACTAACTGTTAAGGGAGGATTTTGGCTTATTCCCGCTGAACTCATCCTTCTACAAACTGTGTAAGGAAAGAGTTTTGTTTGTTCCAACTAAATTTATCCTTTTACAATTTGTGTAAGGAAGGAGTTTGGCTTGTTCTTACTGAATTCATCCTTTTACAAACTGTGTAAGGAAGGAGTTTTGTTTGTTCATACTGAATTCATCCTCTTACAATTTGTGTAAGGAAATAGTTTGGTTTGTTCTTACTGAATTCATCCTTCTACGAACTGTGTGAGGAAAGAGTTTGGTTTGTTCATACTGAATTCATCCTTCTACAATTTGTGTAAGGAAGGAGTTTGGTTTGTTCCTGCGGAATTCATCCTTCTACAAACTGTGTGAGGAAGGAGTTTGGTTTGTTCCTACTGAAATCATCCTTCTACAAACTGTGTAAGGAAAGAGTTTAGTTTGTTCCTACTGAATTCATCCTTCTCAGCTCGGAGAGGGAGTTTGGGTTTATCTTTACATCGACACATAAAAAATGATATGCACCCATGTCCAAATGTTTATTTTATGTTACAGAAACACAGTTTATTCCTTTTACAAACTGTTACGTGAGAGGCAGTTAACCAACATCGCAGTGATAACGAAATAAATTTTTTGCTGGCGCGTATTATATAGCGTATTGAGCCAATGAACATGTGCAAAAAGGAAAACAGAGTAGTAGATCGACAACTGTGGTAAATTTGAGGAATAGTTTGAAGCATCATTTCTGTAACATATAATTACGTCATTTTTAGACAGTAAGAGAATATTATAGCTACACTATGGCGCCGCGCCAAACAAATATCATATTTTCGACATATCACACATTTCTGCCTGCAAATAGTGTAGCTATAATATTTCGGCTATTTGCAGGCGCCTGCAAATAGTCCCTTTATAATATTTTGGCTATTCGCAAGCGCCTGCAAATAGTCTCTTTATAATATTTTGACTATTTGCAGGCACCTGTAAATAGCCAAAATATTATAGAGAGACTATTTGCAGGCGCCTGCAAATAGCACCTACGTTTAAAAAAAATACAAAGGAAGGACTTCTTAGATAAGGCTACACAGAATCATGTCCATTATTTATTAATAGTCATCTGTTATTGACACCAACTGCAACAATAAGCGACGACCTCACGCATTTTTTGTTTTTGTAGTGAAACGAATGGTAAAATAAATGAAATAAAAGATTTTCTGTCAGTGTGGCTTAAAATACTTTGAACCAATGAAGTACCAGATTCTACGCTAAAATAAAACAAAAATTGTCAAAATTTGCATATAATTACTCTACTGACAATTTCACAAAATTTTTTGTTCAATATCAAAGTTTACGAAGCAAAAAAATGGTTTTTAATGTAGGACTAATGGCGAGACTAACGGATACTATTTGGAAAGTATCATGATATAGTTATGTTATATGAGTTAACTAAGCAATTTAAGAGATCGAACATTCTCATAATGTTCATAATGTTGTGTATGAGGAAGTTACACAGACCGCCATTATTTGACTGGGATCGTACCGCAAAAAAAAACTCTGCAAACGCTACTTTTCTATTGAAAAAATTCAACTGAGGTGGTATTTAAATACCAGAAGCGGCATTACTGTTTTCTATACTCTCAACCTTTCTCTGTTCTACCGTCGCTTCGCTATTTCAAGCAAGATGTCGTTACAAGCTGTCTTAAGAAATAAATAAAGTTTTACTCGACGAACTTTAGTCAAATAAATTGTCAGAGCGTAGCGCATGATCTCAGGACACCGGAATAATAATTAATATTTTAATCGGTCCGGTATCTGCTATCCGTGATAACAGTTTAAAAAAAGAATACGAAGCAAACGGCTTACTCTTATCGCTTAGCAGATTACTGTTCTTGAGTCCGCCATACGATGATATATTTGACTAAAATCCGTCGAATAAAAATTTAAATATTTTTCGGTTGACATTGGAACCGAAATACCGTAATACTGATACAGCAAAGTTCAGCCGCAGTAATATGCGAAACCTCCGCACATAAAACCTTGGAAAATTCAATCTCCCTTCAGTCTGTCAATTTCTCACTTTATTAATTCAAATTGACGGAAAAGTGATTCGAAGAAGAAGTTTAAACTGCGGATTTCGATGCGTTTCGTGAAGTCTAGCCATATCACCTGTGGCCTTTGTATATTTATTAACGTACTTAGTATATGTCCGTCTCGTAGATAATAATAGTAATTTTCAAGAGGCAGTGACATTGTAAATTACGACATTGTGTGTATGACGAGCAGAATGTGCCATTTTTCTGTGGTTGATAATAAGCATATTTTAAAGCATTTGTTTATTGCGATCGAGGGGGAAGCGACACTAGCAAGTACTGTATGTTTTTTTTATAACAAGTAGTTGCAGCAGTAGAGGTAGTAATTTTTTGAACAGAAAAAACAATTTTACACTTCAGTGTGAATTAGTATGAAGCCGTAAAACCAAATTTTACGACAAAAGTTGGCTGGAATTCGTCCTAAAATTTAGATTTGTTTTATAAAGTTTCCACAGCATTTTTTCCTCATTTTACGACAATAGTTGGTTGGAATTCGTCCTAAAATTTAGATTTATTTTATAAAGTTTCCACAGCATTTTTTCCTCGTACATGAGGCTCTGTTTGGGGCATGATATACATGCGTTATGTTGCCCCTCGAATGTGATAATGTTATTATTTTATTCGATTGTGCATTCAACAATTGCATGGTTAATGAATTGTGGTTTTAGTTCTCGTTTAAGAAATTATGAAAAATTGAATGCATCAATTTACCCTGTTATGTTCATGTACACAATATGATGTCTTCATTAAAGTTTGACTATATATCAAGCACATGGCTTTCCATGGCGAACAGAAAATGAATGCTTCAAAAATTAAAAATGCGCTCAAATTTTTAGCCGTATAATGAAAGTGGTGTTTTAGCGATAATATTACGCACAAGAATACTGATGTTGGACATATGGGATATTTTTTCAGACTGTTTTCAGTCCATATCTTTATGTGTGTATCACAAGGGAATTATAATGTTGAACGAGTTAAACAATTCATTGAATATTCCGTGTCTAATTAATTCTTGTAATTCCCACAATATACCCAAATATCAATCATTGTTCATCATTTATCATTTAATTTTTGAAAAATTAAAAAATTTAATTAAAACAACAAAAAACCAATCGCTTGTTAATTACGCAACCCATCTCCACATCAGAGAAGAAAAAAAATGGGAAACATTTACCATCAACTGCGATAATAACGTTCTTTTTCTTCTTCTTCGAATAACTATAACAATACAACAGTTAAAAGAAAAGGTTAAAAATAACTCCTTAAAAATCATTTTTGTTATTAATAAGTTCTACACCTGAGCACCTGACAACAATTAACTTTTGTAAAAAGATCTTTGTATGGTGTCGGCATTTTCAAACGGTGGCTAACAAACATTTATCATTTCTTCTCAAGCCTTCTTCTATCCAATATTATGTGTCGTACAAAAAAATCATTCATCTATCTACTTCTGTCGGGTATTGTGCAATGGTCGAAGACGCATTTATTCATTTTTTTTTTCTTCATTTTTTTTTTTTTTTCAAATATATTATTCAGAGCGTTGGCAGTGCAGTGTCTCAATGTTAAATGCTCTTCAGCTGAAGCGGAAAAAATATTAAAATATATCGAGTTGTAGTGAGTTTATAAATGATTGATATTAACACGAGAGAATGAAAAGAATCGGAGATGATTGGATGAATCAATCAAACGAACTGCAATTAGATTAAGCAAAACTTTATTTGGCAGTAGTTTTGCGGTATATACAAATGAAAGAGTTAATAATTAATTGAAAAGATGTCGGCTACAAAACGCTTATGCTGTACGACTCGAACAACAAGGAAGTGGCTGAAGAATTGAATGGAAATTTGCCGTCTGAAATTGTCAGGAAAATCGTGGTTTTTCTTGAAACGGAACCAAGTTTGCAAGGACAACATTTTTACAATATAGATATAATGAAATGTGGTTGTGAGTATGTAGGTGCTAGATGTAGGTGTACGAGGAGGTGCTCAAAACGTTAACATTGGACAGAAAATCATATATGTGTTTGGAACATTGAGCTCGATGTTTTTGTATTTTTTTAAATACCTGAATTCAGACCTTCACATTCAGATTTCAACTCAGTGCCAGGAGTTCACATAACCACTCCAAAGGTCTTCGTTACCCATTATCGAAGGGAGACAAAACTTAGTAATACATGTGTACCTTCCATATTGTGCTAACAATAGATAGCGAAGACCTTTGGAGTTTTAACTAACTGCTGCGTGTTTGGTACGAAGGGCACTCAGACCTATCTAACGCACTATGCCACTTTAGTTCAAAATTTTTAAATTGTTGCGCGTTCGTCATTTTAGTATCGTTCATAGATTATCTTCAAGATACGGTACTTTCAGACGTAGCCTCACTTAAGTTTCGTTAAATGCTTCGTTCATTCACTCATTTGTATGAGTTTTTTTTAACGTGGATGGCATTTCTTAACGTGGATGGCATTTCAAACGGCCTTGAAGATGAAGATAATCTATAAGGAAACGGTGTAACATCATAATTTTATTCTCATCAGCTTCAATGCGTTAAGATGAAGTGTCACATAACTAAATGTCCTAGAAAAATGTAAGGTATACGAATACGTTCGATTACAAAATGATAGTGTAAGGAATTTGTTCTCGCATTATTCGTTGGTCAAGCGAGTCGCAACTGGTCATCGACGGGTTTTGATTTTTTTTAAGTTGGCACACATGCATTGGTGCAATATACCCTCTGAAAACCCGTGCTTCCACCAACATAATAAACACAAACTAAGCGAGCTTACCAGTACCTATTTTCGATAAATTTATTCTGCTTTCTGATCGAAAATTCTTGAAATTCTTCAAAATTCCTGACGATGATTTCAGAGTCAATGAGCTTAATTCCCTTAAAAACCTAATTTCATATAACAAAATCAACAACCATAAAACTTTGCAACGTTAATGGGAAGCAACTATAGTCGGCAAGGTATGTGCTTCGTCCAAATTCTCATTAATTGGACCGATATCTAATTCAAAAACAAATTAACAAAAGCAACACCATTCGTTTGAAGCCTTTGATAATTTTTTTTTCGCGTCTACGAGCATAACAGATCGGTCCATATATTTTTCATCGTTTTTGTCAGTTCAAGCTATTATTAATGGTGATATTATATGAGAGCACCCATCACACATCAAACACAAAAAGAAAGAAGATGAGGAAGAAAAAAAATCTTTAAATTAGTAAATAACATTTTTGAAGAGTCACATAAGTAGAACCTCCTCTTCCTCTTTCAAATTACAAGCATTAGTCGAGTATTAACAACACAATTTTTCTTTTGAATAAAAAGTTTTTTTTGTTCCTCTCACGTGAAACAGATTTAAAAATATGATAAATCGATAAAGGTTAATTGCTTCGGTGTGCCGGTGCTACTCTATTTCATTTTTGTTCGTCGTATTTATTTTATTCGAATTGTTCCATTGCTGAGTGAGTGCCTAAGCAACGCTTATTGAATTGAATTAAGCCAGAAATAAATAATAATAAAAAAACGCACCAGAAGAGGACTAATTACCCAGTCAAAATAATTTCGTTTTATGGTTCGATCATTTTTATTTTTCAACCACACATACCTCTAATTACAACAATTTCTTTTTTCTAAGCCATTTTTCGCTTTTTCATTGGTGGAAGTCCACTACCGAATTCCGATGTTGATAAACTGATCGATTTCGAAATGAATTTGTTGAATTGATTGGTGTTCGGGCGTTTTGTCGATCCTTTTTTGGTTTTCATGTCGACTTTTCTTACTTCGTTTCTAAAATTTACAACGAAAAAAACAACGATCGAATCTATAAACTGACATCGAAAGATTTTAAACTTAAAAATCGATACACGGTATACACAGTGGTCCACTCAATTTTCTTGCAATAATTGTAGAACATTCCTGTCTTCGGAAATGCATGTAGCAGCACCCAATGCATTCTGGTTTACTTCCTGTCCCATGCGAAACTTGATTTTCACAAAAGAAAATGAACCGAAAATATTCCAACTTGTAATGGATCATTTTCTCAGGGGGCAAACTGCTATGTAATGTGAAACTTTCGCATGGGACATGGGACAAGTAGTAAAATCAATTTCATTTTCATCCGAGCAACAACCGAGAGTGGCAAAGTTACCGTGCATCGTTCGTGTTTAATGCTAAATCTATGTTAATTTATCGTCACTTACCGTGCAGTGTACGTTAGGCGATTTTTAGGAAGTTCGGGTTTCGGTGCACTATGTTGTTTGGTAAATGCCTTTGGCGCTTCACGTAATCCCAAACTCTTCGCATAGTGTCCCATGTGTGCACTTTTCACATTGAATATGGTTTTCAGGTCCTTTGGAAAAGCAGCAATGAAACGCAGCCACGACACGAAGGCTGTAATTATTAAATGGTAATTATTACTTGTTGCTGTCACATTCAATTTAATCAAGATTAAGTCAATTAAGAGATAGGGCATTAGGGCTATGGCATCCCTTCAGGTCTGAAGGTATATCACTTGAATAAATGTGCTCAATGTTGTTAACGATCTAGAAATTTCGTTCATAAAATTAGGTCATTTATGTCGATGTCACGCTAACTGATATTCGATCAGTCCGTTTTGGGAACGGTTGCTGAAGATATGTCCGAAACCCAACCCCAAAAATCTTTCAAAATAGCCTTAGTTCTGCGAAATGTTTCTTTTATTTTCAAAGCACTGTGATTTCGACCAATGAAAGAAAATTATGAAAATTCACTTAAATTATTGCGTTCTCACAAGTTGATGAAAGGCAAAACATTTGTGAATGCAGCCAAAGATTTTCGCTTGTTCAGGGAACTCTTAAAATAAATTTTCTTTGGTCTTTGCTACCAATTTTTTAATTTATAAAAAATCAAACGTGGATCTCTAGACGGAGAAAAGCCTATAATGACAGTAGCGTGGGTGGTGTGTAAGCAGAAAATTATATATTCTTCGAGACTATTGTCCTCTTTCACAACAATTAAAGTATCGAATTACTCTACAGTTAAAAGTCATCGGTACGCTTTATAAATTCATCTAAAAAAATCTCATTCTGATTCACTAATTGGAATAATTGGTAGAAATGTGATTATGATGAGATTAGATTGTGTTTTAATTTTCAACATTTATTTCAACAAAACGAGTTTATAAACAAAAATCCCGGCTGTAAAAATAATGTGTACAATTTACCATTCAAAATAACATACATTAAGCTCAACGGAAGTTTGTACATACCAACCTTATACACACCACTCTCCTAATAGACGAACCAGTCACAAAGTTTGTTTTATTTTTAATTTTTTTTTTCTATTTCTCTCAACATTACACGCACTTTAATTACATTTCGGTTCAAATCATCATTCATCTATGATTGTCTTAACAACAAAAAGAAACGAAACTTATAATTTGAATGATATTTAATGTAAATAAAATGAAGCTGTTAAGTGATACACGTATAGAGAGAGAGAGAGAAATTGAGATTCAAAACTGGAGGCGATATGTAATTTAATTCCATAAAAAGCCAATTATTCCGTGGAATATTTATTTAGTTTTTTTTTAATGATTCATCATCGAGACGTTACAATGTTGCGATTGTGCGATGATGTGTTGGAGTGTTAACATTACCGTAATGTGCAATATTTGTTGGAAAATTTCGATTGGAAATTTTCCTCGGAATAAATGGTTTTAAGCCTATGACACCTCATTTCCATTATTTTAAAATCGAAAGTCTGTAAAACCAATCCATTACAGAAAAACCTTTAGCGACGATTACGGAAGTTCAGTTTGTGAGAAAGGCTAAAAGGAGAATTTACAAAAGCTTCTGCTATAACAATAGTGAAACATAATCGGTAAGCTCTGGCTAGTTTTCTGTTATCTTCAACAATAAATGTTGAAACCATTGATGTGTCACATATCGCTAGACGACAAACAAAACTACAGAAGTATCAGAGTTAATCCCATACATTATCAGGGACCATCCTAAATTTCCAACATTTTCCCAAAGTATCTTTCCATATTTTCACGAATTTTCCCAAAAATATTTGGTTGTGAAAATTAAGGAAAATCTTTAATAATACAAAAAATTGCTGGAAAACGTTTCCCAAGAATAGTCCCTGTATGTAACGTAAAACCAGCGGAAGAAGTAATGACGGTTTTAGCCCAAAAGTTTTCTCAAAATGTTGGTGATATCGCTAACCTAGAACGATTTTGCGCTACGAAATAAGTTAGCGATATTTCGTAGCGCTAAATCAATTTTGAGAAATCTTCAGGCATTTGGTATTTTGAGAAAACTTTTGGAATATCTGCTGTCGTCTGGCATTTTGAGAAAACTTCCTGAGAAATCTTCTGTACGATCATATAGGATTTTGAGAAAACTTCCTGAGAAATCTTCCATACGGCGGTATAGTGTCGGATTTTGAGAAAACTTTAAAATTTTGTGAAATGTACGATCACATGGGATTTTGAGAAAACTTTAAAATTTTGGGAAATCTTCGATCGTTTGGAAATTTGCTCCGAAATTTTTTAGGTTCGATTTTGCAACGAACTATATGCAACATTAGATCCTACCCACAGGGCGAGGCTATAAGACTAAATATATTCATAGGAATTCAGAGACTTAACAGAGCAAAAAGCAAATGGACCTCGTGAAGTGAATGGAGGGAAGCGAAAAAGCTGTTTCGACCTCGAGAGCTAGAGGCGGTCCTAGGTCAGGCTGGACTGCCATCATCAGCTGCTTGTTCTTAGATTCATTACTTAGAGCTACTTATGTAGTTCAATCTTTCGAGACAAATACAGTCTGTAGCATTCTGGCATAATGACAATGCATGGGTGGCACTGGAGGCCTTCGTACATATCTGTTTAAGCAATTAAAAAGATGCCCTCTTGCCCTGTTCAATATTAATTATCATAATGAGTTAGTCTCTTAACTCTTACACAAGACAGCATAGAGTGATTTTGGACACTGACGCAGGGATCGACACCAACTGAAATGTTAATGTTATAATACGGCGACGGCCGTAGATTTCCCAAAATTTTAAAATTTTCTCAAAATTCCTTACGGCCGTATAGAAGATTTTTCAGAAAGTTTTCTGAAATTCCGATACGACCGTACAGGAGATTTCACAAAAAGTTTTCTCAAAATCCAATGTGACCGCAGATTTCCCAAAATATTAAATTTTTCTCAAAATACCATACGACCCAAAATACGACCCAATATATCCCAAAATTTTTATGGTTTTCACAAAATCCTATACGACCGTAGATTCCCCAAAATTTTAAGGTATTTTCACAATCCGATACGGCCGTATGAAAGATTTCTCAGAAAGTTTTCTCAAAATCCTATACGACCGCAAAATCGTTTGAGGTTAGCGATATCGCCAAAATTTTGAGAAAACTTTTGGTCATAAGAAGTAACAGTTTTTAATCACTCCTCTGTTCACTATCAAAACGAAATTTTTAATGGGAATAGGGTTTAGCTTTCTTTTCTGAAGCCGATCGTAATTTATAAACAGCAACTTGATCAATAAATCAATTTGAGGATATTCTATGGTGTCGCCGATGTAGAGTTTTAGTGAATTTATAATAAAATTGATTTTCTCTCTTTTCCTTTTAATAAGTGAAACAAGTGAGAATAATCTCGGTTTAATTTCTCAAAGTGTAATTTACAACAATTTTTCTTCTAATTTAATTTATTCGAAACCCACAGAATATTATATCGTCACATTAGTGTTATATGAACACACCAGAGTGAAATTACGGTAATGGCATTAAAAACGGATATGGTAGTAATGTTGACATATGTGAGTACATTAGAAAATATACTGTTGCCGATGTACAAACACCAAAATATGCTATATACATTGCACTGTAACTTTGAATTTGAGGGCTGGTTGTGAAGAGTCTGATTTTTCGTCGTGATTCGTTTGTGAAATTATTAAATTAAAAATAATGTTTGTGATGGGGTATAATGAAGCTATACACAGTACATTCCGTGCTAACAATAACATTAGAGGAATAGAAAGAGAGAAATAAATCCAATTCATTGTCTAGTGCATGATCACTAGCAAAACGGTCCCCTCGACGAAAAAAAAAAGCCAATTTGTTAATAATAATAAAAATGACTGAATCCTAATGTATACTACGCGAATGATTATTGAGCAATTAAATTAGTTAAACTAACCATTACATTTCGTCTATTTTGTTAGACTAACACAAATAGGAAAGTTTTTATATTGTGACAAGGGTGGAGGGTGCCATTGATGGTATATGGAATAAAGATTTTAGTTTTTGCAGTCGGATTTGAATTAGAAATGTTTTCAATGTCCCAAAGCGATATTCACACTTTCTTATTTTACATTTGAGTGATTTTGTATGGTAATTTTATTATGCTGACTTCGTTGAGTCGATCATTCATTGATTATTGCCGTAATTTTCTACATTTATGCTGTTCTACTCGAATTATTATTACTGGATTCTTATTTGGATGGTTTTGTATGATAGAATTGTAGGAGAGTTGAAGTAGATGTATAAAATTACAAATAACAAACAATATTAGTTTGAAACACAACTGCTGCACACAAAAACTTTAGTACGACTTCAGTGTATGTGCCTCTGAACTTTTTGAAATTTTCATAGTTACTATGGTGTCACCATCAATGAGTTTCAAAATGCATTTAATATCAACCAAATTTATATCGAGTTTATATCGAGTGTGACCAGACCATTAAAAACCCTTTAATCTCGTATAGGCAGTGTGTTTGTATGAGTGGACCAGCTGGTAAAACAGGTGAAGCAAATCTCGTTATAAATTTGGTTTACATTAACTGTATGAATGAACGCAACCGATTTCCTCAGCTTTAGGCCAGGGTCCTACATGGACAGCTCAATATTAAATAAGGCTGGAATCGTCAATTGAGACACTAAACTAACTTGACAATTCGGTGAGTAGGTTCTTCGAAAAGGACATTATTATCATCATCATTCATCTGTGATCATTCTGTCATCTGTGATACAAAAGTAATTACTTTAATAACTTTCGACAGATGTGTTGATCTAATGAGATTGTAAAATGTGAAGGCAAATCGTTTTTAACCTTTCACCGACGACGAGCATGTTATCGATTCTCTTAATCATTCTTCGATCCAACAAGTTTCAGGAGATTGATTGGGCATCTAATACTTCATTTGTTCAACATACAATTTCCAATTTAAGTGAAAGAATAGCCGAAATAGACGAAATATGTTCTAATAGGGCGATATGAAGTAATCAATGACCCATCCATCAACGAAACGTGGACTCTTCTGAAGTCGGTTGACTGTTAGATGAGATAACGTTATATGAGTTACAATGAAATTTACCATACGTAACTAATGGTAAACATTTGTGACTATGTTTGCTGCAGATTCTTTAGTAGCAGGTGCACCAATTCAAGCACACTACATGCACATACGTGCACTGCTAATACGGCTTTACCACTGTTTTCTCTTACTATTTAATCCGTGTAATAACGTATAAGCAAGCAGTGTGTTTGTATGAGTGAACCAGCTGGTATAACAGCTGAAGCAAACCTAGGCACATATCTAGTCGGCATTAACTGTATCATTTTTTTAAATTAATTTGTACTCGAACTGACCTATCTATGTATCCAAGAATTTTTTTAATGAAAATATATTTGTTGGATACATAATGCACAATCATAAAGACTGATTTGTGTGGAATGGCTAGTGACAATCACAGAGTTTAAAGTCATGATGGTCCGAAAATTAAAGAAAGAATTCAATCGAGTAATAGTTTCCATTTGCGGGGACTAACCTGAGGTGAAAAAAAACTGCACAAAAAGTGTACAGGATGATGCTATAATATAACTGAAATCGTTTCTTTGAATCGAACGAACAAAATATTTGATGAACAAAATTTTTAGCAAACACATGTCTGAAGCAATTATTTGGTGAATCAGCGTCAACTAAAAAAAAGACAAAAATCATCACCCAAAGTGATACGTTATAAACAAACGACGCATTTAAGTTTTGAAACTACAAAACCATTCCGAATCGGTATCGGTGGAAGCGAATAAAAAATGGTCTCATTTGTGCCTTCCGTCATTAATATTTCAGTTAAAAGGATTATACAGTAAAAAAAAACGAAGAACGAAAAAAAGCAACGAAACGAAATAAATTTTTTATTTAATTCAATTGACTCGGAACATTATAAAAGGCACGTTGAGTAATTAACGAAGCCAAAAAGTCATTTACTTTTTCGTCAATACGTTGTTTGATTGTTAAACATGTAATTTGGTGGACTTCTCTTTTTTTTAAATAACCCACAAATTACTCGAAATAAAATATACATACACCGATTGGTAACAGTAACACGTGACTACTTGACTTTCTTAAGTACACCCTTCTTAACGATACACAATGCGATACACAATTTTTTTTATTTTATTTTTCTATTATTTCGACCATACCACCCCATTAATAATGATTTGAAGTTAATGCTCATTTGAGTAGTTTTTAGGCTGTTATTTAGGGTGGTAAATAATTCAGTTTATGTACATTTTCTACGGTTAAGGAAATTAATAACAAAATGCTAAATGGAGGGATGGAAAATGGGAACGAAAGAAAGAATTTTTTTTTCATATGCATGGAATGTGTGACTGAAGTGGTTTTATGTTATGTTTGTTCGATTTGTTCGTTTCGGATAAGGCAATTTTGTATTTCATTCTCTAGTGGAGTGTTTATTATTCTTTTGGGAATAAATTTGTTCACTTTTTTTTTCAAAGTTGAGTACGAATTAAGTTGTTTAATTTGACCAGAAGTGCACAGTTAAAAACATAAAATTTATTTGCAACGTTACAACAATAGAACGTAAAAATTGAATTTACATTGAAGTGGCATTCAACGGCACTACAAAATGGTTTTCGTTTTCTCTCCTCTCGGTGCCGTCTTGTAAACAAAAGTCCAATATGTGTACACACATTGTGTACATTACGGAAAACCACATTCATTCCCAATATATATTCTATTCAAATAAATGTAATTTGTGTAAGTGTCGTTTTTAGCTATATTTTGTATGTGCACGGTGTGTGTATCCAGATTTGATGGGCTTTTTAACGACGAGTTAATGTTAACGAACGTATGGGAAAATAAATGATCAAAATGAAACAATGTACTTAACGTCTCGGGTTTGGTTGCGCGCGGATAGAAAACTATATGAGTTTAATAATAGGAAAAATGTGTAATCAAACTGATTAGTTTTGTAAGTGAAATCAAATGGTTTTTTGATTGTTAGTTTTCGATTAGTTCTCGTAATAATTGTGGACATTGGTATGACGGAAGATTATATTTGTGTGATGATAAATGGAAATATTTTCCATTTCAACGTTCCATTCTTCTTCGTGTTAATTGTCAATTGCGCAAGACGACGACTTGAAAAAAAAATCCGTGTCAATGATTACATGTAATCGGCTGGCGCGGCGTATAGATAATGAGATTTTTTTTCAAATTATTTTTTAATTTTAGGTCTGCTTGACGATTAGGTCGATTTTTTTTTACCAAGGATTGTCTGAAAGACAGATTTTTGGTAGACAAAAAACATCAAATGAGGACAGAAGAAACTGAAGTGAAATTATTTTCCACACTCTCCTTAAGGCAGACTTTTCTAATATTTAGGCGGTGTAGTAGGACCAAAAATGAGTAGAGTTATGCACCAACCGTCACAAAAAAAAAACATTTCCCAAATAAAAATTTTTCGGTTCAAGCATATCTCTCCTCAAATAGGAACACAACCATCGAAACACAAAAATATGAAGCTGGCCCAATAGGTTGATTATCTTAGATAGAATGAGTACAACAATTAGTTTGAGATCGTAGAGATCGTTAAATTCAGATTTTAATTGCAATTCACAACGCATGCGAGAAAACTGTAGTTTACTGGCCTCCGATGAAACTTCGCAAGCCTTCTTGTGAAAAGACTTAAATTTACCACGCGAAAAAAGTTGGAAATTGCATTTTCTCGGGTGACGCCGAGCCATACTTTGCGTTTTGATGACGTTTTGTCTGGTGTCAGTTCGGGGGGCAAAACGTCTATTTTCGTCTTTCTTGTTTTGACCGAACTGTCAGTGACAGTCTGTCACTTTTGTGGTTTTGAAAAATTGATTGAGTAAGAAATTGATATTTCGTGGAGAAAAACATTGTGTCCACACCTCGTACATATGAAAAACATTGCGTTAATCTCTGTAAGAAAATAATAAATTCCAGCTCGAGCTATTCGCAGCCCTCGCTCCACTAGTCACGCAAAACTTCGCTCTTGTTGGAGTTTCCTATTTTCTTCCCTAGGTAAACAAATAACAAATATCTCGGTAAACTCGTCACGAAACTCCAGCCATCGACACTCAAAATTTCCGCATTTCTTGTGTCATCCAATTCTGATTGAAAGAAATTTAGCAAACGTCTTCTGCATTTTTCAATATCAACGAGCCTTGGATATTGGTGTAATTTACAAGTTGACTGTTTTAAAAATAAAACTATAATCGCTAATTAGTCTGAGTTTACAACGATACCAAACTCGTCATGCATTGGTCACGACAAGAATCTTTTCTGCAGTGAGGGGAAATAAGTTCTGTTTCAAACCTCTTTTCTTGAAAGTGTGCTATAGTGTGAATTATTCGAAACGTTTTTAACAACGATTACATCACGGTAAGCTTTAGTTGACTTTTATGTAATTTTTGATCACATTTCTTCTAACAAACCAGGTTATCTCTACAAGCCTCACATCAAGTCGTCAATTAGGTTGGAACGAGGAGTGCCGAACTAGAATCTGTAAATCAAGAAAACTTGCACCCATAGCTACAGATTATGAATATGGAGAAGAGGAACCGGATAGACGCATTTAATTTTTTCGAAAATTCAAAATATTCAATTCAATTCCCGGTTTATCAAGTCAACATAGTCTAACAGAGAACACCCGATAGTGGAATTATTTAGACGTAACCCTCGACGTAACCCTTTTCAATTAATTTTGATTGGCTCAATAGGCCCAACTCAAAGAAATGTTTTTTTTTATTCCTGTTTGTTTGTTGAAAAGCCTTCCAAACAACCGTACGACAATTTCACTGCGGGTCTTCCATCAAATTAAAACATTTTCATATTGTTAATCCATTTCGATAATTTCAATTTGTTCGAGCACAAAAACCCAACAGACTGAATATAATGAAAACAGCAGTTCAACGGTATACAAGTGTTCAAATCGTGTAGCATAATATCACTTCGAAACAAAACTCCTTATAAACTCTCATCGTTCTACCGCAACACAAAACACGTCTTGAATTTTATACTCAATAATGAAAATATTATTAACTAGAGACGATATGTACTCGAGTATAATAACAGTGGGTGGTGTTTACCAAATTGGATTACCTTTAACCGTAATTGGCTTATAGAACAAACAAGTATTGAATTTCCGAAATCCACCACACATTTTGTCTCTTCAAAACACCCGATCTAAATTGTAACATCATTATGTGTCGTTTCGTTTCGGAACATACGTAACATGCTTTAACGATATAACTTCTTGAACCGTACACATTTATGTCTACACACCTTCGGTGTCACCGCACATATCTAGATCTATATTATAATGTATACGCTTGGTAAGTGCGATTGTCGCATGTTTGAATGGCACAGAAAATGTGCGAATTTTAATTTGCTACTAAAGTTAGACAATTTTCGCCGAGGTTCCAAATTTCTATTTAAATATTTACATTGCCGTATCACGTTCTCTTGTTGACAAATGGTTATTCGGCAAAGTCGAATTCGAGAACTATTTCCATCCGTTAAAAAATCCGACCTACCAAAGCGCACCCTATTAGGCCCAGTAAACTCTGTTCCGGATATATACACGGAATTTGTTGTTGTTGTGAATATATATTTTGTGCTGCGGTACGTCCTATTTCTATTACGGTTTATTGAGCCTAATTGAATTTCATCGAATATCGTTAAATGTGTGTCGTTAAAATATCCATCATGTACCCACTCTTGGATGTGGTAAAGTACACACATACATACCGCCACTACACACACCCATGGCTTTGTAGGGATAATTTTCTTTTTCGGGTTATCTGGATAGACATGTAAACTGAATACCGAAAATAAAATTTATGTTTACTCTTTGAGACAAATCTCTTGAGTCACGGAATGATATAAATGGAGTTACTTTATACGACTGTCGTATTGACGTGAATTAGCGAAAATTTAATTTACATTTTCATGTCAACGAATATTGTTGCAGTTTCTGTTTTTATTGTATTGAATTTTAATATTTGTCATTGTTCGAAACGGCAGACAACTCTATAATGCAAAACCGTCTATCCGATAATAAAAGAACAACTCACCTTTACACGCTCTGTCATGCATTTCGGTGTCATCGTTAATAATTCCTTCGAATTTCCTTTGAAGTTCGGATGCACTTTCTTCCAATGTTGCTGGCATTCTATTTGTTTGAGCGATTCCTTTCAAATACTTTGTCGAATCTTCTTGTGCAATGCTATCGATATAAAGAAATCAATTTCGCACTCTGGCTTTTGTTGCAGCGCTATATTTCTTACCGTATTCTCTTGTCCTCTAATGTTCGCACAAAATCGGTTTCGTTTGGTGACAGAAATAAAATGGCTCTACCCGTTCTACCAGCTCGTGCGGTACGACCCACACGATGAACGTAGTCTTGAATCCGTTGCGGTGGGAAAAATTGAACCACTAAGTCGACCATGGGAATGTCGATGCCACGGGCAGCTACGTCCTAAATGGAAAATAAATGAAGACGTTATTGAACCATCAGTAGTCGCCCGTTTGCAGAATTCTCAACGAATTGAAAATTTAATGCGAAATGAAATTCCCCGGGAGAAAATCGAAAGTGTGGAAGCATGAAAGTTCAGACTCATCGGGGAAAATTGAATAATTCTAAAGGCCTGGTCAACATCATACAGAAAGTGGTCTCACACAATTACTAACTTCGTTGGAACTGACTCCCTTACAATATTTCCGAGACGTAAGTGAATCTGTGAAGTCGGTCAATATTGATTTTGCTCCCATTGTTCCCCCCATTCTCCATTGCAGAATTTTGACCATAAAAAATATCGTCAGCGATACATAAACGGAACAGAAACCACATTGAAACTAAAAGATCACCAATTTGAGATCGATGAAGTAAGAAACTGATAAAAACAGCAAATTAAAAATCCCACCAGTTACCGAAAGCCGAAAAAGCGAATTTCTTCACGATCCTACTGTGGAATTTCCAATAAATATAATGTCTCAGTGGGACATGTATCACACACAATATCAAATGCCACCTAATCGCTAAATACCAGGAGCATGTAAGGCATTTTAAAAACACTTAACACGAACATTGAACAAGCTTTTAAAATGTAAAGCGCACCGGGTCGGTACAGAAGTACACATGTATTTACGATAGGTAAACTCAAAAATTTATCGATTTTAAGATGCCCAACAAATCATTAACGAAATCAATTAAAAACCAATCAGCGTCTCAGCGGGCAATTTTGATTTATCCGATTTGATTATCATGTACTCGTTCAGATCGGTTTTTATATTCTTACTTATGTTATGTGGTACACAACGTAAATATAGCAGAGACATTCTTGCAAACAGTTTGTAAAGATTCGGTTTAAGATATCCGTGTGAATGAAATATAAATCTTTTCACAAAATCATGGAACTATGACAATAATTTTTTTTTTCTTCGCTTTTTATTTAATGCATCGAAATGATATCGCGTTTTTAAGTTCATTTAACATTTTTTTTGATTTTATTTGATCATCTGAGAATCGGTAAATGTATGGAATGGCTGTTGATGACGAAACGTGGGAGCGTATATGAACTATAGTTGTACAAAGTTATACAGAACGCTTACGTCTCAATTATATGCGTACTGATAACGACAATTCAATAGTAAAGCAATGAGTCTTGGGTAGAATGTTATCTTATATTCCAAAACGAATGGTAGGCGAATGACCTCTTAGGATTTTTTAAAAGAATTTTTGTCGCTAATCATAACTGTTTTGTAGGGTTTCAGGGACTTCAGGGAAATTGGATGAATCCAACCTTACAAGACAGAGACATACATTTGAATTGGCATTGCCTGGTTATTTTCACGTCTGGGTTTGGCAACGGACTAAATGCAATGGTAGAACTCACCTACATCATAAAGCTATTAGATCATTTATAGATAATTTTCAATGAAGTACTAGAGCAAGGTGGTCTTCCCTTGCGCAAACGGATCGTGTGAAAAGAATGTGAAAGTAATGAAATAAAGACGCTCTTTCGATTTCGAGATTCTGGGAAAAACGAACAGTCGAAACAAAAACGGTATATTGACGAGCCACAATTTTTGTCAGAAGTTTTTTTGCTTTGAACAATCCGATGGCAAATATTTATAGAAAATCCTTTGTCAGTCAAAAGAAAATCCTTTAAAATTTCAAGAAAATCAAATGAAAAGAGATTATCCTATACAAGGCAATGTTAACGGCAAATTTTAAAAATAATTGACAAAAGCTAGTCATCTCCATACATTTTTCAAATTTTTCACAAAATGATGAAAAAATATTGTTACATACAAGCGTATCTTTATTTTTAATCGATGGAGACCATGATTCTAAGTAAAAAATCGTTCTACGGTTTGCTTCTAAAGACTTCAATGTCTGTAGATGACTCGCTTTTGTCAATTATTTTTACATGCTACATACGTCGAAAACCGTACTTTTCATGTTTCAAGCACTACTTTCGACGCCCTCAGCACGTAAAATCCATTACATAACTCGGGATAAAAATGAAGGTCTAGTTTTCGTGTGTTTATTGACCTCGGCTTCGCCTCGGATCAACCAAATTCACACGAAAACTCTACTTTTCATTTTTTTTATCCCTAGTCATGTAAAATACTATTAAAAATTACCGTTATTGCCTTCTGCCGAAACAAAAAAAAAGTTTTGCCGCGACCCGCAAACACTTTTGCACAGTCTAAGTGAATATGCAAGAACTTTTTTTTTTTTTTTTTTTCAAGCTCACCGTGTGTATGCTAACCCGAATTTGTTTTTTTTTCAGTAGATTCAGTGAAATTATTTGATGAAAAGAGGCTCAGACGTGGTGATATCCAAGGTAAATATAGTGAGGAGGTAATGCCATTCAGACGCGCGGCTTAGCACATAAGTTCGATGCCAATGACATCTTTTTTTAAAATGGTTGACCACGATTTACTTGTATTTCACAAAAATATTTTCGCTATCTCATAACAGATGGCCCGACTTTCTATTCCATTTTTTGCTTTCAACGAAGAAATGAGATGGCGTTTGTATCGAACTTTCGAGCCACCGCACATCTGATTCGGTTATATATGGTATTACCTCCCAACTATATTTACCTTGGTGATATCAAAAGAAAGTGAATGGAACGTGAATGTCACACGAAATTGTAAACATTTCTTCACAATGTGAAATAGCACGGCAGAGTAAAATAAACTAGGCAGGAGCGTTTGATTTGACCTAGTGACCTGAATTATCTAGTAACCTAATTTTTTGCGAATAAAATTAATTCGTTTTATGTCAGTGTTTATTTGCATTCATATTCATACAGTGTATGAGGTCACTTAGTTGACGTTTCGAAAATGAAGCGCTACTGCCTGGTTTATTTTACTCGGCCGTGGGAATACCACACGCACACAAATTCAAATCATTCATTCGAAGGCCTCTTTTTTATTTTATTTTACAGATTACAGACGGCAATAATCATCAATCGATGATAAAATTTAATCGATACAATATCAATCGAATGTTTTATCAATAATCGATAAATATCAACTGATAATTCGATTAAAATATTTACCGAATTTCAAGTCGACATTCACCGATTGTGGATGAAATATTCGATTTATATTGAAGTTTTGAAAATAGCTGAGGTCGACATACAGCCAAGTCCATGTGAAAACATAAATGAAGTAAAAGATTTCATTTTTGTCTGTCGAAAATACTTGGATCAAAAATTAAGTAAAACAAATTCGATATAGGGTGGCGTTACTAGTCTGCAGACATGCGCCAGTAGTTTGTCAATGAAAGAACAATAGGTGGTCGACTTCTGGTATTTGTCCGGAGGCTGGCGCGCGCACTCCAACTGCCATATGATTCACATATGCTTGCCGAGGGTGAACGGTCGAAAAGCGACATCATTGACTGGAATATTTCTCAACAAAGAAAATCTTCTCATTATTTACAAGACGATGAACCAATATTGTACCGATTTCGACCAATGTATAATATTGCTATTGATGTCGTTTTAGTGTGATATGTAGAGAAAAGAATATTGAAGACAATTATGGGGATGAATATCATATAAATAAGATAACGATCAGATACTTTGATGAATGTCAAATAGAAGATTTCTATTTTTAGTTAATGTTGGCAAAACACAAACCTAACAATTGTGAGCGAGTGTATGCGTATGTTATATTCTCTTTGTTAAAATTTTAGAAGTGTTAGGCCTATCCATTAAATCTGCTACATCCTTTGTTAAAAGTCCTTCTCAGTGGTTGATATTCAACCTTTTACTTCACTTGTTTAAAACGTCTGTTGTGCTATTCTAATGGTTTCGCCTCACAACTTACTTTTGAGCAGCCTATTTTAGTAAAAATATTGACAAAACACTTACGGTCGTCAATAGCACTCCGGATTTCGCGTCTCGAAAAGCTTTAAAAACTGCACTACGTTCCACTTGTGTTAGCGCGCCATGAAGTCTGAAAAAATATTTTGTCTTTGAACTCTTTGAATTCCGTTTTACAGCTTAAAGCCACTCACTTAAAAAACCTAACGCCACTCAAGATTGGGTCGTCACCATCAGCATCACTGTCATCATTTTCTTCCTCCTCATCATCAGCATCTAAGATCCTCTTTGTCAGCGCTTCCATCATCAAATCATGATGAAATTCGACAAGTTGTTCCGTTGCGAAAAATACCAAAATCTTTGATGGTTGCACCGATTCAGTGGCAATTAAGCCGGAAAGTGTTACCAACCGCAATTTGGGCGGTACAAGAACGTAAGACTGGCTAACAGTCGAAGGCAGAACAATTTTCTCATCAGCGATACCTTCGTCAAATGATTCGATAAAATTGTTGCTTTTCAGAATGTCCTCACTGGTCACGTCGCTTGTGTCTATGAACAATGGATTCTTCAATGCTAGGCCGGCAAGTTGTCGCACGGAATGTGTTAGTGTGGCTGACAATAGGAGACTTTGAATAGATGACGTTGACGATTCCTCAGCTTTCTTTGCAAATGGATTTGCTCGTTCACCACCCTCAACAGCGGGCGTTGTATTCAGAGCATCCACAATTTTTTTCACATCTTTTTCGTATCCTAGCTCAAACAGTCGATCTGCTTCATCCAGAACTAACCATTTCACCTTATCTAATTTGAAGGATTCGGTGTGCAAAAGATGATCGCACAGTCTTCCTGGTGTACCCACCAAAATGTTGATGCCTTTACGAAGTCGAGCTTTTTCCGTTTTTCGTTTCTCACCGCCCGACATATAGCCGGATACGACCCACTGGTACGGTTTCAGCAATTTGACAAACAGTTCGTAGCTTTGAATGGCTAATTCTCTAGTCGGAACAATGATTACAGCTTGAATTCCATCTTCGCGAGACAGTTTCGGACGAATATCTTGAAGCTTTTGCACTATCGGCAGAGCATAGGCCAATGTTTTCCCCGAACCAGTTTGTGAACGAACTAACACATCTCTACCAGATAGAACAACCGGTACTGTACGCTTTTGAACTGTTGTCAGTTCAGTTATTTGTAGAATGTCTGCCAAATTTTTCACAGCGTGATCGTGTAGTCCGACAGAATTCATCCCTTCACCGGTAAATACCTTTTCATTGAGCGGATTCACCAATCTTTGTCCAACTATTGGAACATCTGCATTGTTTGCAAACAAAGATGACATTTTCTTCGGTTTTTCCTTGAATTGTTTCTTAGGTTTCGATGGTTCGACCGGTTTTGTTGGCTTATCCAATTCTTGTCGTGACACGGCTGGCTTCTTCGGTTGTTCGACCGGTTTGGTTGGCCTATCGAATTCTGGTCGAATGGCGGCTGCTTTCTTCTGTTGTTCAACAGATTTCGCTGGCCTATCGAATTCTTGTCGAAAAGCTGCTGCTTTCTTCTCCAAATTCAATTCTTTCTTTTGTTTCTTTGTCATAGTTCGTCTGAGGATTTTCTCTGCCGTTTTCATGCGATCAGCCTCATTACCGGACACTACATTTAGGCTGAGACTTACCGACGGTTCATCTCGCAACGTCACTTCATCGATTGATTTCGTAGGTTGAAAAGTGAGGGTTCCTGGTTTTGTACTTCCATTCTCAACGGTAGACTTAATTTGTTGCTTCTTTGCTAACAGATTTGGATTCCTTCTTTTAGCAACCAAAGCCTTTACCTTACTGCCTTTGGTGAATTCGAACGAAAAATCATTCTGTTGTTTAGCATGTTTCTTCGTTAAAGTTGGCCTTTCAACCTAAAAATGTAATGAATGAACGTTTGTTCTGACAACGGGATAATAAACCGAATTTTCTACCTTTTTCACAGTTTTCGCTGCTTGCGATCCTTTTGTAATATTTAGACTAATATTCATTTCGCAACTCAATGAATTTTTCACGCAAGGAAAGTGGCAATATATTTTCTATGAACAAAATAAACAACACAGAGAAGTCAGTAACTGTCAAACACACGTGTGCGGTACAGACACATGCGCTGAATGAGTGTTGCCATTATAAACCTTACATCATTCATCCATAGCTGAATGAAATAATTTTCAAACGCATTCATTTTTGTCTTCATATTATTGAACATTTATGAATTTTCTGTGCAATGACAATTTATAGTTGGAATTTGTATGATAGTTCTGATACAGTCACTGTTGGCGACTTTCGTTTCAGCTGATTTAGTGTTCTTAACGATAATTTTAGTTGATAATTATGTGCATTATCGATTACGATTGAGGAACCTGGTCAATTCGATTTTTTGCAGGGACTATTTTTGGGAAAATGTAGGAAAAATTAAGGAAATATGGGAAATCATATTTTCTTAACTTTTTTCCTAGGTCTTCCGAGAACATCCACGTCGATCCTGATACTATTACGCAAGGTAATTATCAATTATCGACGACAAGCTATTACATTTAAAAAATTTTCATTTCATGAAAATACTTAGAACAAACGAAGTAACAGACTAGAGAGTGAAAATGCAGCGATTCCACGCATTCACTTTTTCCACCTATCTTCAACATCTGGAAAAATGAGGAAATATTTGCTTGATTTCTCGATTTTTTCAAGTATTTTCAGACCATTGACTCACTTTTTTTTAAATCAATTAAAGTAGAGTAGAAAACATGTTACAATTGTAAAATTTCGCCTACGGCGCTAGAATATATCTGATATAACCTGAAACATCCATACCAACTTTCCAGTTAACCTGCTAGGTCAGGTCAAGTTGGATAAAACTTGAAAAACTATTATGCAACTCGACATTGTAATGTTCGAAAACTGCGAACTTTGAATCGCTCTCTTGCATAAAACGTTGTATGACTCTCGGTGCGAAGTACTTGATTAGGCTCACGATGTGTATTATGACACACGGCCTGCGGCCTCACATCTATAGCCTAATAAAGTTCTTCGCACTCGATGTCATAAATAACTATCCCAACAAAAATCTCTTCGAGAAAAGTGTGGCGCAGTCTTTGAAGTACAATTTCTAAAATGAATGATATCGCTATGGTTGACGCTTTCAGCTTCGTTACGCAAAAATTAAATTTTACACCCAATTTTAGTTCAAACAAGATGGCTTAGTTTTATCTCATCATCTGACAAATAATTTTTACCAAAAAAAAAATTGACTGAAAACGACAAAAATTTTACCAAAAAAATCTGCGTCGCATGTGGCAGATAAATTTTCTTGCTGGTCTGTTCCTGAACATTTGCCACTTTGCGACGCAGATTTTTTTGGTAAAATTTTGGTTGTTTCCAGTCATTTTTTTTTTTTTGGTAAAAATTATTTGGCAGATGATGAGAAAAGCTAAATCAGCTTGTTTGAACTAAAATTGGGTGTAAAATTTAATTTTTGCGTAACGAAGCTGAAAGCGTCAACCATAGCGATATCATTCATTTTAGAAATTGTACTTCAAAGACTGCATCAAACTTTTCTCGAAGAGATTTTTGTTGGGATATCAGTCGTTTTAGAAGTTTTAGAACACTGCTTTTTATAACAGTTTATAACAGAAATTCGGAAATTTGACGAAATTCGAAAATGTGACGAAAATCGAAAATTTGACGAAATTCGAAAATTTGACGAAATTCGAAATTTGACGAAAATCGAAAATTTGACGAAAATCGAAAATTTGACACCATTCAAGAAATATCTCTAAAACCCCAATTGACCCACCCATTTCCAACTTTCGACATTTTTCACAAATGCCCTTCTTTTCTACTCGTAAAACTCTGAGACTTTGCCGAAGAAAGTAACTCTCTATCTGCCACCATTCAAGAAATACCTCTAAAAACATAATTGACCCACCCATTTCCAACTTTCGACATTTTTCACATATGCCCCTCTGTTCTACTCGTAAAACTCTGAGACTTTGCCGAGACTCTATCTCTCATGACCCAAAAAAATATTAGTCCCGACCCTCGAAAACCACACTCAGAAACCACTTCGAGGTGAATAAAACAAAATTCTGGTTTTTCCTGGGGTAATGGCGTATCACATTTTCATTTTTATGCCCACTCTGAGGTTCCTGCAAAATTTCATGGAGATTGGCTGACTAGTTTCCAAGATCGACCGTCGATAGATAGACAGATAGACAGATAGATAGAAACATATACAGAGTAAGTTGAAAGATTTTGATTGTTTGGAAAACGTTAATTTGGTGCATTTTCTATCAAAATGACCAACTTCAAAACGATGTATCTCCGGCAATTTTAAAGTTACATAGTCAAGTGATAGCTCGTTTTGCTCGTATTTGAAGCGCGAATAAGATAGATTAGGATTTGTGGTGATACAGGCCAAAGGAAAGAAACTTAAATTCTCGCCTATATATAGTTGCCGCATCTCAAAAGAATTTCTTCGTTCTTTTATTGGAAGTTAGACTGCGTCAAGTCCTCCACTATCGCTCCGGACATGATAATGCTACAAGGACTGTAAGGGTATTTTATGTTCTCAAATGGTATTTGCCATTTCTGTAACATAAAATACCCTTTTCCTAACTACTGTCAATTACTCGTAAGACCGAATCAATCAAGATTAATTATGAATGTAAGACAGGAGACGATATTGTGCCAAGAGTTAAGTCTAAACGTGACCTAGGTGTCATTATCGATGACAAACTCTCATTTGTCGAGCATGTCGGTGATGTTACGCGTAAGGCATATCGGATGTTAGGATTCATTTTCCGGTGAGGCAAGTTCCTTTAGAGACCAGAAAGTATGAAAACTCTGTATAACTCACTGGTAAGAAGTCGACTTGACTACTGTGCTGCTGTCTGGTCACCGAAATACGAAAGGCATATTAATGTTGTTGAGAGAGTCCAAAGGAAATACACCAGAATGTTTTTCTTCAAGAGCTTCCGAGCGTACGCTGAAATTGTAGCCTACATTTCTGCGTTTCGAAATTTTTGATCGCTGATATCTTTTTACGAGAGCTTCTTTTAAAAAATGTACGACCATATTTTCGAGTAAAAATATGTCAGCTTTGAATAAAAAATAAAATTGTGAAAGTTCCATGTGCTTTGAGAAAAGTGTACCTTTGATGCAAATTTGGGGTATTGGTACAGTTTTCTCAAAGCACATGAAACTTTCACAGACAATTTTATTTTTTATTCAAAGCTGACATATTTTCACTCGAAAATGTGGTCGTACATTTTTCAAAAAAGGCTATCGTAAAAAGATATCAGCGAACAAAAATTTCGAAACGCACAAATGTATACTACAATTTCAGCGTACGCTCGGAACCTCTTAAGTTTAACATGCGTAAGGCAGAATATGATGATCGTCTGAAACATCTTAATATTACCTCGTTAACTGCAAGAAGACTGATCAATGATGAGATCATCCTTCACAAAATGATACACGGACTTATGGATACAACGTTAAATCAAAGCATTACGTTCTATCAGTATGGCAGAACTACGAGGATGAACAGACCTGTCTTTTACACTTCGAAGTACTCGAGTAATATAGTACAAAACGACCCACTAGATAGGATGCAGGATAATCATGAAAAGTACTTCTCTGGATGTGACCGAATGCTTTCGTAGAGACGAAGCTGATTTAATGCAGTAACTTTCAACTTTTTGGTGATTTGATAGTTTTAGTGTTAAGTTTGATTTATATTCTTTTTTCTATTATTTTTATCTATTTTGTAACAGATTGATAAGTTATTGGGATGAAAGACCTGTTTATTGATCTATAAACAAATAAATAAACATCGCGTCGCGACTTCGTCGCTTATTTCCCACGTCGTTTAGCAAAATCATTGCTCCTAACTTATGCTATAGGTTTTTTTTTAGCGAATTCGATTCCATCACTCGTATCCGGCTCGAGCTGGAAACCTCTCATTCGCTAAAAAAAAACATTTTAGCAAGCATTAGGAAAATAACTATTTTACAGTTCTTGTAGTATAAATAACTATTATATAATAAGGACTACTGCAACTGTAATAGCAATTACACTCAACTACGAAATGTGTGGAAATATTGTGAAAAATGTAGTTTAGGAACGTGCGAGTCTATTGCTAACGCGTCCCCCGCGTCAATCTCCTCTAGTTTTTACTCACTTTTCCACTTTTTTACTTTAAATTTTGCGTAAAATCCCTGAAGCAGAGTGGAAAAAAAACTTAAATTTTTTGAGACGAGATAAAACTAAAGTCAATAAACACATGCAAACGGAACTTCGTATTCTACTCTCGACAGTACTATATGAAAGTCGTCGATAGTATTGTCATTTTATGTAATTAATGGCTTTCGACCGGGTGTTTTGTTAAAGGATTGGTTCAATAAATTTTATTAAAGCAAGACGATCAGGTTTAAGGTTGAAAATTGACCAACCCAAAAATACTTGTTGGGTTGACGCGTAAACTTATATGACGAAAAAATGAGTTGCCTCACGATACAATAAACCGTGGTTTTATGTCCTATGATATTTTTTGTATAAATATAAGTCATTGGATTTATATGAAATTGGAACAACCCACGGTTGACATAATAAAAGTGGTTTCTTATAATATAGTTCGAAAATCGCCTTACCTTAGTCTAATTGAACAAGTTTTTCAAAATATTTTCACCTTATCTATCATCAGTCTCGTTTCAAATTACTTCAAAAATCTAAATGAAACAATGTCTCTGGTCATAGCAACTCCAACTTTAACGACAGATCTGTTCAATCAAATATAAATTTGTTAAAATAAATTTTTCCATATAAATGGCTAATACAGCGGCTTTGATTTCGTATCCGTGCTTCAAGGATTTGGAAAAATCAAATATTAATCTCGTGGAAAGTGTTTCGCATCCAAAAAAATCTCGAAAGTCTCGTTATGATAAAAAAGAGTCGTCGGCACTCAAAGAAATTTTGACTTGTAACCGAGAAAATTCAACAACTAACACATCAAGGGACAGAAAGAAAGATGTTGAGATACTGCCAACGTTGGTGGAGAATGCAGAAAAAGAAGAAATTCCCAAAACATTAAACGAAATGGGAAAGGTAAAATAAAATTTTGTTTGTCCGAAATAATAGCAGTTTTACTTACTGAAAATTGATCAGATATCCGACTTACCAACAATACCAACAAGTTCCGAAAGGAAGACCATTTCTGAAGGTACTGATGCCATATTTTCATCCTATGAAGATGAAGCTAGAGCAAAAAGGAGATTCTCTAAAAACTCATTGATAACGTACGATGAATTTAAAGAACTACAGTCCTCTGCATTGTTGGATTCAACCATGCTAGAATATAATCTCAAATCGACTTCAACGATGACTGAAGGTAGGACTGATTTGAGTTTGTCGACGAACAGAACTGCTAACTGCAAATTAAAAGTTTCTAACGGTGAACCGCATATGACATTATTGCTGAACGCGAATGAATTGAAGGAATTACACTTCGATGAATGCTCACCATCGAAACCAATGAAATCCAACCCGAACGTTCTAGCATCCAAAATAGAACCAAACATTGGGACACATAGAGCTAGAAATTGGAGAATTGTCTTGGGAGTGGTTTGGGTGATAAGTTTGATCGCAGCAATAATTTTCGTAGCCATGAACAATGACGCTACCCAATCATCTCGTAAACATCAGGTGGAACTTGTTACTTTGATGCCGACTAACTATGAGATTTGTTTGTTGGTTGGTAGAAATTTTCGTCGGTTAATCGTCTCGTCTCTAGTCAATTTATTGTATTAAATCATGCACTGTAATGTTGTTTAAAATAAATTTAGTATACAGACGGAACCAAATAACTTGTATAAAGTTCTTTCTCAACGATTTGATTGAACGAAATTTTGAGCCGCAACGGACGCCTCTTAGAAGATAAAATTTTATGAAATTCGAAATATTATTCCAGTCGGTTTTTTTTGCACTCATCATCCACCCTCATTAAAAATAAAGTTGAGATTCATAAAATAACAAATATCAAAAAGGAAACACATTAAAATTCCCTTGTACTTCTCTTGGTCAGATAAATCTTCACAAGAATTTGAGTTGTTGTTGTTGTTGTTGGTATGATTTCCAATAAATTTTCAATATAAAAAATGTAAATAAATTTATACCCACTAAGTGCATGTCATTGCCGTTTACAATTCAACTTGAACATGTACCATATCGAATAACCCCATTCCCCTTGTGACCATTTTTCTTGATGTAAAATCTACAAACACACAGTTAAAACGACATCTGATGAAAACACACAAAACATCAATAGCATGGAAGTAGAAGAAGCAAAAAAAAACCAGCCCATTTAAAAGCGATCGGAAAATCGGTGGACCATAAAGAGAGATTTTGAAAGTTTTCCTTCGTTTTTCTTCATTTTTATTTTATTTTCGGATTTTTTTTTTTCTTGCGTATTATACATCAAATGCGGACTTTCTGGCAATTCACTTTAATGTTTTTATTTTTCTTGAACATAAAATTTTATTTCATTTTTATTTATTTGGCCTTTTGTAAATGCGATCTCTGGCTGTACAAAAATTTGTGTGTGCTTGTGTCTGTGTTATGTGTTTCTGTTATACCTACCAATTTATATATATCTAACGGTATTAAATAGACGAAAATGTTATTTTAATGGAAGAATTAAGAGGGTTCGTTTTTTTTCAACTTTTTAATTTAAAATTTTATCAGTCGAATCGTAAGACAAGGTGATGACAAAAATCTACAAATTGCTACAATATTCGTGAACATACCGGGGGATTATTTGAAAATGTTTTTTTTTATAATTAAAAATTGCAGAAGTGGAAAAATGTAGACTTTCTGTCTCTTCATGTCCTGCTTACAATATGTGTATTCCTCTTAGTCTCGTTTTTGATTTAACCTGTAGCAGACGGCAAGAATATTAAAAGTTTTACTATCTGATCTATTACTTCATTTGATCGAAGATTTTCAGATATTGATTTCAGAATTCTTTTACTTCACTTGTTTTGAACATGCCTTTTGCTATATAAGACCTCATTAGGTATTTATAGCTTGTCGTTTATTATTGCTGTCGTTGTCGATAACAGATGACAGCCGTTTGTAACAGGTTAAAATTTCAAAGTTTCACTACACTTTATTGACGGACGCAGTAGTGTATACGGGGTAGCATGGGGTTAAAGTCGCAGAAACTGCTAAGGCTAACTGATCAGTATGAAGTTCCATCGGCGACAAAATCACACGAATCAGAAAAAGAGAATTCACCTAGTTTCACAATCCACTAATCTATCTGCTTGCTGAAGTCTTCTTAAATTTCGGTTCTGCTGTAGGTGGGTTCATAGACCCCGAAAATGTTCCAGGTAATTTTTTTTAATCGTTAAAAGTATTTGCTCGTCCAGTATTTCTGTTCGGTTTATATTTTATCGGTTTGAGTGGATCAATAAGACGGAAACTTGCCTTAAAATGGTATTACACATTTCCACAGTGCTCAAAAAAGATCGAAACTCAATTATTGCTTCAAATGCAACTATTTTTCTACTCAAATCGCTCGAAACAACATTCTAATCATTCCTCACTATCGACGTATCGAACTCAACTAACGTCTTTCATAAAGCACGTCCGAGCGAACCAGTTAAGCATAATTCACAATCGAAGGTGTGCGATCTTCTCTCGGTATGTTTACGGATATTATAAATGCAAATGATTTCATCATTCGGGTTTTTTTTAAATTAGACAACGAAAACAATGGTTAGTCATCCACCTCAGTCTCATATGCAGAACGGGTTTCATTGCGATTTCAAAGATTTAAAAAAAAATATGATGCGACAGCGTGTGTGGTGCTGATTCTTTTTACAAAACAGTCATCAATGGATCACTACTAAAACGTTTAACGACAGTTAGAAGAGGCTATCGTACTCTAAAAAATTGGAAATAGAAATGATTTTAAAATGATGAGAATGGGATGGCGTTACTCGTCTCTGGACATGTACCAGTAGTCGGACACCTATTGTTCATTCATTCATTCACAAAAAAGTTTTTCAATGAAAGAACAATAGATAGTCGACAACTGGTATATGTCCGAAGACTGGTGCGCCCACCCTACATTCATATTTTTTGTTAGACACCCATATGCGTGAAAATTCTCCAAACGTTGCATTAAAGCCTTGACAATACACAGAATGTGCAACTCGATGCGTATACACATTTAATTGCTTAACATCATCGTCGTCGTCATCATCTCCATCAACGTAACTGGTTTTTCAGTAAATTATTTGTACACACGAGTCGTTGTCTCACGTTTCAATTAGCATAGTCACTAGTCACTTTAGTTTTTGTTTGATCTGCGTAAAAGGTTGACATGGTTTTTATTGGCCCAGCCATTGTATTGTTCCTTGGTGCAGTGCAGAAATCTGCATCAAATCCACAATCTGAAGATTTTGTGTTCCCATTGGAAAATACAGACAATTCCGTGGCATGCACATTCGAAAATGGTACGGCCGGTCAATGTGTTAATTTATCGCAATGTCTGAACGCCCATAACGAGTATCAATTGGGAATCCATCCAACGCTCTGTCGTTTCGACAAGAGAGAACCGGTTGTGTGTTGCATGCAACAAATGGTAAATCATTTTCTGATTATCGATCCTCCTGTGCGGATAACAACAGATCAACCAAAGACTTCAGATAAGTTAGTGAAACGAAGGAAAAGTGTTGCTCACTGTGAGGATGTTTATTCGTTAACAGTTCCAATCAAAAGGAAACCGGGAGAGTTTCAAATAGCAGTCGTTGGTGGTACTGTGACATCAGACGGAGAATTTCCGCACATGGTAATTCCGAACACATATTTTAAAGTAACGTAGTAACGGTAAAGTAACGGCTGAGCCACGAAGGCATTTAAACAAAAATTGTTAGAAAATATTTTTGAATTTTGAATTATATCGATAGGCAGCCCTGGGATGGTTAGACCGTAACAAAAACATCGAATGGAATTGTGGAGGCACACTAATTAGGTTAGCCTATTAAGTTTTAGCAATTTCGTAATTGAATTTTTTTCATTCTAGTCTCCGTTTCGTTCTTACGGCTGCACATTGTGTCATAGGACGGTATGAATATTTTGAAGAATCGAAAAATTTAAGACTTTGACCTTTGCATTGAAATAGAACACCGCCCGACCTTATAAGAGTCGGTGAAACTGACCTAATCAACACAAACCTCGATTCGTTGCCACAAGATTTCGGGGTAGAGTCGATAATGGGACATCCAGATTACAAACCGGATCATCTGTATAATGACATTGCACTAATAAAATTAGACAAAGACGCAACAATTACTGCTAAAGTGAGGCCAGCTTGTCTGTGGCAAGAGAATGCGATTAATTTTACCGACGTTACTGCAACAGGATATGGTCACACCGAATTCGGTAAAAACAGAAAATTAACATAAAATTTCAATTCGTTCGATTGACACCTCAATGTTCGTCAAACCGTTTCTAGGTGGAATGGCAGCTAACGAACTGTTGAAGGCCGAATTGAAATTATTTAGCAACGAGGAATGCGCTACAGCATACAAAAACGAACGATCATTGACGAACGGAATAGTCGACAGTCAATTGTGTGCCGGTGATTCCACGGGAATGAAGGACACTTGTCAGGTATAGCAAGTGAATGTGAATATAGTTCACTGCTCTTGATACGTCTTCATATTCATTTCAGGGGGATTCTGGTGGGCCGATATCGGTTTCAACGATGAACGGAAGGCAGATTGTTTATCACGTAGTCGGTGTTACATCCTTTGGTTCAGCATGTGCGACTACAGTGCCCGGTGTCTATACAAAAGTTTCACACTATTTGGATTATATCGAAAATATTGTCTGGTGATGACTTTGATGTTGAGTCATTGCGATTAAAAGTGCAAAGCAAGAACAAATACTCTGTCGGTTTATTTGATTTTTTACCATCGCCTTCAAATTCAAAAGAGCTCACTAACTGCCGTTTACACCAATAACAAGTAACAGCCCTGATCACTGGCTTAAAGTGAACAATGAACCACTTGTCGAAGTATACAAATGTGGAAAGTTTGGCGCATAGATCATATATCTCGACTAAATGCACACAAATTCATCGTATTTACTGGCCAAATTATGAAGCTTGAGTGAACTTTAGTTAGTTAGTTAGTTTTGTGAAATACTTGCTAGAAAATTTCATGCGGAATTTCGTCTGACACTGGCCATTCTTTCTGAAAAAATGATTCATCGATACACCTCTGTACTCGTTGCTCCAGTTTTTTTTTAAACATATTTAATAGGTCAGTAAAACGATTATAAAAAAAATGTAACGGATGGTTAGCTACCGCTAAAGGCTTCTTAACTTCGTCAAGGAAAAGTTACTCTTGTTCATGGTCACTTGTTTCATCAAAAATCCTACAATTTCTACATAGAAATTTGCGTACGAAATTCGGTGATATAATTCGAAGATTTATTGACATTTCCGGTTTGGAAATGAAACGACATGCCACAATGATTTAAAGTTCAGAAAAAAAGTTCGAAATTCGTGAACATTTTCCGGTATAAATTAGATATAAAAGTATTAGTCAACCCTCATCTTAAATATAGTTTAAGTCACCGAGAAAGAGCAATTTCCTTTATAAAATGCTCAAATTTCCCAAATATTTTCACAAATTACATACAAAGCAACAACAACAACAACAGTAGCTGAAGTATAAATATAAAAAAAATAGACAAATAAAACCTATACGCAGCACAGTCACTGATATAATACGGGGAATATGGACCCAAACTGGAGCTTTTCACATATAAAAGGAAGCATAAAATGGCATTTATTTTGTTTAAGTTCTTTTGAGCCATTTTCAATTCCGATATGATATAGCGTCCCGACGGCGCCATGCCACCATACAACCCACTCGTATATAATAGCAATAATAGAGAAGAGTTTTCAATTACCATGCATAATTGTGTTGTTCCAATGTATGGCATTGTTATGTGTGTGCTGGTTGTGCTGGGTTGTTCTTTTTTTTATTAGAAGTTGATAACGTGTGATGACATGCTGCGAAAAGGAATCGGTAATTTATTGACTGGATATATCATCAATGGGTAGTATATGGGATATTTTTGTTTAGTATGTTTATCGGATTTGGTTTATTACATTATGTGTATGTTGTCGTTAAGCAAATTTATTGTCATCATAAAGAAACGATTGTAATTTCTATCGAATATGAATGTCGATTCGAATCGAAAAAAATAAGAAAAATAAACAAAAAAATGAATAAACAAGTCAACAATACGCATATAAAGACAACGCACAATCAAGCCCAGTTCAATGCGTATGTTCTAGGGTATTTCGTGTCGATTTGTGGTACTGTCTATCCAAACAATTTCGCGATCCACATCTACGAAAAGTCAGGGAAGTTTTCAAAATAATTGTGAGCTGATTAGAGTTTAAAAAATGATACCATCTATCTCTTTCCACCGCGCTCTGATGTTGTATGAATTTTCGTAGGCATAATATAGATCATAAAATTTTGAATCCAATTTGTTTGGAGTCTGCTGCCATGGACAATGTTTTGTGGCACTCTAAACTAGAAAGAGATGAGTTTTGCTGACACAGCAAATCTTGAAGTGTCAACTAAATACCAAAATCGTGCAGAATATGTGTCCCACAGAATATTTGTCCGTTTCTTATCGACATCGAGAATAAAGGGATCCGATTGATGTTTGCTACAACTAACGAAGTAAAAGATTTCGTATCAAACGTTACTTTAAACAAATGAAGTACCAGACTCAGCAGAACATAAGTTTATTCGAGATTTAAATCTATAATGTTAACAGCGGCTTAATAAATCTAACTGCCCGCTGAACTTTTGCTTGGTAAGGAGTTGAAAAATGGTGGCAGTATAATGTACAAATTTGGAAATAATACGTGAGAGTTACTCTAACATGTAGACGGGACGTCGATTCTCGTGAATGTAAGAATTCGTTACTTGACAGTCGTTACCTCAAAAGTTACAAATCGTATGGACCACTCTTTGCATCATTAAAGTGTGACAATTTACGTAATGCTTAAATTCATGAGAATTGGCGACCAGAGCAGTATTTTTGGTTACTTAACCTGTTATAGACAGATCTGCAAGTATCTCCCCAGTATTATTATCCGGTCTATTACTTCCATCGATCAAAGTATTTTTAATCGGTTGATTTCAAATCTTGTACTTCAATTTTTTTAAACATGCATTTTACTTTATAAAGGACCAAATTACACAGATCTTGTCATTATTTTTGCCGTCGTTATCGATAACAGATGAATAGCCGTATGTGACAGGTTAAAGTATTAACCTTTTTCATGTGGCAATGTTTTTTGTGGAATTTCCTGACGATTTTCTTATAAATTTAAATGTTAAGTGAGTAATTGCAGTAAAACTAATGATTAACCCTCGCCGTATATAATACACACACAGTTGCAAACGTTCCTTTTTATTGTCAAAGAAATAAACCACAAAACCGAAATAAATTACTTCTCATTCAAACTAATTCAATTGAATCGTTAATTTTAGCATTATTGTGACAAAAGGAAACCGTTTTCTTTAAGTGCTTCTGTATAAGGGAGGGAAGCATTTTCTATGGAACCAATTTAGCTCTCTTTGTTCATCCATCTGTAATAGACATTGTTTTCCAACGAAGTTTATAACCATATAAGTACACCACACACCGCCACATACACCGTAATAACATTAGGTTTGATATGATACGCCCTCGCAACCGTCAACCCATCCATCTATTATCTTTTACATATACATACGGCTGCAACATAGAAGAAGAAGAGCGGAGCAATTGACATAATATGAACTAACCTCCAAAGTCATCAACTTCTAATTTCAAGACAATACACACTTTCATTGTGTGCTCGTAGAGATAGAACAATGTTTGTGGTTTTTGTTTAGTGCACTTAGAGGTGGGATACATATCAGTATTGTTATCCATAAAACAGGGCAAACTCGTGTCTATTAGCAAAATAGAATTATACGTCGTTGAGAAGTAGATACAATTTTCATTAACAAACAAACTGGTGAAAGCGGAACCATACTCCGTATGATGCTTTCCTCTCTTAATGATAGAAAACGCAGAAAATCTTTGTCTACATATATTATGTTCTCATCATCACAGCTATAGCGACAGAGATTTTGGTACACACCGAAAAAAAAGGATGTTCATATACATTTAACCGCAAACGATTCCCTATTACGGGATGGATGTACGGGAGGCTATAATAAATATAAAAATTATATATAAATGTGTGTACTATGGATACATTATAGGAAAAGATGGGTATAAAAGATACGAAAATCCATTTATGTGCTATAAATCTAGTGTTTCCAACCAAACCGTGTATAATCGCTTCCGATTGGCTGCATTCGCAACCCCATATACAAAATATATACAATTTATGTTTGTTTTGTGTGCTTTACGCTATCCGTCTCACTTTGCACTACCGATTCACCCCCGCTTCGGCTGTATGTACAGAGAGAGGAAAAAAAACCGTACAGAAAGAAAAATGGGGATAATGGGGCACACACACTTTTATTGCTGACTGTCGTTCGTTCGGAATGTGTTTTTTTTTCTTCCTCTCGTTATGAAGCAAACGCCAAATGAATACAAATGAACTGTACGAAAAATGAAATTGGAGGGATGGAAAATGCGAAGGGCAAACATCCATAAATGTATTTGTGTTTATATATATATGCCGAATGGGAATTTTATACGCCGAGTATTAAATGAACGATGTTGAGCTTATATTTTGTGAAAGAATAGCGCTAGTTATAAACATGTATAAAAGGTAAAGGATGTAAGAGGGTGAATTCGGTGGCACAGATTTATCTCCTTTTATCCGTTCGTTTTTATGTGCATTGCTTGTGGGTTTATTCTTTTGACCTTTTTTTTATTGTATAACTTGTTTTATGTTCAATTTTTTTTTCTCGGCTATGATTTTGTGTTCAGATTTGGGTTACTAATATAACTTATAAACATATAATATTCCCAGCTAGTTCCGGATAGTTAAACAACATTCAGGTAGCAAATATGTCAAAATGAAATCGAACCTTTACCGGTTCCACGCAAATAAAAGGTGTGCCATTGGTGGGGCTAGGATGTTGGTTTTTACGATATTTCTGCACAAAATTTTCGATTCGTTTCCTTTTATTAGAAAATTATTAAAATCTCTCTCCATCATCCAATGCACACCCTCAAAAACTGAATTACATTATCACCGATACTCAATTCAATTAAACAAAATAAACTTTGTTCAAGCATACCCAGAGTTGTTATCGAAACCGCAAAAGTTTTCAACACTCGAAAGGCTGTACGAGCAATCGCTTTATGAATGGAAATTTTAAATCAGTTTTGGCTAATTATTGTGAAGCTTCTATTGAAAAGTTTTATGTCAGGTTTATATCATCCAATTACCTAATTAGAGTGATTATGCTAAAGTGTTTTCAGATTATACACATATCAATGCTTCTGGCTTGGAGTGAGTATTTTGATATAATATCCAATACATTAGCAGTGAGTGCACGTTAATGAATAAAAAAATAAAATGGGAGAGGGAAGATATATTTGAGACTATCACCGGTCTCTGATGAAGACGAAAATCGTCACCCGTCTGAGCCAGTTCCAAAATTAGTAAAAAGACATTTTTCTTTGGGTTTTTCCAGGAAGTACAGCAATTATTTCAAACGGCTACAATTCATATGACTCCAAAATATCATCATGAGACAAATCACTTATCAGGTATGTCTCATCTACACTTACAATCTACACTTACAGGCGCTATAAAATGTATGTTAAAAGTAATGAAGTAGAAGATTCGTATTATCAAAAAGTAGAACAATGACAGTCGGATGTAACGGATTCTAAAATTATGTTCACCAGTGTTATTGTTATCATTATGGTCATTCGGCTGCACAAAAGAATCATCAAAACCTCTATTTTCATCTCTCATTTGCAAGATTGCGATCGATGTAAAATTCCAATTTTCAATTTCAATTTATTCCTGAATGTTAGAACATTCCATATAGACGGGCCTAATGGCCGAAATTCGATACCCCGGTTTGCAAGCATGTTGTTTTTTAAACCGAAACTAAAATATGAAAACTGAAAGCTTTAACATTCACAACAATGGAACTGAATTTGAATTCATAAAACTCCCATAATTTTACGATGCTTTCATCGATTTACGGAAAATATAATTTTATAAATGGCAAATGATATGAAAAATGTATTTTAATTTTTCCCCGCCCCGCACCGAAAAACATTCCTATTTAAAATATCATCCGTTCATCGGAAATAAACATTTCGTAATGATTTGTGATTTTGTATGAATTCGTTCATCCGGTGCAACAATAACTCTGCTAAAATATATATCCGTTCTTCTCGGAGCCTAATCGTTTTCATAAATATTTGTTTGCCAAATGGTCTGAACACAAAATGATAATATTTTCAATATTATACACACAGAGGACAGGGAAAAAAACGGTTCTGCTTAAATTCCGGACAAAACTAAACCATGCAAACAAAAATATTGAACAGTTGACAAAATATCGCCACGCGACCCACACAATAGATACTTTTTAACATTTTAGACGACCGATTGTACATTTTATTGCATATACTGTATTCGCTATGGATACATGCTAATAACTTTCGATACTTTATGTATGTTGGACGTTGATCGTTCGGATGCTCTTTTGTGTTTTTTTAAACTCAACTATTTCACAAATGGGTAGCACATGCAGCACATTCTAAAGAAATTCTATTCTTGTAACACATTTACTGGTGGGTTAGATTTGAGTAGGAAGATTCAGAAATTACGCACACGATAAACGACATATCCCGAAAATCCTTTTGCTTTGATTTGCTGAAGGTCCTATCGTGATTGCATGTAAACTGAAGTGTCGATACAGATCAACAGGTGTAAGCTTATCATTTAATTGCGTTTGGGTCAGCAACACACTCCACTGTCAGTCCGCGAAGTTGTAACTGTATTTATTATTATTTATATAGATTGAAGAATAAAAAGCATCTAACCTGTGTGTGTGTCTTTCGAAAGTATGAAACCACTCTCCTAAGTTAAAATACTAATGAGACAATAAAAAAACAAAACTCTATTTTACCTATGTGGTGGCTCAACCACCACGAGTCTGGAAGGTTATCGATGAATTGAAATTGTCATTTCCTTCATGATTTTGATGTCTAGATGAATTTTCTGTAGTTCATTCCAGGAATACCTGTATGTTTCACTTAATAAAATCAAAATGGAAATGAAAGTGAAAACATTTTTGCTCATGTTGTCTACAGCTTGAACTGGCAACCTCTGATTTTTTTTAATCCGGTGCCTATCCAACTCGACTCGACCAACGAGATGAGCAAAAATGAAGTCATTTCAGATGTTTCTGTTCCACATTCAACGTTAACAATATAGTCACGTCTTTGCTAGCTCACAGGCTCGCATTAATATTGTTTGCTACAAATCAGCAACAACGCTGATCTATCATTGCGTTCTCCATTCGTATTCACACGTGTATTATCGGCATCAATTTGATGCCATCGTATTGTGTAATTTGCGACAATGACCATTATGAAGAAATGAGAATATCTCAACTGAACAAATAACGGGAGGTATGAGTTCCTGTGATCTCTGGTATAAAACCAACAATCGTTTAATTTTATTAAGTGAAACAGACAAGACACCAACCAGTTCGATTATGATTCGCTAGACTTTGCACAGGTATAGTGTTCGTTTGAGCACTGTGTCAAGTACCACTGTCGCCATGGCTCGATTATCGAAACAGCGGTCAAACGTCCAAACAATTAATCTATTACAGACGGCAGGCATAATTATTTTTAATCTGTTTGTTTCAAATCTTGTACTTCAATTTTTTTATATAAAAGATCATACTACCCAGAGCTTGTCATTATTTTTGTCGTCGTTAAAGAACCTTAGTTTCTGAATAAAATTATGGTTAACGCTAGAAATGAAATCAATAAACGGCGATGAGCCTCACACTGTCACACAATTTAATTATTAATATCTAATACTTCTTTTGTTTTTTAAGAATCTTTTACTCCATCAGCTTTAACGTACCTTTGCTATAATAAGACCACTTTGTCCAGATTTCATCTCTTATATTTATCGGTGCTTTCGATAACAGATGATAAACGGATTTAATTTAGGTCGGAAGAGGTTGATGCCCTTATTGTTGGGTGCGCGTTGAACGTTGGTGTTCTTAGAATACATTAGTGACTGCCCCTCGTAAAAAGAAGCGCATATGGTAGTATGAACAAAGCAACAAACAAAAATGTTACCAAAAATAATAGTCAAACCATTCAATATGGTCATTACAAATTTTATCTCCACCAGTTTCCGCAATACAAAAGTACAATTTAAGAAGCAAAAAAAAAACATTTCATCTCATAAATGTGTTTCCTTTCTTCAATGCCTTTCTTTCGAACAAAAAAAGAAAAAAAAAAAACAAAAGAAAAAATATCTTCCGACAAGAAAATAAGAAGACGGCGACGACGACGCATTTATATACATTTTCCGAAGTGATTCAAACTTTTCCCTCGAATAATTTCGTTGCTCAAATGTTCAAGAAGGTGAACGGTAAAATACTTTCCAGATTATGATACAAAATGCATGAAGTCGTGCCGGGAGAGATAATGCACACACGTTCCGTGTTTTCACGACAGAGACAACAACGGCAAAATATACGAAAAAGACTTCACTTTTGTCATTGTTTTCTTTTGTCCGAAATTGTCGGTGGAATTGTGGAAGCATAAAATATTCGATATAAATACTCCAACAACAAGCGCAAGGTTTTACTTGTTTTATATTATAATGAAACAAAAATCAGACTAAACAATTTATTATAAGATTTCTTCTGCATGAAACTTGGGACGCATTCATGTTGTTGACTTCCTTTTGCCCAAAGATTTTCTATGTAAATTCTATCCGTATTATGACGCCGAAATAGACCTAAGAACCCAAATAATTTATCATTTAGGATAAGTGTACAAACCCTAAAATTTTTGAATAACTCAATTTTCACTTAACAACTCCTAAGTTGTTGCTAATCCCTATAATCCACACAATTTTCGTTTTACCACAAACATAAGAGTCACCCTCTTATCCCTTTTATGCCATTGGCTTTCCTGACATAAGAATAAAGCCCATGAATATAGGCATATTTTCCATCGACCAAACATTATTAAAAGTCATCAATCTTTTAGCTGTTGGCCTTCTATTATATTGTAGAAGGTTATGTCTACAGTGAAGGAAGTATAAGTGAATTTTCAGCAGAATTTATGTCTATAATGAATACGCGTGTGCTTTTATGTGATGGTTTAACAAAAACACCCTTAACATTTTAACACAAAAAGAGAGAGAGAAAAAAAAATTCAACCAAAATGCTTTATGTGAATTGTTTGTGACCATCGTTCTTGCTAATAGCTGTGCTATGATACATTTAATGCACAACACACAGGCTCTAATGCGTGGCTAATATCTTTCACATAATAATAAGCTACTGTGACTAATCGGTGGTTAGCGAGGGTGGTTTCTATTTGAACTTGTCGTCATGTTGGAGACTTAATTACCGCAATTTTATGGCACGTGCATTATATGATATAATATTTAAAAATTACATTTTTATACGATTCTATTGCTGAGATTAAAATGACATTTATTCAGTTGAGCGATGGATAATTCTTTTGATGTTACATTCTTTTCACCATAAATTGTATTTTTGAAGCACTTAGGTCTTGGCTAACATTATTGCTATTGCTAACATTACAAATTTTTATTTTACTTCAAACTGAAGGAATCAAAAAATTGATGTGCTCGATGTGCTACTAAAAGTCGTAAAGTTATGAGCAATCTTAAATTGCTGAGATCGACAATTATGCTGCATTTTTTCGTTGTTTTATTGTTTAATGCATGCTGTTTGGCCTGAAGTTTCCAAAATATCAGCATCCAAGAGAAGAGAATAACTTGGTTCATAAGAAAAATATAAATTCATAGCCGTAGCTACTACCCTAAGAGTTGTAAAAGCCGCCTCTTTAATTAGATCTTAATTAGATATTTCGTACCTAGGACTAAAGGTCTTTTTTTAGCGTGTGAGAGGTTTCCATACAGAGGCGAAGCGAAGGTTAGGTCTGGAATCGAATTTAAAAGAGAAGAAAAATATATAGACACAAATCAAATCTATCACTTCAATATTTTTATCAGCCACTTAACTAGCTGAAATCATCTGGCTAAGCAAGTACAAATATCTTGGTCTGATCATCGACGATAATCTTTCGTTTCACGATTATGTTAATCATTTTAAGAAGCAAATAACACCATTCATCTCGCTTATGTCGCGAAAAGGAAAGTACGTTCCCGTTGAGAAAATGATGTTGATTTTACAACCACAGACTACAAAGTGAACATAAATAATTTATTGAAAAGCTTCCGAACATGTTGACTGATATATGTAAACTGACTAGATTAGTTGCAACCCGATCAAGGCATACTACACTATTGTCAATGTATGCTTATGCTAGACCCAATAGATTGCAACACACATCCTCAATCTTGTGATCTAGCACTGCACCTCCTCAAGTAAATAATTTCCTCAGCCATGTAAATTTGCACAAATTCTTAGAGTTCGAAATCTATTTTGAATTCCGATTACATTTCGTTTCTAGATCCATCTTCGTGATTCCCGATCTTCATTCCTCATCCTCTTTTCCGATTTCGAAACTGTCGCTAAAATCTAAAATCAATCACGTCGTCACGTTCATCTCAAAAATTTGTTGATTTGTTGCACTTCCAATTTCTCCCATTTCCAGTCGTTTCCATTTCTTTTTTTTTTGTAACTTTCCCGATTGTAACTGTCGCAACTTCCTCGATTATCATTGTCACAACAGACTTCCTTGAAACCGTATCACGACTACCCGTACAATCGTTTCATTCCAATCGTCATTTCCAGCCGTTTCCGATTAGTGATTCCAATCGTGTGCCGTTTCCGATTGTTTCATTATCGATTCCGTTTGTTTGCTGATTCCAATCGTATCCGATCGTATGCCAAATTCCAAACGTGTCATTAGTTCCGATCTTTTGCCAATTCCGTTCATGTAGCGAACTAAGAGCGTTTGCAAAATTCCAATCGTATAGATTCCAGCACCATTTATTCTGCAGTACCGTGCCATTTTTATACTTTGATAATTCCGATCGTGTGCTATTGTGCCAATTCCGATCGTATAATTCCAGCATCGTCTCACATCGAGCAAAATAAATTATTATAAAAAATTGAACTTCTTCCACATTATCCGCGTTATCTGGGCCCATAACCTGTTGATTTGCCGGGTTCCCTGAGAGGTAACAACCACAGACTACAAAGTGAACATAAATAATTTATTGAAAAGCTTCCGAACATGTTGACTGATATATGTAAACTGACTAGATTAGTTGCAACCCGATCAAGGCATACTACACAATTGTCAATGTATGCTAGATCAATAGATTGTAAATCCAACAAAGGAAGCAGCTGTATTTAGCATACGTCCAAAGTCACCTCTCATATATGTTACCGCTTTATGAAGAGTGTGCGAGGTATACGCTGGATGAACTGCAGGTTTTACAAAATCGTTGTATCAAGTCTAATTATCGCCTGGATCGTTACACGCACACGCCGTACTTATACATTTCGTTTCTTCTGTCAGTGAAACACTAGCCAATGCTCATTACTTATTCTTGGCGTCGTCGCTGCCGATACCAGATGAATTTTCTAGATGAACCAGGCTAACTGAATGTTTTGCATAAACCTTTGAGATTTTAAATATAAGCTAGTCACAAGTAACGTCTCGTGAACTATAAGCTTTAAATTCGATGTTTTGGCAGCATAAAGATAAAACGAAGCAGGAGATAGTATAAATTCGCAAAAAATACAAAAAGAAAATCTTAGCCCACGAAAAAAAAAATTTTGCTTGCTATCTACTCAATAGCGTGTGGGATAGTTCAACAAACTTTTTATCGACCAACAAAAATTGTGTAAACAAAATTGATATCAGCCCTATCAAAATTTAAGACTTCCTCATTCGCACACAGTTATGGGTAGTCATTGATATGTTCTAAAAGTTTATCTCTTGTTATTCATTACGTATTTATACAATTAATCTTATTTGAAATTATTTTAATCTTTTCTGACGACGTAATGAAATCTTAAATTTGCTAACGTTAGGTTCGATACGTCGTTTTTCCGACAAGTCATCACATATCTTTATTGACGTAGTACTAGACATTGACCGGCCGCTTTCAAAAACATTAGACTAACTTTCTAACCGCTAAACATACAACGAAGAGCAAAACCTAATAAACCGTAAACAATAAACGTTGGTGATAATCGTAGATTTATACCTCCGTTTGGTCCAGGCGATGTTGTTTCAGATGGTGTTGAGGCGGAAGGTGTCGATAAAATTGGTGGGATAAATGGTGTTGAGATAGAAGGTGTTGAAGGTGTTGGGTCAGTAGGGCTTAAGGTTGCGTTCCTCAACGGAGGCTCGTTATCGTTGCAGCCGCCTCTGTTATTGCAAATACATTGAAAATGAGCCCAATACTCAAGAGGTCCACCTGCGGTACAATGGATCTCATAGCCCCTAGCAATACATTGGCGGTACACGAACAAGACGGTCGTCGACGTATAGTTTCCGATTACGTAGCAATCCCAATCGGTTACTTGTTCTGTCACTGCAAAGAGGAAAATGTTAGTAAACAGAAGATTGGTACGAAAATTATATTTACCATCGTTGTGGTTGGTACAGTCTGACAAGTACTTAACATCTGCATTGATACAATCAACATGCGGGTTGTCTTGGTTGTGAATACATTGAAGACACTGTAATGCTTAGAAATATTTCTAATTACATAACTGTCAATGTCTGGCGAACGATACGGTGTAGGTCTCTATAATCGTTCACTCTAAGCGTTTGCAAAAAGTGTAAACATATCGCTTCACTATTAACTTTCGTAATATTACAAGGTTCACTGTTACTCCCTAAAAAATTCTTACGATATGCTATGCGGACGAGAAATAAAATCAGACCCAAAAGCGGTCTCATATTATTGTGGTAGATTTTAACTGAGTAATGGGAAAATAACCGCTTCTCTCTCAGTGTTAATCGGAAAACGTTCAATAGAAAATAGACAAATTTCTATGGATAGAAGAACGTGTATTATCTACTCCGCCTCTATATCAAAGACGATAAGGCGATAAGGGCTTCTGATAGTGACGCATAAAGCTACATATCTAATTATAATAGTTTTTAGGTCTGCTACATTAAATTTGACTTCATATTTACCTAGAAATTTTAGGGAAGTTAGAGCTTCTGCTACGGGATCGCTAAATTTTTCTATTGCAACTTTTAAAGTTTCTTTTTAAATACCCAATTTTTGCAGGACGGTGTGTTTGAGACTAAACCTACCTTGCCCGTTTCTCTTCTATATACTCATTGAAGAGTATAACCTGAAGTAAATCATAACTCGCTGATCCATGTACAAACCAGCCAGGACCGCCACCGCAGATAATGGTAATTAGTAGGTGCAATTCGAATTTTAATTTTTCGATTTATAGTCTATTATAATTGGAGCCGTATCATTTCCACTGGTTTGAATGATAGTCTCCAGATGGAAATATGAATTACGAACTGAAAGCTATTCGGAGCTTTCTTATTGAAGAATCATGGGAAAGCCAACTTTTCTACCAAATTCACGTCACCAAAAACTTTAATCGATATTGAAAGCTTTCGACAACTTCTGCTATCTATGAACCTATCCTGGCGAGCTTACAGAGCTTCAAACATGAAGAATATGACAAGGCGTCAAAGCTCTGTGTTTTTATAGAACTTACATGAAAAGCTACTTGGAAAGCGAGTTCAAACCGTGAAGTTGAAACTTTTTTGAAAGCTCCCTTTCATCAAATACTGAAAACGTAGATGGTACTTCCACCATCAACATAGTTCTTCCACCACATTAGCTTACGGTTAAACAGTACACGATTTTTCTCATTTGATTGAAGCTCTAGGTATAGCTAGATTAAACGATGGTATTTGGGTTGTTCATAGTTGATGGAAAATAATATAGTCGCACGTATTTAGTTGTGCTCGTCGGTACGTTCGTCTTTTGTTCGAAAGTGTTGCTGTGTGTATACTATAATATGCTCTGTACATATAAATATGTTCGGAAGCATTCAATGCCTGTGTATGTCTCGGTCGTCCTGTGTGTCATCTCGCACAGTATAAATACCAGTCTGTAAACAGGAACTGCTGTTAATCGTTCAACGGTATTTGATGTAGAAAGTTTTGTGATTTCAAATTTTCATTAAAGCAAATTTTTTTTCCGTCGGTGATAATATTGTACGCGAAACGTGTGTTAAAAGTCTTTTAAAGTAACATTTTCGCATTATAACGCACGTGGAATTTTCGGGTGAAAATTATGATGCGAGTTGTGACGGTTGGAGTTATTTTGAAAATTTTAATTATGATTGTTGATGGAAATAGTAAGTACATTTGCATACAGGTGACTGACTAACGTTGAAATTAGTAAAACTTTGTTCATGGGAATTGAATTGGAAAAGTTTAATAAAAGTTTCTCTTACGAATGATGGGGAAATTACTGGAAAAATTATGTCGGCAAAAGATTTAATTTATTATCTCAAAATAAAGAGAATCTTTGTTCCATCAGTGTTAGCTAAACCTTTGTGCTACGAATTGTTGTCTCGTTTGATTGATGGATGGATATGTGCTGTGTGCTTATGCCTGTCTAAGAAAGTGAAGCAACTGTATTGTTTCACGAAGAATTAATTTGTGATGAAAGAGATTTGTTTTCCATCTACTTTGCCAGAAGGTGTGTGTATATGGCATAGGTAAAACATTCTAAGATTCCAAGAAATCCATTCCACTCTGCCATAATTTTCCCTATAGTCAAATAAACTTTATGCGAAATTCCAGTTAGTTAGTTTTCCGTGTTCACATCCAAAAAGAAAGCATAAATAAATTAAGATATCACTGTTTTTGGGGTGGAGCGTGAAATGCCAGGTTGTCATACTATATAGCAAATAAGTTGGGCTATTTTTACCGCATAATCTCATGGGTATTCTATTGAAGATGATTTATTTAAAGTTAAAGTTCTTGCAAAAATTACCCGAAGGTAAAACTTTATGTCGTCAGTCAAGACTGGCGGCTCGTTCAGCATTTATTTATGCAACCCATAATCACAGGTTTCGATCGAATCGAACTCATTAAAGTCATTTATCAGGTACCTATCTTTACCTACGTTTTTTTTCTACAAACTTTGGTATTATGGTAATTAAAGTTGCATCTGCAAAAGAAATTTATCACTCCTTGTGTTCAGGCTCGTTTAACTTGAAATTTATTTTCATGTTGCTGAGGTTAGCTGTGCATAAAATTTTCGTAATAATTGGTGCGACATCGACATATTGTCTAGAAAATGTGACGGTAGAATTTAAAGGAAAAGTTTTTTTTTTGAATTTGGAAAAATTATTGGATATTTGGAAAATGGTGACAACAGCATATTCATGAAATTATTTTAGCGAAATTTCTTTGACTTACGTTAATTTTCCCGAATTTTTAAAGGTTAAAGGATTATGATTAAAACACCTAGCAATCATCATTTACTACATTTTCTTAGCAAAACTAATTTGAGGGCCGAAGACGTTGACGTTAAGTCAAGCGAATTTATTATTCCCCACGCGAGTCAGTGTTTTACTTGTATACTTTTCTTTTAAACATTTTCAAACTACCACACTGTGGTGTTGATTGATCTCGTCTTTTCTTGGGATCAACAAACTTCACAAGAAACTTCGACGACTTTTAAAGTTTGTCTAAAGAAAAATTATTTTCACAGATGTCTGAATTAACATGCAATTTAATGTGGTTGTTAGTGGCAACCTAGGAAACATTCAAAGTGAAATAGGTCCCACCTCATGAGTGGGCCAGGTCCCTTGACTGGTGAATTTATCAAAGGAGGTTGAAACATTCTTTTATTTTAACTTAAAATAGAGTAGACCTATAAATTAGGGTCATAAAATGCACACGCTGCAATGAGTTAAAACCAACTGTAAAAAGAAACTGTCGAAGACATCTTTAACTCTCTTGTAAAACAGGAAGTGTATGCATTGTTACTACTGATGTGAAGTCAATGACTTAAATTTCAAAAGATCTTTGAAATACGGATTCAGAATTACTCAAGTTATCGAACTATTAAGCTTCAAAGACATTTCAGTATTTTCCGTTTTTTTTGCGAACATTTCACATAAAATCGACCATAGTGCAGTTAAAGACGTATTATCTGACATAACTTTTGTTTGAACTACAAACGTCCAGTTGATCTTTTCTCTCAGTTACTGAGGATGCAACATCGATTCCAATAATATTTAATAGTTATTTATCTACCAAGGTAGGTATGAAGGTATTTTTTCGCACTAGATGTCGAGGCGAAGCCGAGGTCGACAAGACGTCGTGTGCGAAAAAATACCGGCATACCTACCGTGGTAGATACAACGTTTTTCGCAATTTCGGGCCATAATCACCTTTCCAATGCAAAATATTACCAAAATTTCTACCAAACATTCACATGCAAACATGAATTCATTTGAACGATCAAGCAACCTGTTCTATATACACATTGCAATGCGATGTATAGCCGAATGGCTATGGTCGTTGCTTGGTGTTTGGAAGAATTTTGGTGTTGGATGTTCAAATCCTGGTCTGTGCAAAGTTTTTATTTATAAAATTTAGTCTTTCTTAAAGGTACTGACCTATGCAGCGTGCGAAAAAAATGTGAAAAAGCCCAAGTGCGAAAAAATAATCAAAAACGCACTGTGAAATAAATACCTCCAAAACGACATTAAATGGATGCATGGAAAGGTGATGATTATGGACCGGAATTGCGAAAAGTTATTTATATATCTAGGTGAAATAATAGCAGTGAAAAGGTGCTATTGTTTCGCCTTCGGTAGATAAAAGAGCGTATTCATTGAATACTATTCACCTCTGTCCAAATGTTTATTCAGACACTTGGGGTTATAACATTCGCCTTCGGCCCATGCAATAACTCCCCAAGTGTCTAAATAAACATGTGGACAGAGGTGAATAATCTACTATTATCGCATACGGTGTGTGTATGTATTGTGCGCTATATACACGACGTACATAAGTAAACAAATTTACCCTAGACTCTAGGGCCTAGAGAGCTAAAGGTTTTGCAAGCAAAATTATATTACTAGAAAAAGAGATGTTTGCCTACTGCGATAAAATACCTCACTGATATAAGGCTGTATATAAGATACTCGTACTAATACTCGCACAAGCTCTCGTATACGTACACGTCTCTTATATACAGCCTTATAGCAGTAAAAACAAAATTCAAAACAAATGAAGTAAAAGATTTCTGAAATCAATCTCTGAAAATCTTTGATCAAATGAAGTAATAGATCAGATAGTAAAACTGTTAATATGTTTGCCGTCTGTAATAGGTTAAAAAAACTGAACTGCCAAAATACTCAATAAATCTATTTCTTCCTTTGTTCGAAATGATTTCGAATGACATCCTTCGATTTATTTGTAGGATGTACATTGCTACATAATTTCAATAGACGCATTTAGATAATTTTTTAGCTCAGTTTTCAGTTTATTTATGGATAAATTCCGGGTACTGCAAAAGGTCATGGTTACATTAACTTTAAATAAAATTTATGTATTCATAAGATGCATTGCAAATCAAAATTTAAAAACTTTTTTATTTTTGGCGGTCGGACGAAATTGGACAGATGCAAGATATATCCGTGGTAACACTTTATGACTATTTTTCACAAAAGCATAATGGCTTAGCTAACCTGAATCTGTCCAAACTAAATTATCTGAAAATTAGTTAGAAAAACGGCTTATTTATTATTCAGTCATTACTATGAGCAATGATATACAATGAATTTTAAGATATATAAATCGAAATACGGCTTTCCTACGTTGATGACTGGCATTCTGGCTATAATTTTTAGCGCGAATACTAGACGTTGATAATGAGACTGTAATCGATAATGATTTTATTATTTGTGCTGATTAAATACTTTCGTAACACAAATAAGCGTCGACCACCGGTTAACGTAGCTTCACATTATAGTGAAATGTAAATATATGAAGATATCGCGAACAATTTGTATGAAGGACAAATTCAACGTATCTGGATTTTTGACGAGTATGGTACCCATTGAATCCTTGCCTCATTAAGAGTTCAACGAGGTATATTTTGCCTCTCTCGGAATTGTCGTTTTCGTGGTAAAGCTGTTTGAAAAATCGTTGGTTTTCAGGTGGAATTGTTTCATCCTGATTATCTCGGGTAAGGGGTCGACTTCGTTCAAATTTAAGGGGACTGTAGTGCTAGCCTAGGCCGATCACATAAGCTATCAAGTACGTCTGGATGTTGTATTAGGAAAAAAAATTCTCTGACATAACGCCTGCGCGCATCAGCAAACCTGACGGTTTAGGGCTCCATAGGAAGGCGTAGGCTCGGTACTTCCTAAAAATATAAAAACGGCACTGGAGGGTCTATTGGCAATAAGAGATAGGGCAATTTCTAAAATGTCACCTAGTGCTCCAAAGAACTTTCGACCCGTTGTCGACCTTTCATTTTTTTACCTTAGATTTATTCCAATGATAATTTTCCCGACTTTACTTCTTACATAAAATGCGATTTTGGTAAACTTTTATGAAGCAGCTGAGTTTGTGCTTGGTTGAATGCGTGTGATAAATGCTCCTCGGACCTTGGGCTACATTATGGAACAGTTTGTTGCACCAAGAAAACTAAATTCACCGCAGCGAGTCACTAAAGTACCCGATGGTCACTTTTTACCAGAAATTATCGCTTTCATTTTGTCCGATGTTTTTTTAAGAAAAAACCTATTTAAAATGGTTGGTAATCTGTTATATACATCGATGACAAAAATAAATGATGAACTATATACAATGTTGTTTTATAGCAAGAATAAATGTTACAAATTAACGAAGTAAAAGATTTTATTTCGAACACTCTCAAACAATGGAAGTGATAGATTAAATGACTATTTTGGAACTTTATTACTTTATTAATTTGCTCAGAGCTTTCAACTTTTAATAATAATTGGAAACGACGTTGCAACTCAATAACTAACTGAACGTGTGTTGTTCAACGAACTTACCACTATCATCCACATAAAATTGCATGTAATTCAAACATCAGAGAAAACATTTTTTCGTCAGTGAAAAGTTAATAGTTGTGGTGTTCTCTTGTGACGTTTGTTGATCCGACGAGAAGTTGAGCTCATTCATCATGCTATTCATTTTTATTTTTCTTCCGAGCAGATCCAACATTTTTTTTATTTCCTGCACCATGCGAAAGATGGCCATTACAAAAAGAATATTTTCTGTTAATTTTACGTAAATTCCTTTGTGACAATCCATTTTTGCATGCGGCAGGCAATAAGCCATAATCATAGCACTGAACAGTTTCGCTTGTTTCGCTGGCTCCAGATCTCGTTTTTTCAACGGGTTTTGAAAGGTTGTGTACGAGCAAGTTGGATCTATGGAAACGGGATCGTGAGTGCATCGTGAAGGTTTCTGTTTTTTTTTGACTTTTTGTTTGTTTGCTTGAATGTTGACTGAATTTTCACTGTTTTCTTGCTACGTTTCGGGGTTTCCTTCACAGTAGCTTTCCGTTTATGCCCAAACATTCCATCAGTAGATGGCAAATTTTCATTGTAAATTTTTAATGCTCGTTCAATCGAAAATTTACTGCTGACTTGGGAAGGGATCAAGGGAAACAACTGATGATGGCTGGATCACGCTAGCCTCAGACCGCCACTGAGTCCCGAGGTCGAAACAGCGGCTTCATTGTTTTCACTTCAAGTGATCCATGTGGGAGACATTTTACCTGTGAATTCTTGTTCGCCTGTTTCATTTTTTGTAGATATTTTTTTTGTAAACGTTTTGACTGTGATTTCTTAAGAGTTTGCTCGTAGACACTGCAGCTTAAGTTGCTTGCGTTTACAGGCATTTCAGCTTCTTGAATTTATAGGCATTTCAGCCACTTTCAATACCTCTTGGTAGGCATTTCAGCTTTTCAGTTTGTTCTTTTCGAATCTTTTCGAAGTTTTTAGTGTAATAGCCTCGCGCTGTGGGTGAGTTCAACTGTTGCATTTAGTCCGTTGCTAAATCGTAACGTAAAAAAACCCGGCGCTGGCCTTTCTGTTCAGTGCTACGCCAGAATACATTGAATGCTGCTACGTAATTCATTCATTCTACACTTGTCGAAAAGACATCGAACGTGTTGCTCAAGAAACACAACTGTGAGTTTGTTGAGTAATGAACTTTTACAAAATACAACGTAACAATGTATATTGCAGCATCTCATGGAAATAATTCAAAAACCATCTTTGTAATTTCCAAATTTTTTCACAAAATCATCTTCAATTTCAAATGGGTGGATAGAAATCTTCAGATTTTTTCTATCAGAATTATACAAACAATTTTATATATTCTATGCTATTCGCTATTCGAAGAGATCCTCTGAACAACCCTGCAATAATTTATTTTAATACACAAATCGACTGTTACGCAAACAAAAATTGTTATACCCTTACATTATACAAACGACAATGCCATCGTCCATTCCATTAAAAAAACAAAAATGAAATACGTAATTAGATATTCCATTATCTTTTGCATAACAAGAGCACGGATAACGTGTTCGACATAAAAAAATATTAGCTCCGTTGACACCTGAAAGAAAGTCACATTTTTACGAAGCGTTCTGTTGTTGATGTAGTACTTGAAGTAAAGTTGCACACAAAGAACACCAACGTTTTTAAGCAAACACAATTTCTCTTTATAGCACCTTACAGACTTGCAGTATTCAACAAAGTAATAATTTGAAATTCATGAAATTCACTTTGTGACCGATATCAAGCTTACTGACTTGTTGAGCAGAGGAAACTAGGTCGAATAAAAGTTCTTCAAATCAGGGACTATTTTTGGGAAAACCTTTTCCATAATTTCTTGAATATCCCCTCATTTTCCTAGATTTTCCCGAAAAATACTTTTAGGAAAACTTGCAAAAACAAATCGGAAAATTGAAAATGTGGGAAATGAAGGAAAAATTGACAAAAGTTTTCCCAAAAAATGTCCCTGCTTCAAATTATTTACTATTTTAAAACAATCGAAAAATTTGTTCGAAAATCGAGACATATTTGAGTATAGGTATTGAAACAAGGGCATTGCAATTTATCTGAAAACCAGAGTCTAATTCGATTAATGGATCAATTTGTCAGACTTAGAAAGATAGAGAGAAATTTTTAAATTACACGAATGTTACATTTTATCTATATTCTCTATCGTTACAAACATCGTTTGATGTGTCATTCGTTGCAAGAATCGAAGTTAAGACAGGTGTATATTTCGTCGTTCAGAAACCGTTGATGGAAGAACTATATATCATGTACATGGCAGTTAATCACACAAACCAACAAGATTCTTCCGATGTCACCAAAAACAAACAACAAATTTACTAACGAAGACCATCATAGCATAATTGCGCATAATTGATGCCTTAATTGGTTTATTAATTTGAAATTAGATAGCTGTGTGCCATTGGCAATATTTTAATTAGAAATAAAAATCGATTTCTACCTGAACACATCCCCATTCAGCATACAGCAAATAATATCATAACATATGGAATAGTATATACACATGCAAAGCTGACGATGTAATAATATTTTCAGAAATGTTGCAACATCACTGAGTAAATTTAGCCCATCAATCCGACACATATTCTAATTTTCCATATATCAATTTCTAAAATAGTCTGGTGTTTATTGGTGGATATATCTGAAAATATATCATGGCAGAATCAATCATCGGCTATTGTTGCTTCAACATTAATGGATTTATTTGGTGTACGGTTTGTTCGTTCGATGCATTAAAATTTATGTGTGCCACATTTCAATGAGCATTTGAATTTGTTCGATAATTTTTCATAACGCAAAAAAGTGACACAAATAAATCTCTTCAGCTGTTAAAAATGATTTCAGATCAGATAGAGCAGGTACTTGGACAAAGGAGCTTCAGCTAGAGTCCGATCTCTGGGTGATAAGAAGTTGAACCAAGAGTAATTCGGGTAGGAACAAGGTAACTAGTCGAAGCACATTAACACTCTATTTGGGTAATTCGTTGTTTCAATTTCGCCAATAACTTCACTTAACACATCGATAATGATTCTGATCGACTGGAATAAAAAGCAGGGGAGGCGGTGCCGTACACTACGACTATCGAATCAGATAGAAACAATTAATATGAAATACAAGTAGATCATTGTCAATCTGTTCGGTACTGACATATAACTTACATGCTAGGCTAGAAGAATTTGGTGGAGTGAAGTTGCTGCACATTCCTTCTATTCCGTAACAATAAGATACAGAACATGGCAGCAGTTTGCTGCTTACACGGGTAGTCATCTGTTATTAATAGCAACGGGGAAAATGAACGATGTGCTCAAGCTCAAATTTATATATCAAAATATAAGGACAGATTAATGAAGTAAAAGATTTTGTATTAAAAAACATGTTTCAACAAATAAAGTAATAGCTTCAACGATCATAGAATTATATACGTGACGTTTGTAAGAGGTTGTGGCATTAAATCTAGCATCGAAACAGTAGTAAAACAAAAACGAAACCATAGCACTGTCAAGCACCGAAGCTGACTTTGACTTCGGTCCTTGAGAGTGCTATTGCGAAACCATACGGGGGAAAAATGAAAAATGTTTTTGATGTGAAAGACTCACTCTGTTTCTTATTCGAAAGAAATTGGTTGGAACTTTGTCATATTTTGTTCACGTAAAACGCAAAGACCAATTTAAAAAAATTGAAACTCGTCGAGAAAAAGCAAGAATATGATGATATGGGTGAAAAGAAATAAAGTGGTTGGGAAAGAAGCGAATTGGTAGTGAGGGATATATTATCCATGCACTTTCATCTAATTAAGTGCTTATAAGTAACTTCATTTGGTGCACTTACATACTCATATATGCATTGGACTATGTGGAGTCTGCTAATTATTCAGCAGTGTTCAATGTTTGTTTTGATGAAGTGAAAAATTTTCATTTTGCGCCCTTGATGTAGCTTCAACCCTCTTAAGCGTACAATGATTAGTTATTCCATTTAGTTCAAGAAAGTGTTTGTTACAAAATGAAATAATTAAAAAATTCCTAGGGATCAAAGTGGCAGTTCATTTGAAAGTGCAGAAGCCAAGCAAATTAGTATTATGACCGGCTTTATATCAATTAACATCGGGACTACATACCAAAGTGTAATGAAAATAAAGCACCGTTGACTTGCATATATAGTTTCAGCTATATGTCCAATCCCAAACCATCCAGACTGTGAAAAAAATAATGTTCAGAATATGGTTCAAAAACTATGTTACATGGGAAAAAAGCCATTTATGTCGGGAACGTAAAACTCTTAGCTTATGAGTATTCATCAAATTGTAAGGTTGTGTATGCTTTACATCCATCCGCCAGTTCATCGTACCACTCGCGTATGCAAATCTAACGCTATATTCGGTTTACTTGAAATTTATATCAGGTTTCTAGCACAACATCCGACTATTATGAAGAACTAAAGTTCTCTTATAAAAGGAATCAGGTAGAAGACACTTTTGTACGTGTATACCTTAATTCGTTCGTCTATAATCCTATGCCCGCATACTGTGAGTATTGGGGGAGGGCGAATACGAGAAAAGCAATAAATGACACCGACTTAAGAACTTATAAATGCCGCAGAAAATACCAAAAATTCCTCTCACATACTTTTTGCATATTATTCACATACCGCCGTAGAAGACAATGAAAGGACTTTATTAAATCGTGTTGGAATTCTCTTTAACCCAATTTTATCATATTTTTTTTTGCCATCTTCTCCGTTTAATGATCATTTATTCATATTGCAGAAGAAAGTATAATTTACACTATGAAAACCAAAAATTTACTTGGAACGAGAGAATGGGGTGGGAGGATGATGATAGTTCAGTTTGAGCGGTTCAGATGTGTTATACAGATTCTGTACGATGGTAGGCAATTGAGACAGTACTTTATGGTACTATATTACACGAGCATTTATATATATAAAAAAAATATCTCTGTAGGTAGAGAATAGTCCAGTTCAGACAAAAAAAAAGTTTCGAGTTGTATCGAGGCACATCATCTAATTGTTTCCTATGATCTAGTAGAACAATTTTGTAGAAGATAGTATTAAAAAAATTTCACTCTCCGGGCTGCGCAAAGAATTTGCATTTTCTTATAATTCGCTAAAAGTGAACATTTTTAGCGAATTCTAAGAAAATGTAATTTCTTTGCGCAGCTCGGAGAGTGAAAATTTTTACACAGTTTCTTTTACAAAATTGTTCTACTAGATCATAGGAAACAATTAGATGATGTGCCTCGATACAACTTGAAACTTTTTTTTTGTCTGAACTGGACTAGTAGAGAATGTTGTGCTGGGGGTGAATATTTTGTATGGGTTGTATCCTACCAAAGCTTAAAAAGTTATACAGCATGTGTTACAAAAAGATTGTGTCGTGATATGGAAACAGAATTGTATTATTCAACGAACGAGATTCATTTTTCACATTATACTAATTAAAGTTATTTTATGGGGAATTGGGCTATGAGTAGATTTAATTAATATAAATTTGAGTGTAGAGTATCTGCTTCAAATAAAAAAAAAAAAATCAGAAAAATGTGAAGCGAAACAAAAACTTTTTTTTCAGCAAAATCAATAACTAACTAATTGATTGGAGTTAAGTTTGAGGTAGGTATATGTTGGGGATAATGTGTTAAATAATAAATATCACTGTCGGTCGGTGATAGTTTAGAGGAAGCAATTTCTGGTCGTTGCCGGGGGGATTGGTTAGTGCGTTCCGTTTCGAAAAGTTTTATTGATTTCCTGTTGTATTTTTTAAACCAGCATTTGATTTGTAACAGACCAAAACATAAATTAAAATTTGAAATTGCGACCCGTGTCAGTGTTATTAACGGAAAAGATCATGTCTATCAATAGTTTGCTTTGAAATTGCCAGTGTGGTATCACACTTTTCGAGAAAATTTATATTTATTGGAGCGGTTAGGTCACAGGTGTCACAGAATTCGCATACAAGTCACTACCTCATAAGGCCACGGTTTGAAATCAATGTCATTAATTTTGACACTACCTAAATTGAAAAGGTTTGTTATGTCAAAGCTGAAATACAGCCAAAGATACGAAGTACATAGTAATACTAAGTACGTTAATTCCCAATAGTTATCGACTTCGAACTAGCATACTTACAATGTGGGAACAGGATGAACACTTCCGAATTACGATAGTTTTAACTTCACAACAGCCTGTTCCTATGGTATCAAGTTGAAATTGAGAGTCACACACAGGTGCTGGATTCACTTTAACGAAATCAGTTTAATTTAACACAAGTCTGACCTCTTTCTTTAAAATTTTAGAATTTAAGACGGCAGACTGGTGTCAAGTTACTTAGTACTGGCATTTGATGTAATGGGATCCTGCCTGTAAATTGGCGTATCCAATTTTTGTCACCAGACTGTTTCTAGATCCTGCAAGGATACAGGCAGTGCATATTTCAGTCAGCTTATAATGAAGATATTGAAATGTAAAAATAGAATCATTTTTTGTTGAAGTGTCTGTCGTGCATGACATAGTTCTTACACGACAGAGCTTTCAATAAAAAATACTATTTCTCTACTCAGTGACAAAATGAGACACTTTCGTTGCCTTTTTTAGAAAAAATGTTGTATGCAACGCGGTGATAAATGCTTTTTTAGGCACACAAAGTGGCATTGTCACACTCAACCCTAAAGTGGTTTATCGATAGCGTATATTCCTACTACAATCTTTATGTTGCATTAACATCTTAATTTAGTATTTAAATTTTTACAATATGTTATAGTTATAACCGAGATGATGGGTACTTGTACTCTGGGAAGTCCTACCACTCTACCTAGGTCCTAACTAAGTAAATTTAAAACTTCTCATGTATTAATTAAGGATCCTTCAGAGTTATTCTTCGAACAGAAATTCTACAGAGATTACTGTAATTTGATCTTGCAGCCACACTATAACATAAATGCAAAATTTAGCATACCCAGATAAAGCAAATAAATTCTATCACAAAGATGCTACTTGTAAAATGTTCTAAAAATGTTGAGGCAAAAGAAGTGGTTTAGCGTTTGATGTTTCAAATTGCATGTGTGTGTACAGTTGTTACGAAATTTTGTTTCACAATCTGAATTCCATCTAAAAGCCAATGAACACAAGTTTTTTGCTTACTTAATACAAGGATGCAACATTATGACGTCATTTAATTAGTTTCATTCGTATGATAATCACAATCCGACTAGGCATCTTCGATAATTTATTCGATTGATAACATATCTATATACTGAAAGTGAAAATGTGAAAATGTTTGTCACACTTTGTTCGTTCCTTGATGCCACGATAACTTGAGTAATTCTAAGCGGATTTCCAAATTTTTTTTTTATCGACGAGGAATTAAATCCTTTAGATCAAGTTCGAAGATGGGCTATGAAGGACCGATGATCTTGAAGATATTCCCAAAAGAATTTTTGTCTTGTTGCTTGATTCCACGACTTGAGTAATTCTAAACGGATTTCCAAAAACTTTTTTTTAATCGACGAGGGATTAAATTCCTCAGATCAATTTCGAAGATGAGCTATGAAGGACCGATGATCTTAAATATATTCTCAAAAAAAATTTTGTCTTGTCGCTCGATTCCACGATAGCCTGAGTAGTTTTCGACAGATTTCCAAAAAAAAAATTATTCGACGAGGAATTAAATTTCTGAAGTTAAGTTCGAAGTATAACAGACGGGTGATCTTAAGGATATTCTTAAAAGATTTTTTGAGTTGTCGCTTGATAACACGATAACCCGAGTATTTCTTAACGGATTTCCAAAAACTTTTTTTTTATTCGAAGGGTAATTAAATTCCTGAGGTTATTTTCGAAGATGGGCTATAAAGGACGGATGATCTTAGAGACATTCTTGAAAGAATTTTTGTCTTGTCGCTTGATAACACGATAACTCGAGTAATTCTTAACGGATTTCCAAAAACTTCTTTTTATTCGAAGGGGGATTAAATTCCTGAGGTTAATTTTGAGGATGGGCTATAACGAACGATTGATCTTAGAGATATTTCCAAAAGAATTTTTGTCTCGTCGCTTGATAGCACGATAACTTGACTAATCCTCAACAGATTTAAAAAAAAAAATTATTCGACTAAGAATGAAATTCGCGAGGGTAACCAGATCATCTGTCTACTTATCATATGGAGTAGTTTTCGACAGCTTTCCAAAAACGTTTGTACTGAAATTACTCGTTAATGGAAATACTGGAGTAATAATCCGTGATTTATTCCGAAAAAACTTGCTGTCTATGCTGTCTTGGCTAGGGAAAAAAATGAACGAGTGTGAACTTTGCGGCCAGAGCGAAGAAAGGGCCGTAATCACACGAGTTGCATACCTTATTCATAAGCAAATAGGGCCAATTTTCAGTAGAACATCGAAAATATTTGCAGTTTAATTTGAAACATTCAGCTACGCTGTTTCGATTGACAACTTTGTCGAACGAAAATATTCCCTTAGAATTATTTCCTGAGAAAGTCTTATAATCTAGAAAAATTCAACGAGTGCGAACTTTGCCAGAGCGAAGCGAGGGCCGTATCCATCCACACGAGTTTAAATTTATTTAAGAGTTTGGCAAGAAATACATCCTCATTCCAGCGTCTTTCAGCTATCAGTCAGTCAGTCAAGGGACCTGACCCACTCATAGGCCTAGTGGGGCCTAGTTTACTAAGTATCGATTATCAATATTTTCAAAAAAAAAAAAATGAGCATCATTCGAACGCTTCATCGATAATGGATTAATATTGATGTATAATCGTTAAATATCGACAGATAGCTCGATAAATATTGACTGATATCAGATATTGTCGATATTGTAAATTTTATCATCAATTAAGATATTTTTCAATGAATATGCCTGAGTACGACAAGTATACCGTTGAGTATCGCAAGTGAAAAGAATGAAATGTAGTGTATTGGAATCGCTGGAAGTTATACTTTCGTAGCTGTACTTGTCGGAAAAGATCCATCTGCGTTAAATTAATTTATTTAATTGATGACTACAGTTTCATGTTTATCACAGGACTTGCCAATACTAAGCTGCATACCCTACTCCTAGACCATAAGAAAATTAAGCTTAGCTGGTTAATAGACTGGAACAAGCAGGAAGTAATGTTCAATGTTGACAACGCATTTTCGGCCAAAAACAAATGGTTTTCGTTTGGATTTTCCAAAAGAGGCGATATGGAACAATCGGACTTATGCTTATTTACAAAAGAGAACGACATTTTCGATGTAGCTGTTGTGAGTAGAATATCTGGAAATTTTCCTCTCATTTCCTTAAATCTAAAACCTTAAACCGCAGGACGCTTACGTTGGTGATGATGGAAACATATACAAAGATGTGCAACAAGATTGTCACGTGTTACGTATGGACGACAAATCAGTTGCCTTTAAACGGAAGTTCAGCACTTGCGATCCACAGGATTTTGATTTTCATGTGATTGATTGAAATTAATTGACAATTTTCGCTTTCTACAATAATTTCGATTGCGTCCAATAGGAAGGAACCATGTATGTGTTGTGGTCGCAAACAAATGATACTGTCAACTTCTCTCAAAACTCAGAAGCCACGCCACAAACTAGCATCATGAAGGAAAACTTCTCCACACAGCATAGAAAATCATCAAGTCTTAACACTAGTGGAATGGTTATGGGGCAACTGTTACGGGCAGATAAATTGGAAATACCGGAGAAGTTGATACTTAAACGATAATTTCGGTGAGCGGGTCCGTAAAAATCTTTAAATTTGTTTCAGGAACGTCGAAGAAGTGACCATTACGTTAAATAAAATAAAAGTTCCAGCCAAGGACACGACGTACTGGTGCCGAATTCAAAAATTGGACGATTTTGTCAAACGAAAGCATCACATCGTTCAGGTTCACATTGAAAAATCCAAAGACATTCCGTTCTATCTTTCTGATATCTATCGTAATTCCAATAGTTCGAACCAATCATAACCAGTCCATCGATTGTTCATCATATGGAAGTATTCCATTGCGAGACGGATGTCGACGTTGATATACCACTGTATGAGGGCAATTGTGACGATTTACCAACTGAAGCGAAAGTTTGTTCTCGGGTGATTTCGTTGTGGGCTATGGGAGCCAGTACGTTCACATATCCGAGACAAGCCGGCTTACCGATTGGAGGACCAAGCTATAATCCATACATTCGATTGGAGGTTCATTTTAACAATCCGGATATTTTGGACGGTATGTAACCATAGCCACAGGTCTCACGGTGATCCGATGCAGATGAACCTGGATTTCCAAATTTTAGGGATTGTTGATAGCTCCGGAATGAAAATTAAAATAATCTCGGAATTGAGAGAATTCGATGCTGCTATAATGGAACTTGGTCTTGAATACACTGATAAAATGGCGATTCCACAAGGACTAACCGCTTTTCCATTAAGTGGCTACTGTATCTCGGATTGCACCAAAGCTGTGAGTATTGCGTATGGCTGTGCCACAAATGTTATTTTCTTACGGGAATGGATTAACACAAAATATTTTCAACAGGCACTACCATCGGATGGCATTACAATATTTGGTTCGCAGTTACACACTCATCTGCGTGGCGTCCGCATTCTAACTAGACATTTTCGAGGAGCTACAGAACTGCTACCGGTCAACCGCGATGATTATTATTCTCACCATTTCCAAGAAATACGCACGTTACGCTACAAGCCGAATGTCCTACCGGTAAAAGTTTATCGAATGTTTTGATTACATTGATCAATATTGCAATATTTCAAACAGGGAGATGCATTGGTAACAACTTGTTATTATACCACTGAGGGATACAATCAGACAGTGCTCGGTGGTTTTGCCATTAGTGATGAAATGTGCGTCAATTACATTCAGTATTACCCAGCTACCAAATTGGAAGTGTGCAAGAGTTCGGTATCCGAAAAGACCCTGGAAGATTACTTCAACTACATGCACAAGTAAGGGGCAATACGCTTCGACAAATCCTTAAAGACGATTCTAATCGCCAATTTCTGTTGCTTAATTAGTAAGGAGCACCAAAAAAGCATTCAAATCGATGGTGCAAGATCGGACAATTATCGCTCAATTGAATGGACAAAAAGTCGCGTCGACGAACTGTGGACCATGTACACACAGGAACCGTTGAGCATGCAATGTAATCGTTCGGACGGCTTCCGTTTCGATGGCTTTGAATGGGAAGGCAGCAATGTAACTCCCGTAACATTGCAGATACCAGTGCAAAGTGGAAAATGTGAAAATTATAATCCGTTCGGTGTAATACCCCTCGAGCAGGGAAAGTGTGGATTTTTGGGCGAATGTATTTATTGAAGGAAAATGTGTTTTTTTATGTTTACATCTTGATCTTGTTCTCCTTGCTCTGCCGCTGATGTACTAATATCAAAGTATCAAAATCGTCTGAAAGACCCAGAGAACAATCAGATGTTTGAGAATCGTCCGGCAATGCTTAGACCATTCAATCAGAAACGAATGTTTCATCTTTTTCAAAAATATCAGAGTCGTTCAATTCGAATTTAAGAGTGGCAGAGCAACGAAACAATTAATAATGCCAATCCTTTGATAATGCCGATCTTGGTCAATATTTTTACGGAAGGTAAATCTATTTCGCATCAAATATTGTATAAGAGAATCGTTGCCGGATTATGTCTTCCGGCAAATTATATGGACACAGTCAATAGGTCAAACTGTTGAATATTGACCAAGTGAATGTTTTGCGGCTTCATCAACGTAACATTTATCTAATCCATCCCTGTTTTGTTTTGTTGTTGTACATAGAAATGGATTGAATTGAATAAAGCTTTATTAGATTCGACAATAAAATGAATGTTGACCCGAATTCATTGAGTTTAACTAATAAAATTTTGCAGATCGACCAACGGGTAACGGTTACCCCTCCTCAATCATATATTCGAAATCCAAGGCGGATTGCAATTGATTGGTGGATATAATGAGCCCCTTAAACTCAACAGGCCTTGGTTCAACGGAACTGGTCGCGGCTTCTCGTGGGCTGTCTTCAACCACATCTTATGCTTTTCCAACGACATACTTCTTTGCAGTTCTCTGGCCTGTTCTTGTTCGCGAGCCTCTTTCTGTTCTTTTGCCCTGATAACTTTTTTCTTTTCCAATTTTTTGGTTTTCCACGCATCGAAATTCAATTTTGTTTGATCAGCCTTCGTTTCGGTGAAAAATGTCGTTTTCTCCGCAGTTTCGTTCGGATTTTGATGCTCCACCGACGACTGTTCCTTTTCCACCTTCTTTCGATTCAACCATTCAACCAGTTTCTTCTCTCGAATTATTTGTTGTTTTTGTTCCTCTTTTTCTTTTTCTTCTTTGAGCCTTTGTTCGGCTAAAAGTGCTTCTTTTCGCTGTTTTTTCTTCAAATTTCTGAATCAAAATTTTTGGTTTGAATTAAAATGTTGTATTCGTTAGCAAAGCAGTTCATGGGGACCACCTACAGTTTCCCCTCCAGCCAATTGTTAAACGCTTCTTTTTTCAGTTGATCCAATCGCTTCAAAAACTCTGTGTCCGGTTTGTTTATATTGTATGTTAAGCATCCAACATCATCAGGACTCGATGGTCGGGATGACGATATATCTAAGTGAAACATTGCAAATTCCATGGAGCCATCATCGATTGACGTTTTATTATCCTCATCATCTTTAAAATAAAAGCTGCGAATCCCTGTGCTGATGTCAATGAAGAAAATTATTCAGTTTTTCAATGTTTTTCTTTTTAAAAAAATACTTGTCTGAATTAGAGGTTTCCTCGCTACTACCTCTACCCATTTGAGAACAGAATCTGGCGGTTAGTTCATCGTCTGAAGAGGACTCCATTCCCAAGATGTAAAAAATGTAGACGAAACAAGTCAAATAAAAAGCAAAATAAATTTAGTTCAATTGGATGAATGACTGCTGCGATTACCCTTGTCGCTATAGTGGAGGTCCATACAGAAAAAATCGTGCATTTAATGATAAAAGCTTTCAATTTTTACCATCGTTAAATATTCAATTTCTGAGTGTTTTTGGATATGGTGACCAAAAAATACCACACTCCTACTCCCCATTTCCCCCCTTCGAAATATTCAGTGTATAGGAAACTTTGGCGAATTTTTGTGAAGCCGCCATTGAAGCTACATAGTTGATATTAGACTCAAATCAGAGTGGGGTATTTTTTGGGCACCATAACCAAAAACACTCAGAATTTGAGTATTTATCGATGGTAAAAATTTCACGCTTTTATCATTAAATGCACGATTTTTTTGCTTTTATATGAACATGGACCTCCACTACTATGACAAGAGTTATTCTTGTCGAATATCATACCAATAAAAAAATTATCAATTACAATGAAGAATTTTTCAAAGTTCTGAACTATTCCCTGTGTTTCAGGACCTTGGAGCTTTCAACCAACTTATTACCTATCACGGCCGGCAAGCACAATACACCAGTGTAATATAAATTCTTCTCTCTCTTTTTGTGTATTAGTCAAAGTAATAAAATACACAACTGACAGAGACTACGGCTTGTTTTCCGAATGTGTGTGATGTGTACTTTTTTGATCTTAGTATTTTCAACAGATTCACAGAAAATCTTTTACTTTTTGGACAATACTTCAATAGCTTTAACATCTATTTTGCTTTAAAAGTATACATTAACCCTGACTCCATCTCCTGGATCATTGTCGTCACTGTCGATAGCAGATGACTTAGTCGCCCGTTAACCATTCCACTCGACAGTGTAAATGAAATGCGAACTTCCAGTTACGTGCTTTGTTTGTACGTAAATAATGAATTTTTTGTCTGTGCTTCTATTACAGGGTGACGTCTGTCAAATTTCGGCATGAATTTGTGTTGCAAACGATTTGGACATCACGACTAATTTTCTTCAGCACTTTCTTCCACAAATAAAAACAGACTCATTTTATCACAAATCAGTTTATTTATTACACGAGAAGATTTTAAGAGGCTTTAAAGTCGTGATGTCCAATTCGTTTGCAACAATTTGCTTCATCTGGTTCTCTACCACACCCGACAAAAGTACTTATACAAGTGAAACGATTGCACGCTTATAATCACGCATCAGCAGTTTTGTTTCCGTTAGTAAACCAGCTGAAAAACAGCTGAAGCAAATTTGTGTTTTAATTTCACTGACACCCACTGCATTGAATTGGCATAAAAGAAACCTAAAAATTGAATGGAAATTGCAGAAAATAGGTCGATTCAGATGGTCATGGTGAAACAAATTCCATTTTGCTAATGTGTGCGCTTATGCAAATTTGACGAAAAAAATGTGAGGCGAAGCCGAGTTAATATGTTAATAAACGGATTTATTTAAAAAAAAAAGGTTGAAAAACATGTCGTAGTTTCCAGCTAATGACCGAGTTAGGTACAAGATTTCATTTACGGCAGTGGGTTGTCTTTTGAACAGTTTTCGTTCAACTTACATGACTGAGAAAGTCTACCAGTCTACCTTAATCGAATCATCAAATACTTACTGTTAAGCTTTACGAAGCGACCCAAGATAGATAAATAGATAGAGACAGTTAGGAACCTTTTTCTTTGTGAAATGAGCTTTTTCTTTACAAATGTTTGTATACAAAGGGGAGCTTTGTGTTTGACGGTGAGTGGAAGTGGAGTTATTTTGTAAAACGTTAAACGAAATGCCGTTTCTGTAATTCTGTTTATTTCTGAGTTGTTTCTTTTTGTTTTTATAAATATTCGACGGTATATTTAGATAAATTTCCATTTTTCTTTTTAGTTGTTCTCTCTTAATATAAACAATTTTTTTTAATTCAATTAACTATTTCTCTGACTAAAATGATTTTATTGAAACAAAAAAATTTTTACTCCTTCTTAGTTCTTCATTTGTCATCCTAAAAATGCTGCACTTATGTTTATTTTAGGTATTTTCTTCAACGTGCTCTTTACTTGCATCTCATAATTTTTTTTTCTATTTTTTTTTCTATCATTTTTCTTTAAAGATTAATTTTGTTTTAAATTTAAATTTAACGAGTTGGTATTGTAAGTGTCAGTTAGGTGTATATCAATAACTTTTATATCTTTGTTATTAGAAAAAATATATTTCTTTCTCTCTCGCTTTCATTTTTTTAATTTTAATTTTTCACATTAAATATAAATTTTCTGGTTTTCATTTATTTACTTTTTTTTATTAAATATTTTTATCTTGTTTTTAACTTACTATTACATAAAAGGGTTTTCAGATTTTCAAATAAATTTTTATCTCTTTTTTTCAATTTATTTTATTTATTTGCATGTTCTAAATTCAAATTGACTTTATCACATTTTCTGATTTTTCTTCTTCTTTTATTTTAAACTCTAAAATCTTTAGTTATGGTCAGGTTACTCCCTCATTGACCCGCCGGCAATTTCAAATTTTCTCAACAAAATCTTAATACTGATAGAACAAAAGTACAAAAGTGCGTACAATATGTATTCTGTTAGGGAGGTGACCCATTTACAAAGTTAAATTATTACTACTTTTGAAAAGACAGACGGTTCAAATCAGCAATAGTGCAAATTCTGCATTTATAACATTTATACGAACAAAATGAATTTACCGACTCCTACAGTTTACATTCATTCATCACATATACCATCATTCATCGAAAATTATATGGATTATCGATGTCGTTACAAATCTAGTAGTCCGATGAGTCCGATTCATACATCATTCATCATCCGCTTAGTATTCATTATTGTTGGTTTTTCTATTCTAAGCCGTTTGGCAATACGTGTAAAATATAAAAAATAAAAAAAATTTGGTGTGCAGGAGCTGTGTAGTTGCTGAGCCACAATTATCATCGAACATACAAGGTAAGTTTACTAATTCTATTATTTTCTAGAATCCACCAAAACTTATCCTTTCAACAACGTGTGTTTCAATAATGTTTTAGTCAAATAGCAATAGTGCTATACTGACTTCAAAATTGTAATAAAAAAATCAATTAGAGTGTGCAGATGAGAATATTAAATTTATTGAAGTGAACAATGTAAAAATAACCTAAAAATGAGATTTACAGAGACACGTTGGTCTCACAAACCGCCATTTTTTTTGTAAAATATCGATTACACCCGTCAATCGCTTAGAATATTTTGATTTTGTAAACTGTGATTGGATTGTATTTTATGTATGATTTCGTATCTGCGGTTGCGACCAGGTCTCTAACAGTTACATCTGAAAACTCTGTGGATTGTGAATAACACACAAAACAACCGAAACAGCAAAAGTTGTTTTTGCCAGTTGTATCGATTAAAAACAACGAAATCTAAAAAATATTTCCCGATAGTAAATCAACCCTTCTCCTTGGAGTATCTATGGAAGTAGATAGACCACCTTCTTGCAAATAGCCAAAAATTATTCTAACCGAAAAATCTCGATTGTATTGCGCTCTCCATACGAGACGTGAATTTTCTAAAATATTTCCCGATAGTAAATCAACACTTCTCCTTGGAGTATCTATGGACGTAGATAGACCACCTCCTTGCAAATAGCCAAAAATTATTCTAACCGAAAAATCTCGATTGTATTGCGCTCTCCATACGAGACGTGAATTTTTAAAAATATTTCCCGATAGTAAATCAACACTTCTCCTTGGAGTATCTATGGGAGTAGATAGATCACCTCCTCGCAAATAGCCAAAAATTATTCTAACCGAAAAATCTCGATTGTATTGCGCTCTCCATACGAGACGTGAATTTTTAAAAATATTTCCCGATAGTAAATCAACACTTCTCCTTGGAGTATCTATGGAAGTATATAGACCACCTTCTCGCAAATAGCCAAAAATTATTCTAACCGAAAAATCTCGATTGTATTGCGCTCTCCATACGAGACTTGAATTTTTAAAAATATTTCCCGATAGTAAATCCACCCTTCTCCTTGGAGTATCTATGGAAGTAGATAGACCACCTCCTTGCAAATAGCCAAAAATTATTCTAACCGAAAAATCTCGATTGTATTGCGCTCTCCATACGAGACGTGAATTTTTAAAAATATTTCCCGATAGTAAATCAACACTTCTCCTTGGAGTATCTATGGAAGTATATAGACCACCTTCTCGCAAATAGCCAAAAATTATTCTAACCGAAAAATCTCGATTGTATTGCGCTCTCCATACGAGACTTGAATTTTTAAAAATATTTCCCGATAGTAAATCCACCCATCTCCTTGGAGTATCTATGGAAGTAAATAGACCACCTCCTCGCAAATAGCCAAAAATTATTCTAACCGAAAAATCTCGATTGTATTGCGCTCTCCATACGAGACGTGAATTTTTAAAAATATTTCCCGATAGTAAATCAACACTTCTCCTTGGAGTATCTATGGAAGTATATAGACCACCTTCTCGCAAATAGCCAAAAATTATTCTAACCGAAAAATCTCGATTGTATTGCGCTCTCCATACGAGACTTGAATTTTTAAAAATATTTCCCGATAGTAAATACACCCTTCTCCTTGGAGTATCTATGGAAGTAGATAGACCACCTCCTTGCAAATAGCCAAAAATTATTCTAAACGAAAAATCTCGATTGTATTGCGCTCTCCATACGAGACGTGAATTTTCTAAAATATTTCCCGATAGTAAATCAACACTTCTCCTTGGAGTATCTATGGACGTAGATAGACCACCTCCTTGCAAATAGCCAAAAATTATTCTAAACGAAAAATCTCGATTGTATTGCGCTCTCCATACGAGACATGAATTTTCTAAAATATTTCCCGATAGTAAATCAACACTTCTCCTTGGAGTATCTATGGGAGTAGATAGATCACCTCCTCGCAAATAGCCAAAAATTATTCTAACCGAAAAATCTCGATTGTATTGCGCTCTCCATACGAGACGTGAATTTTTAAAAATATTTCCCGATAGTAAATCAACACTTCTCCTTGGAGTATCTATGGACGTAGATAGACCACCTCCTTGCAAATAGCCAAAAATTATTCTAAACGAAAAATCTCGATTGTATTGCGCTCTCCATACGAGACATGAATTTTCTAAAATATTTCCCGATAGTAAATCAACCATTCTCCTTGGAGTATCTATGGAAGTAAATAGACCACCTCCTCGCAAATAGCCAAAAATTATTCTAACCGAAAAATCTCGATTGTATTGCGCTCTCCATACGAGACGTGAATTTTTAAAAATATTTCCCGATAGTAAATCAACACTTCTCCTTGGAGTATCTATGGAAGTAGATAGACCACCTCCTCGCAAATAGCCAAAAATTATTCTAACCGAAAAATCTCGATTGTATTGCGCTCTCCATACGAGACATGAATTTTCTAAAATGTTTCCCGATAGTAAATCAACCCTTCTCCTTGGAGTATCTATGGAAGTAGATAGACCACCTCCTCGCAAATAGCCAAAAATTATTCTAAACGAAAAATCTCGATTGTAATGCGCTCTCCATACGAGGCGTGAATTCTTAAAAATATTTCCCGATAGTAAATCAACCCTTCTCCTTGGAGTATCTATGGAAGTAGATAGACCACCTCCTTGCAAATAGCCAAAAATTATTCTAAACGAAAAATCTCGATTGTATTGCGCTCTCCATACGAGACGTGAATTTTCTAAAATATTTCCCGATAGTAAATCAACACTTCTCCTTGGAGTATCTATGGACGTAGATAGACCACCTCCTTGCAAATAGCCAAAAATTATTCTAACCGAAAAATCTCGATTGTATTGCGCTCTCCATACGAGACTTGAATTTTTAAAAATATTTCCCGATAGTAAATCAACCCTTCTCCTTGGAGTATCTATGGAAGTATATAGACCACCTCCTCGCAAATAGCCAACAATTATTCTAACCGAAAAATCTCGATTGTATTGCGCTCTCCATACGAGACGTGAATTTTCTAAAATATTTCCCGATAGTAAATCAACCCTTCTCCTTGGAGTATCTATGGAAGTAGATAGACCACCTCCTCGCAAATAGCCAAAAATTATTCTAAACGAAAAATCTCGATTGTATTGCGCTCTCCATACGAGACGTCAATTTTTAAAAATATTTCCCGATAGTAAATCAACCCTTCTCCTTGGAGTATCTATGGAAGTAGATACACCACCTCCTCGCAAATAGCCAAAAATTATTCTAACCGAAAAATATCGATTGTATTGCGCTCTCCATACGAGACTTGAATTTTCTAAAATGTTTCCCGATAGTAAATCCACCCTTCTCCTTGGAGTATCTATGGAAGTAGATAGACCACCTCCTTGCAAATAGCCAAAAATTATTCTAAACGAAAAATCTCGATTGTATTGCGCTCTCCATACGAGACGTGAATTTTCTAAAATATTTCCCGATAGTAAATCAACCCTTCTCCTTGGAGTATCTATGGAAGTAGATACACCACCTCCTTGCAAATAGCCAAAAATTATTCTAACCGAAAAATCTCGATTGTATTGCGCTCTCCATACGAGACGTGAATTTTTAAAAATATTTCCCGATAGTAAATCCACCCTTCTCCTTGGAGTATCTATGGAAGTAGATAGACCACCTCCTTGCAAATAGCCAAAAATTATTCTAAACGAAAAATCTCGATTGTATTGCGCTCTCCATACGAGACGTGAATTTTCTAAAATATTTCCCGATAGTAAATCAACACTTCTCCTTGGAGTATCTATGGACGTAGATAGACCACCTCCTTGCAAATAGCCAAAAATTATTCTAACCGAAAAATCTCGATTGTATTGCGCTCTCCATACGAGACTTGAATTTTCTAAAATGTTTCCCGATAGTAAATCAACCCTTCTCCTTGGAGTATCTATGGAAGTAGATAGACCACCTCCTCGCAAATAGCCAAAAATTATTCTAACCGAAAAATCTCGATTGTATTGCGCTCTCCATACGAGACGTCAATTTTTAAAAATATTTCCCGATAGTAAATCAACCCTTCTCCTTGGAGTATCTATGGAAGTAGATACACCACCTCCTCGCAAATAGCCAAAAATTATTCTAACCGAAAAATATCGATTGTATTGCGCTCTCCATACGAGACTTGAATTTTCTAAAATGTTTCCCGATAGTAAATCAACCCTTCTCCTTGGAGTATCTATGGAAGTAGATAGACCACCTCCTCGCAAATAGCCAAAAATTATTCTAACCGAAAAATCTCGATTGTATTGCGCTCTCCATACGAGACTTGAATTTTTAAAAATATTTCCCGATAGTAAATCAACCCTTCTCCTTGGAGTATCTATGGAAGTATATAGACCACCTTCTCGCAAATAGCCAACAATTATTCTAACCGAAAAATCTCGATTGTATTGCGCTCTCCATACGAGACGTGAATTTTTAAAAACATTTCCCGATAGTAAATCAACCCTTCTCCTTGGAGTATCTATGGAAGTAGATAGACCACCTCCTCGCAAATAGCCAACAATTATTCTAACCGAAAAATCTCGATTGTATTGCGCTCTCCATACGAGACGTGAATTTTCTAAAATATTTCCCGATAGTAAATCAACCCTTCTCCTTGGAGTATCTATGGAAGTAAATAGACCACCTCCTCGCAAATAGCCAAAAATTATTCTAACCGAAAAATCTCGATTGTATTACGCTCTCCATACGAGACGTGAATTTTCTAAAATATTTCCCGATAGTAAATCTCAACTCAAAACAATTTTATCTAATTTGATAGATTTGTGAGTGTTTCGGAAACACTTGTCATGCGTGAAACCTATTTCATCAAAGTGCTCTTGTTAAATCGCGTACATTTCTTTTGATTTGCTCACATAGTTTTTCAGTCAACCTCGTTGTTAGTTTAATAATTGATTTGGTTACTGGAAAAATGAGTTCGAGAAGTGCGACGGTGAAAAGAAAATTACGATATGAGAGTCGATGTGCAAATAGCTTGGTCAATAGATACAGAAACCGGGAAATGAATTCCTCAATGGTCTGTCACTACATTTTATTCCCTGTGGCTACATCAGCAGTTGGCAAATCGAACGACTTTTTGTTTTACAACTTACAATTATGCTGGAATGATAAGAATTTGATGAAGGACATTCGCTACCAAAAAGTACTTCGCGGACTACATCTGGAGAAAGGTGTAGAGACATCGGACTTGACTAAGTCACCAGAAAGTGGATGGTTTTCAAGTTCCAGAGCGATTCATTTGGAGGCGATAGGAAAAATAATGGGTTACTTTATTCGAATTTTCGCATCATCTGTTGGTGTCGTTTTTGATGGTACATTCGATCCAAGGACATCTGCACCAATCGCCAGTGATGATTTCAATGCATTCGTCCGAAATCTAAAAGACTCCAAAACTGTGTGCCCTGTCGTAGTGAAGCTCGAAATTTCTGCTGAATCAAGTTTCGACGTCACGCCGTTTATCTATTTAAATGAGGATTTGGTACGTCGTATAACCAGTGGGCATGAAATATCAGGAAGCCGGAAATCTAAACTTCTGCCAATCAAGAGTGAGTACCACGATTGGGCATGGCAGCTTCTAAACACACCGGTTTTCGAAGACCGTCGTCAATTACAGAGTAGTGGACCTTGGATTGTACATCAAAGAAGCGAGCTTGAAACGAGCGAACTTTCAGTGCTGAAACTCAATAATGAGGAACGTCGAGTCTCCTCCCGACCAAAACGAACGAATACAAAATATTCAACTGAAATGTTTCAATTGAACTGAATATTTAATAAACAAATTTCCTTCACAAAACTTTTGTTGTTGCTTGTTTTGTGGATAATTGTCGTTTTCCAACAATAGGGTCTTCTTATGAACTCTTAATTTTCAAATAATATTCAAAGACAAAAGTTTTTTATTGAAAATTCGTGGTGTTATTAGAACCGTTGTAAATGATGATCCCACCTCCATCCACAAATTTCAACATATTATATACAAAAATTCTACTTCGTTATTACTATCACATCCTGGCAATCCTTTTTCTTCCTGTTACAGAACATTATGTAGTTAGGTACGTGGCTCTAGTGGACGGTAGATTTTAGGCAATTTCGCTAGCTAATACCGAACGAAATGAGGGCGACAAGCGAAAGTGCCTAAAATCAACCGTTCCCAATAGATGCGTATTCAACTTCTTATACAAAGGGCATAAATTACTTGAAACGTTCTGAAATTTATGTCCAAGCAACGCACGTTGCACAAGTCAAAAAAGTACTCTTAATTCCTACAGTCGCTTCTTATAAATTAAAAATGGAAACGGATTTGACTTTTAAAAAATTCATGAAAATATCATCTGTGTATTCAGAATGTAGAGTACTTTCATCCTTTACTTATTGATTAAAATCTAGATTCTCAAAATGTTAATATAGCAAAACCTATTATAAAGAGCGCATGATTTAAGTTTGTATTTTTTTTTTACACCACAGCTCTTCGACGTCACATCAACACAACAGAATATTGGAGAGTGTGGAGTACAATCCATATAGGTTGCTGCCTCTTTTGAATTTTGTCATACAATTGTATGACTCTAACTTTCGTCTCATTTCGCACTTGAGGCAACGATACTTATTCCTGAAAAAAAATCGAGATTCATTCAATCTCGCTGCTGCCTCTTTTGAATTTTGTCATACAATTGTATTACAAAGCGAACTGTAGCAGTCGACTCTAAATTTTGTCTCATTTAATATTGTTTTTACGTAAGTAAACATAATTTCTGGAGAATTAATTTTGTTTTATGTTATAAATTGTGTCTTTGTAAAAAAAGGTCAAGTATTGTGTGTTTATTAGTCTGATGTTATTGTAAAATGTTGGTAGTTTGTGTATTGATATGAGACGGATGAATAATGTTTACACACATTAGAAGATTTAGCCACTTTGTCTAAATTCAAAACAACAAACCTTCACTGAGCGATACAAATTGTAATTTTTTGTGACCTTCGCAGATATCAATAGTTTGATAATAGTTATTTATGCAATCGAGATGCAAAGTACTTTATTAAACTGTAGATGTGTAATTAGCCTAATAAAATACTTTGCATCTAGTTGCATACCAAGGTATGTAAACACTGAAGGTAACGCAGACCCTCAGGGAATAGCAAGAAATACAGACCCCAAGTTTCGGGTGAATTTCCTATGACGCCAATACATATATTTACAAAATATTGTACGCATGTGTACCGATATACATTACTCACCTCAAAATAGGGGTACGCGTGTTTTTGCTGATTTGCGTTACCTTCAGTGTTTACATACTTTGGTTGCATACAACGTTTTATGCATCATAATTGGCGATTCCATAAACCCAAATTTTGCGTCCCAAAATTGCTCGTGCGTCATCGACGTAAATCTATAAGGACAGTGCCAGATTTAAGTTACCGATATCAACAATTTTGATGCGGTTTCTTTTTTGTCACAGACAGAAAAACGCAGCTTAAATGTCGAAAAAGTATACATAACGGATCGCATATAATACCGAAATTTTTCGTGAAATTTCAGACAAGAATATTTTTGAAATATGGCAAATAAGAAGAATCGGGCCCGTCGAAACAAGAAGTCAAATAACTGGCGAGCTATGTTAAAACTGAGGTGATGTTGTTCAAACATAAAATGTTCTCGCTCTCTATAATGTTCTCGTAATTTCAACAGAAAAGAAATGGAAAAAAATGAGATTTTAAATCGCATTGTTGATGAATTATGCGATACTCAAGACCCCTTGGAGTTGTTGGTACGCTTATCGTTTTATTACGTTGTTATTTTAATGTCGTTTTCATTGACTCCTTTTTACCGATTCCATCGGTCACAAATTTATAAGCACTTTAGTTTCTCGTATGTTCCCCCGGAAATTTTTGGGGGTTGTCATTCAATATGATAAATACCTGCTAACTTGCTATATTAGCAAGATTGCGATTCTATCGTATGTTATAAGTTGACGTAAAAGATGGAAATTATGCGTAAACCCCATATATTTTGTTTGAAGAAGTTACGTATAATTCTCAACTTGTAAGTTACTTTATAGTCATTAGCGAAAATCTGAATCTATCTGTTATTACACCAAATTTCACCACATTTTAGGATGAACCGGGACTAGGATCGATAGCAGAAAAGAGTACGAATGACGTTATTCAAGAAAGTACGCCGTCCAAACGTAAAAAAACTGATGATGACAAGGTGATATAAAAGTTATAGTTATTTTTAAAAACCAATCATCAAGATATATTTGTGCTATGGCTTCACATTCGTTATCAGTCAACAAATGTCCCATAATTTTTTCCTGTGTCGTGTTTTGTATTTTACCTTCCACCGGAAGTTCCGCCTATTTATCTATTTTGAAATTATGAAATTACCTTACTGCTTCCAAATATTTATTTTGGACAGTGGCAAAAATATATATTACTTTACCTTTCTAAAAACAGAGATGTAATGTCGGCATTACCTATCTGTTTTTCGCACTATCAGATAATAGTATATTATGGCTTCGACTCGGTACTACAAATCGTCAAATAAATTTTGGATAACATCGATATTACAGTCTTCAACATTCAAAAGTATCGACATATTATAAAATCCTTTCTTCTCTTATTTCTTTAATTTCTCTCATTTCTCCATAGCGAGTATGGAGAAATGAGAGAAGTTGGAGAAATAAGAGAAATAAGAAATTTATAATATGTCGATACTTTTGAATGTTAAAGATTGTATTGTTCTAGACAGAGATAAAGTTATTTGTTCAACGAAGGCAGAGAAGTTGGAAACTGCATTATTGTTCACCCGAAAAAATGCAATTTACAACCTTACAATCTCGAGAGCACAACGCTTTTCACAACAAAGGGACGAAAAGTAGGACTTCCGTTGTCTTTATTGCGAAAAACGTTGTATAAAACTTGGTGATAAATGATTTTTTAGGCACACCTGCGGTCTCGAGTGACAATCTACACATCTAGTGCCTAAAAAAGCATTTATCACTCGGTTGTATAAATAACTATTACGTATTTGGGGTGTGCAGAAGGTTTTAGACAATGTCGTGATTTGTTGCGCGACAAGCGAATGTACCTAAAATCTACCTTCCAACCCAGATACGTTTTCAACTTTACATGCTTTTGTTTCCCTAAGGTCGAAATTGGCTTATTACACACCTAGAGAAGGAAATTGGTTTTGGTTTTAAAAGCATGTAAAATCCATTACATAACAAGGGATAAAAAGTTAAAAAGTAGAGTTTCACACGAAACACACGAAAACGAGACTTCATTTTATACCGAATGTACTATTTCATACCGAGGGCCAAAATTACGAGAAAAGTCTGTAATTTTGTCCCAAGAAATAAAAATAAAATTTTCGATGAATTTACTAATTGAGTGTTAAGTGAGAGAGATTTTTGTATAGCTGGTCACGGGGTCACTTGTCAAATTCACTTTGTAAACATATATAGACTCTCAATTTTATTTTTCATTCATGAACTTTTTAGAGCTGACACTGAGATCTCACTTGACACTATGCAAAAGCTGAATTTATGAATGATGTTACTGTTCATTATTATCCATAGGTATCTGCATACATTCAAGTATATGAAAATTATTATAGTCTTTTTGGGGAAGACGAGGGCTCCTATACGTCAATCATAGATTGTGAAATGGACGATGATGTCAAGGTGAACTGCTGTACTTTTTTTTACGTTTTCTGTTTACCAAATTTTAAATATTATAGACTGGTCTGAACTTCGACCCACTTTCAATAATTGCTAATGAACAAGAGCAAGTGGATGATTTTCATAATTTTGACAATGCGAGTGACGACGACGAAAATATAGAACAGTTTGAGGATGACGATATGGATGAAAATATTGAAGAATGCAACAATGAAGGTGAATGGACTTACGCGAATGGGTCTGAGGTATACATGTAGTCTAAATAGAGTTCGTAGCGGTCGTAGCCTTATTAGTGTGTTAAATACGCTAAAGTAGAGTGATAATTGGTTATGGCGACGTAATAGTACATTACGTCCGAGGTTCCAAATTTACGTGCTTCTGGTCGGTAAATGCGAAAAATGTACTCAAAAAATACCATTTACCGACCAGAAGCACGTAAAATTGTTTTATACCAAAACGGACAATTTTTTGCATAACAGCACAACTCACGGATGTAGAAAAATTTGAAGTTTATATATACATTTTTCTTGGATTTCATAAAACTCTTATCAAGATTTTTTCGAAATTTATGTGTCGATGATTTATTGATTGAGCTACGAGCCAATATAAAAGCTACCACGTTTGCAATATCAAACTTTTGTTCGGAATTAGTCCACTTTCTGTCCGAAATGTTTTTTTGACGATTTAGGAGTTACCGCGCCGAATGCAAGGTTTATAATCCAAATCGTCAAAATAAGCATTTTGGACATAGGTACACATACGCTATTTTAACTGCCAAGAACAGATATATCAAGATAAACAGTCTTGCCTTAGAGGGAAAAATTTGAGATTATCGTTCTATGCAGATAAAATTACTTTACTTACAGCAATGAAATTTTCGCAAGGGGCACGCCGTTGACATTTGCGATAATTTTCACTGTCGCAGTGCTTCGCAAGTAAAAATACTTATCTAATTGCTTCCAAGTTGTTATTTTGCCTAGTGGGATTATAGCCCAAACCTCCAACTCGACAAAATAAAAACTTGGAAGCAAGTAGGTACTATTGTTGCCTTTACCTAACATGTGCTATTACTTCAACCGAAAATACGAAATTACATTTGCATCAAATCAAATATCACACGTTCTAATAGCCTAAATACAAACAACATTAATTGATAGATTGATTAATAGAACGAAATATTCCAAAATTATATCTATTTCAACAAATGAAGTTTTAGAATACAATTTCTTCATCATCAAAATTTTTCTTCATGTTTGTTGAACAGCACCGGCGGAGTAAATTTTAATTCAGTCAGTTTTATCTGAAATGTGTTGTTCGTATGAGCCTATTGTTAGTTATAATTATGTGACATTTCTTTTGAATGTAATTTCTAAAACAACAGTTTTGATTGACCTTCTAAATAACATTTTAGGATGAAAATGACGAACTAATTCCCCGTGAAAATAATGAAGAAATTGATTCGAATCAAAATAGAGGTATCAGTGGTCGAAGAATCTTTGATATACAAGAGATTTTTAAACGTCTTGAGGCAATTGGCAGTCATTCTAAGCATTGCAGCTTTAGCGACATGAAGCTAGTGCGTGAAACAAGACGTGGACTCAATTCTATTTTTACATTCATGTGCCGTAAGTGCGGGATGAGACGAAAGTTAGAGTCCTGTCCGAAAAAACCAAATTCAATGAACTGCAATGAGGATGCTGTGCTAGGAATTACATCAGTTGGTTTAGGCTACTACCATTTGAAAGAGTTTCTCACGAACCTGGATATACCTGTAATGGGTAATACATTGTATGACAAAATTCAAAAGAGGCAGCAGGCTGATTGGCTAGATATTGCCCATAAGTCGGCAATGGATGCACTGGAGGAGGAAATTGAACTGGCCAAAGCGATTTTATCGGTGGATTCGGCTGGGAATGCTCTAATACCAGTGATTTGCGATGGAGGATGGGGTAAAAGATCGTACGGAAAAGGCTTTAACTCCCTTTCCGGATGTGCTGTTTTGATAGGCGTGAGAACAGGAAAAATCGTGTACTTCGGCGTTCGAAATAAGTACTGTCATGTATGCAAGATAGCACAGTCACTTTGTACCCCGCCCAATCACCACGTCTGCAACATCAACTATGAAGGACCATCATCCGGGATGGAGAGCGATATTATCTCCGAAGGATTCAGATTTTGTGAACAATTTGGTGCTAGATTCAATAAGTTGATATGTGACGGAGACTCGAATACCTACAAACATTTGCGTGACATACGCGTTTATCGGAATCCGGATGTGTTTGTAGAAAAATGTGAATGCTGCAACCATTTACATCGAAACTTCCGGTCAAAATTTGGGTGTTTGTGCCAGATCACAAAGTTTGATGTTGATCTACGAAAGCACGTGAAGCCATCGAAAGGACACGATATTAGCAAAGGCATCAAATTAGCATCCAAACATTGGCGGGAATCGGGGCTGGAGCTATCAAAACAAATTCGCAATTTGGAAAACGACATTATGAATGCTCCAGCGCATTATTTCGGAGTACATCATAACTGCCGAAAGTACTTCTGCACTAAATCTACAACTGAGGCTGCTATTGATAATCTAAAAGCTTTGAAAGAAGATGGGCTTTATTACGAAGTTCTAAATTTGTGCCAACAATATTTTGGCGGAAATGCAAAAAGTTTGCTCGAAAACTACACAAATAATGCAGCCGAGCAGTTCAATAACATCGTGGCTAAATTTATCGGTGGTAAAAGAATCAATTTTTCACTCGGTAGGTTGAACAGACGTAAAATTTCTTCTTTCCCCGAAGTAAACACAACGTGTTTCACAACCACAACCCGAAGTTTCAGCGTAGGTGATAAAATAACTATTGTCGCGTCTGCGTAGTGAAAACCTATTTTCAAAGCTTCGTGTATTTATATAGTTATTTATGCAATCGAACTGCTAAGTACTTTGTTAGGTTCTAGATGTGTAATTACACAAGGCCGCAGGGCGTGTGTCATAATACACATCGTAAGCCCAATAAAGTATTGTGCATTGATTTGCATACAACGTTTTATGCACCTAAACTTTGCAAATTTTGCATATTATGATGCTGAGCGCCATAATTTTCGATTTCGCGTCATTTCTTCGTAAAACTTATTCTTAGTTCGTTACTTTTCTTTCGGTTCCGAATTTTAAAACATTTTTCTCCTTCTCACCGTAAATTGATGAGTAATGGCAACGCATTGTTCTTCAGGTGGATCTTACACTGCAAGAGTCGCTGCGGCAGTCGTTCAATACAATAGCAAGGGCCATTCCAGCACAGAGTTTCGGAAGTACAAGTTTGGATCGGTACAGAGTGCGAGACTGGAAAACATGGAAAACGGCAGGAAGAGAAAAATCTTACAGAATGCAATCGCCCTCCAGAGCCGACCGAGGAATCGACGTGGGAACCAAGACAATAGTGCGAAGGGTTCTGGTGCTTATTATCATGGGGAGGGAACCGAAGACATAGACATGGAGCCAGCTGTTTTTGAAAAGGCTAAAAAGGTGTTTTTGGAAAAGTAAGCGTTTTGACTTCTTCGTATTACAAGCCATTTACATGCTTATGCACGATAAAGTGAACTTTGCGTCACTGTTTGTGACAGTGAAAATACACTGACCGATCACAAGCTTGTAAAATATCCAACGCATTTGCTTGTAAGTTATTGTTTTGGATTGTGTGACTACCACTCGGCTCGTTGCGCAAAGCTTGCCAAAACAACAAACTTACAAGTAAGGACGCAATATGTAAGGCTTCTACTAGAGCTGCGATTTCTTACACCGGCCTTATTCTTTACAGACTCATGTTCAACCAGCGCAACAGAAATGATGTTGAAGAGTCAACACGAGGGGGTAAACATAATAGTCGCTGGCAACAAATACGGCAAGATTTGGTTCCATCATCGTTTGTTCCGAAGATAGTTCTTTCTAA